>NC_031995.1:90098619-90174384 GCF_001879085.1 Nicotiana attenuata | reverse complement strand
AAAGAAAAAGAGAAACCAAAATGATTGATGTTACCTTTGTAAGATTTCACAATAAAGAAACTATCTACAATCAATCTACGTGTTCCAATGCATAGCTAACTTTTCTAGAACCTTAAATCGAACCGCGAACAGAGAGACTTGAACTCCGCTCAAACTCTCTTTCTTCTTTCACGTTCAATTTTTTCTCCTTTCCTTTTTTCGTTTCTTTTTTTTTCTCTATTTCTTGTCTCTGACTCTGTCCTTCTTTTTTTCTTTTCGATTCTTTTTAGTCTTGCTTTTGTCAGATTTCCCTTTTGCTTCTTTTTTTTTGCCTTTTTTTCCCAGATCCCCCTCCTTTTTGGTTCGCCTAATATTCTAATGTTAGATTATTAGGTGATAAATAAGGGTATATGTGTGTTGCATGAGAGGAAGGGTGGGACGTGGGGGGGGGAGTTAATTATCTGATGGGTTTGGGAAGAAGGGATCATGGGGTGATTGAGGGGAGAGGTTAGAGTAAAATGTGCACACTATCCAAAAAAATAAAATAACTTAACGGTGCAAGACTCATGGATGAATTGAATATCTTTTTGAAAGTTACTTTTGTTATGACCTTTAAAGGTCACGTGAAAGCTTTTGCTTTTTTTTTTTTTTTTTTTTTTGTTTTCTTTTATTAATAGAATTCAAATAAATATTAATTAACTAGCTCTATATATATATATATATATATATATTTTAAGCATTACTAAGAAAGATTCTATAGCTTACTTAATAAAATTCTAATTAAAAGAAATCCTATATTATTTTTGTTTATTTTCTTCTTCTCTTTACAAATAGAAATAAAATTTGTACTATAAGTATGTGAATATTTTTTGTAATTTTTTTATTTATAATAAACCTATTAAGAGAATGATAAAAGTTTAAAATATCAACATTAGACCTAAAAAGAAACATTTATACTAAAATAATATAGAATTTGGGTGTGGTAAAAAATTAGGTGTTCACAGGAAGTCATCCTTTGGACTGGCCCGGTTGAGATCCCGGTAGTCGATACAGATTCTGACCTTCCTGTCCTTCTTCGGTACTGACACAATATTGGCTAACCATGTTGGGCACTCTACCACCCTGAGAATCTTGGCTTTGAAGCTTGGTGACTTCTTCCTTGATTTTCAAACTCATGTCAGGTTTGAACTTTCTGAGCTTCTGTTTTACTGGTGGGCATGTGGGATCGGTTGGCAGTTTGTGATCTATAATAGATGTACTGAGACCAGTCATATCATCATACGACCAGGCGAATATGTCCTCATATTCCCTTAGAAATTTCGTGTGCTCTTTCTTTTCTGACGGTGACAAGTGAACACTGATGCGCGTTTCCTTGACATTCTGGGTATCCCCCAAGTTGATAACCTCAGTTTCGTCCAAGTTAGACTTAGGCCTATTCTCAAAATCCTCAACTTCTCTAACAATCTCTTCTGGTATATCATCTTCTTCGAAGTCTATATCCGTTTGTTGCGTTGTCTCGTTGCATGTCACAATCGTCGGTTCATCAAGATAAGTAATAGTAATGCTGTGTAGAATAAAGTAAATGATAAAAAGTAATAAGAGCAAGATTCATAAGAAACTGAAATGCTTTGATAAATTTCGTATTTGTTTTGAACATTGGAGCTCTTATTTCGAAATTAAAATGCGGAAAAGAAAAAGTCAACTAGCAAAAAATAAAGATGATGCATGGTGCTTTGCTCAGTCTTGCTACCCCGAAGCTTTCCGCCCCCCGGTGGTTCTGATGGACCAATTGTTGAGGCGCGCTCCTCGGCTCACAGCTTGTATGGAAGGGCCTTCATCCCCTCCCTCCTCGAAAATGACATAACAGTCCATATTGTCGTCTTCCAAGAACAGATCCTTCATTGCCGCCAACACTTCCTCTTCTTCTGACCCATATATGACGTCTACTGGCTGAAAAGTCTGCTCCAGCCGAGGTATCGGATGCTCCAATGGGTAGTAAGGACCGCGCCATGGTGGCGACCATTCACTAAACTCTTTCCAGGTGTACTCATATCCCAAACCAAAAGTGGTACCGTGTTTCTTCAGCTTGATGGGTTTGGTGATTCCCTGGAGGTTTTTGCCGAGCCCCTTGCCTGGTTCGTATCCACACCAATTCAATATGCTTTCAATCTTGTTATCCCACCATTTATCCTTGTCTACGGCGTTGATGATATGATGGTAGGTTTCTCCGCCTATCTTCCTTCTTCCTCCGATTGCTGGGATGGTCTGGCGACTGTATATGGGATTACTACCGTCGCCATGAATAGTCACCTCTTGGTGATTCCACTCGAACTTCACTGCCTGGTGCAGGGTTGATGCCACAGCTCCAGTGGCATGAATCCAAGGCCGTCCCAATAGCAAGTTATAAGATGCTGGGACTTCTATCACTTGAAAGTCAACGTCGAACCAAGTTGGTCCCATTTGCAGACACAAGCTGATTTCCCCAGTAGTGGATCTTTGGGATCCATCGAAAGCTTTGACATTGATAGCTCCATCCTTGATCTCATGCAGGCTCTTTCCCAATGTCCTGAGAGTTACCAATGGACAAATATTGAGGCTGGACCCTCCGTCAACAAGAATTCTGGTGATGAAATAATCCTCGCATTGCATAGTGATGTGCAATGCCTTGTTGTGGCTTAGCCCTTCCGGTGGCAGCTCATCCTCGTGGAAGGTGATTTTGTTGCTCTCCAATACTTTCCCTACCATGTTTGTCATTTCTGCTCCAGTTATGTTGCTAGGCACATATGCCTTGCTCAGCACTTTCAATAAGGCATTCTTATGTGCGTCAGAGCTTTGTAGCAGAGCTAAGATGGAGATCTGGGCTGGCGTCTTGTTCAGCTGATCGATGACTGAGTACTCCTTTGCTTGTATCTTCCTCCAGAGGTCATCAGGCCCAGTTTCAGTGACGGTTGGTCGTCCGGAGGCTTGCCTACTGGACTCGGCTAGATGTTCTGGAGTATAAACCCTGTCGGTTCTGGTCATACCCTGTGCTGCAATTGCTTCTCCAGATTTGGTTTTCCCTTTCCTTCTCGCCTCGGTGGTGTAATCCCAAGGAATGGCCTTCGTATGGAATGGCGCTATGGCTGACATTGCTACAGGAATGGGTACCCTTTTTTGGGAGGTAACATAGCAACTTCAAATGGCACAGGTGCTTTCAGGGATCCAAACTCAACCTCAAATGGTCCTGGCGTCTTTGTGGAAGACGATGTTTCAAGCTCAAGCGGTATGGACATATTCACTTCAGCATCCCTAGAAGGCTGGATCTAGACAACAATCGAATTAAGAGTGACTGTTGGTTTCTTTGGATCGTCACCCTCCGCAATCAATCCAATCGACCCTTTGGGGTCCCAATCATCTTCTATCTCGATCATGTGAACGCCTCCACCCTTTTGGTCAGGCAGAGGGTTATTGCGAATATTAGGAGCAGGCTCCTTTTCCACGATGATCTTGTTGTCAATTAAAGCTTGTATTTTATCCTTCAGAGAGCGGCACTCATCAATGGTATGCCCCTTCATGCCGGAATGGTATGCACAGGTTTTGTTTGGGTTGATCCATTGGGAAGGATTTTCTGGATTTATGGCAGGGATAGGGGTGACGTAACCAACAGCTTTGAGCCTTTCATACAGCTGGTCGATCGGTTCGGCAATGGCGGTGTATTGTTTGGTAGGTCTACGGTCAAAGTTAGGTCGCGGTCTAGGGAAGTTTTAGCGGGTGGGAGGTGATTGATAGTGAGAGGGCTGAGCATTATAGGCTTGATAGACGGGTGCGGGTTGGAAATATCTTGGTGAGGTAGGTTGATATGTGGGGGATGGAGATGATTGGTAAGTAGGTGGTGGAGCTTGGTAAGAGGGCGGGGGTGCTTGGTAGTTTGGAGTAGGTTGATATGTGAGTGGGGGTAATGGATAGGTTTTGGTACTTTATTGGGGATTTTGTTCTCTATGCAACCATCACGGCACTCACATCCTTTTTCTTGGACGTGCCACCAGACTGTAGAACCTTGTTGGTGGCCTGCAATGCCTCAAAGTTGGTGACCATACCACTCTTAATGCCTTCCTCGATCCTCTCCCCTAGCTTGATGATGTCGGAAAATTTCTAACCCTCAATCAGCATCAACCTCTCATAATATTGTGGGTCCTGAGCTCGGACGAAAAACCTGTTCATCTGTTCTTCTTCCAAAGCCGGTCTGACCTTGGCAGCCTCTGATCTCCAACGAGTGGCATACTCGCGGAATGTCTCTGTGGGTTTCTTCTTTAAGTTCTGGATGTAGAACACATCTGGCGCATTTTCCGTATTGAATCTGAACCTGTCCATGAAATCGGACGCCATACCTACCCAATTCGTCCACTTCTTGGGGTCTTGGCTAATGTACCAAGATAGAGCATCCCCTTTCAGACTTCTCATAAAGAGCTTCATGCGAATCTTTTCATCTCTTCCGACTCCGACCAGCTTGTCGCAGTATGTCCTCAAATGGACTCTGGGATCCCCTGTGCCATCAAACATCTCAAACTTGGGAGGTTTGTACCCCTCGGGTAGTTCGACATCTGGCTGAATACAAAGGTCCTCGTAATTCAGTCCCTCGATACCTTTGTTTCCTTCAACACCCTGGACTCGGCTAGTCAGCTTCTTGAGTTCTGCGGCCAGGTTCCTGATAAGAGAGTCTTTGTCATCAGACTCTGGTGTGCTTGAAATTGGTTGAGTATAGTGTGGTATGGTTTCCACATAGATGGGAGTGTTGTGGAGATGATCATTTGTGGTGTTTAGCGGTTCAGGGATGAGCAATGGGGTGTTGTTTGAAGTGTGGCATGTGTTGCAGTGGTGATGGGGAGCGGGTTGATTTTGTGGTTTCGGGATGTTTTGTGGAGGTGTAGGATTTTGAGCATTGGGAAAGTTGACATCCGGGGTAGTAAGAGAAAATGACAAGTTTGCCAAGTTCCGAACTTGGTCCAGTTCTTCCTGAAACTTCAATATCTTCTGTTCAAGCTGGGAGGCACTTTCCTTGGAAACCTGAATACCCTGAGGAACCTCTACCCTTTCAACCGAGTTCTCCTTTCTGTTGCTAAAATCTTCCATTTTCCCCTTGTTCTTGTTTCTGATAGGACTCAGAGGAGGAGGAGGTGGAGGGCCCTTGGATCTTGTGGAGTAAGATGACGATGCCAGAATGCACGAACTAACCATTGGGGAAGGGGAATAAAACAAAAAGTGAAAACAAAAAAGGTAACAAGTTAGTGAGGATCATGAGGAGAAAACATTGCAATAGTTAAACACATAGTATAAATCGCAGCCTATTTTGGGAGCCTCATTGTGCTCGAGGTAGGCCAAGCGATAAGTTAATTTGGAGAACTTATAATGCTAAATGCCTCATTTTATTGATAAAAATAAGACGAATCCCAAAATGACACTAAAACTGCAGAAAGTAAAATGTCACTAATGACCATTGGCCTTATTACATTTTAAAGCAAAAGAAAAGACCCCTAACTACTTGGTCCCAGAAGGACCTTCCCCAGACTCGGCATCTTTAGCTCCATCGAACAGCTTTACCATCTCACGCAGTCCTAGCAGCAAACAGGCTCTAGCCAAGTGCCCTCCTTCATTTCCCTCAGCATTCAGGCAGTTTTCAATCCTCTGGATGAACTTCTTTTCCAAATCTACTAAACCCCGCTCCAGATACCCTAGTCACTTGTTGGCACTGACAACCATATCTTTCCATTCTTCAATCAGCTTTTGATGGGCTTCTTGAATTTCCTGGTGCTCACTTTCGCATTCCCGAATCCTCTTGTGCAATTGATCGTACTTAACCTATACTTCAGCCTTTTCGTCGATGACCCTGTGACCTCGAACGGACCCGGGTTGTCCTAACCCACTATGATCGTCCTCCAACCAACTTGGATAGTATGGAGTATAACCAGCATGGTATCTATCTGGTTCTATGGAATCCCTTCCCAGGATGATTTTGCAGTGCCACATGTGTTGAGCTTGACACTTGTATGGACTATCGTCGTCTTGGAAGTCGGCCCTGAAGTGACTCATCTTGTCGACCTTTGGTATGACCTGCTTTCTTCCCGCCTGTCTCATGACTCGGAGAAGGACATAGGGATAAGATCCTCTCAGACCAATGAGTATAAGAAATGGTGCGTCCAAGATCGGACGATGAACTCTTCAGTAGGGAACCATTCGAACATCCACTGCACTTTGTCTTCCTTCAGATTTTCAAACAACTCTACCCACCCTTTAGCATCTTCTGGTTGAGCAAACATGTTAGGCATATAGTTCATTCGCCTTGACTGATGGAAGGCGATATGATCATCCCAGTCTCTGCGCAAAATCTCTTGCCGATATTAACCTTTTGGAGGTGCTCCATGAGCCAAAGTTGGAGTATTAAGTTACAACCCTCAAAGTGATTGGCCCCTCGTTGACAATTTTCCAGGGCTCGGTATATCTCAGCAACAATCATAGGTACTATGCTAAAAGGCTGCCCGCCAATCCCTTCCATTAGAGTCTTGGTGACCATGGCTAGTCTAGTATGGATCCTAGCCTTCTTTATAGGAAATACTATCATCCCCAAAAAGCAGAACATGAAGACGAAGACCCTTCTGTGGATATGCCCCAATGAGGTGAGGGCAAATTCATCTGGGTAAGTGCGATAGGACTTGCTATGGCTATACCTCTCATACAGATAGTCGAAAGGAATGTAGGAGTCCTTCAAATAGGTCAAGTCTGGGTTTTTCTTTAGTCCCATCATCTTGAGGAAACCCCTGCCCTTGCGATTTTCTGGCATAAGCAAACCCGGAGTCTCCCAAGGAATACCAGCTAACCCTCCTATTTCCTCGAGCAAAGGTGTCATTTCAAGGTCCCCGAAGCGAAACACAGATCTGTCGCTATCCCAGAATAAAGTTGCAGCCTCTATAATTTTGTTGTCGGGTTGGATTTCCAAAAGAGAAGGCAAATTTCCCAAATATTTGCGGACGAGAGTCTGATCGCTGGAGTGAAGGTCTTCCCACCATCTTAGCAACCTTGGGTGAATGTTGGTTACCATGCCGAATCTGGGGACTTCGTGCCTCATTTTCTGCAAAACAAAGTGTTAGACCCTTACCCCGCCGGAATCGACTTATTTAAACCAATAATTAGCATAAATGGCATTTAGCTCTCCAAATAAATGCACAGACGTGGTAGAGTCCGTTTGGGTTCCAACGAAACCCAGTGGACTTTTGACAAGGCTATCTTAAAGAGTCATTATATGGACAACATAACTGACTCGGCTAGGTTTGACAGTGATGCATGCACAATTTAAACAAAATAAGGTTTCTATGGGGTATTAGACCGGTACCCTTGAGCGGACAACTCAAGAGGGAAAGGCACAGAACCGTCGACTGCACCGCTAATCGACTGGTTTTACAGCAAATACGCCTTAGCCAAATTTAGGGGGTGATAATATCGGAAGGGCGCAACCACTCATTATAAGCATCGCTATGGTATTTGTTTGGCACGAGTGGAATATGATGTTGAAGATGCAATTACAAGAATGATATAAGTTGTCACGTATTTGCACGTTCATAAAGTAATGATTACAATAATTGCTCGTAATTACAACAGTATTGAAGGAAAGCAGTAAAAGCATTAAAGAAAAGAAAACAAAGATCCAAGTCAGTTTCGAAGTAGAAGAGAAATAAAGACATTAAATAAAAGCAATAAAGAAGCAATAAAGTCACAAATAACATGAAATGGTAAAAGCCTAAAGAATGAATCCCCAGCAGAGTCGCCATGCTGTCGACACCCCCCTTTTCCTTTTAAAAGGCGAAATTGGGTTTACGACATTTGGGCGGACAACTCCTTTCCCTTTTGGGAATTGGGTTTTGGAGTTTGAAGAGTCGCCACCTAATGATCAAGTGCATTAGGACACTAAGAAGGGTTTGAGTTGGAAAACCAGAGTTTGGGTAAGGGCTAGAAATTATCTCGAGGGGAAGGTGTTAGGCACCCCTCAAGATCCACTAGTGTGGTTCCCGGCCATGCTACAATTGTTACTTTAAAGCAAGTAAGCATACAAGACAATTTCACATAAGGACCTCAAGTAGATATGTATAATGGTTACTAAGCATGCTGAAATTTTGAATAGGTGATTTCCTAGTTATTTGGAAGAATGTCTAAGTGCAAAAAAGGGACCAAATAATGAATATAAACAATCAGATACAGAAGTGGGTGAGCAGAAAATTTTATTTAGAAGAAGAGGACAGTGCAAAAATTAAAGGGAAAATTTTAATGATTGAAACAAAATGCAGAATTTTAAAGAACTGAAAAAATTATCAATATAAAATAATTACATAAAGGAAGGGGGTCCTAGGTTTGTAAAATACATGGATCATCCACACAACACCGGTAGCAAATCGTACGCATGGTGTTATCGCGTGATCATCATCTCCATGTCTACCCTTCCCACCCCGTTAAGGTATTGAAGCGCGGAATGGTATCGTTACTTATTGCATGCTATTACCTGTCCCGATCCTATCAGTTCCGGAGGCATTGGAACTACTAGTCCTAAAGGGAAGGGAATTGGGGCTTTTCAGAAGTTCAAGAAAGGATAAAAATCTAGGCGACAATCAAAACATATAGTCAAATAGGGGGAGACAAATAGCAATTAGGGCTCAGACAGGCCTCCTCACTTAAATGCAAATACATAGCATGACTTCAGATACTGGTTAGGTCTTTAATTAAATTAAGGCGTAGGATAGGCTGATTCATCACATATTTCTCAGATGAGGAGTCCGAATTAGCCTTGACTAGATGTAGTTATCAGAACTGATACAGTTAAACAATTACCTACTGGTTTGCCTAGGTGAAACTTATAGGCAGGATATCTAACAATGTAGGAGTATACTGATTTTAAGAAGGAGGTTTGCTGGTTTTATCAACAAAGATCTGCAGACTTATGACTGATTCTAGATTCAAAACGCAAACCGATTCAGTTAATTTGCTCCTATAGGCATGATCTCTAAGCGTCATTGGTTTAAAAAGAGTCCTACAGACCTGATATCTAGAATGAATTGGTTATTATTAAGCCTAAGATTGATTGCCTAATGGTGTGTACATGCAGAAAAACTTAAGGCATGATTTTATATGCAGAACCTATTGGCATGATCTCTAATATGCGGAAATGCAGAAGTGCAGAAGCGTAGAAAAACTTATAGACATGTTTTCTAAATGCAGAAGTGCAGAAACTGTGAATGACCTATAGGCAGGTTTTCTATATGCAGAAATGCAGAAATTATAGAAGATCCTATAGGCATGCTTTCTAAGCGCAGAAGATGCAGAATTATAAAAGATCCTATAGGCATGCTTTCTAAGCGCAAAAATGCAGAATTATAAAAGATCCTATAGGCATGTTTTCTACCCTTTACATGCATTCATTCCCATCCCTTTCCACTATCCATCCCCAATAGCTATTACAAAGTTATTACAGACCGAATGGATCAAAAAGAAAGTAAAAAAATTACATCAGCGGCTACAACTACATCTAATCAGCCTAATTCAGACTCAAAGTCCAACAATATGAGATAAACCAACTTCCAGGATCAGACTTCCAAAAGACTTTCTCATATTTGGAGTGTGTCAAAGTTCCCAAGAATCTCAAAGGGACTCCGGGCAGTGCTTACACCCCAAAAACATTTCAGAATCAAGAGCATAGTGAAGTGTGGAAAGGCCAGCTCTCAGATGTCCAAGTTCAGAGGGAACTCAGGGTCCCAAAGCAAGGCTCATAAGAGAGGGGCAGAACTTAGAATCTAAGAGTAAGTGTAAGTGCATAGGGGGAAGGGAATCAGGGAGAGACACGGCAGGCTGGTGGTCATGCCCAGCAATTGGGATGCTGGCACACCCCTGACCAGCCTGCTAGCCAAACATTGAGAGTTAGGATCCATTGTGGATCAAGTCATGGCCTGGGCAGTAATTAGGATACTGTCAGGCCAAGATCTTAACTCAGCACATAGAAGGGAATATGGATAGGGATCCATGACAGAAACAGAAGCAAAGAAAAGAGATATGAAGCATAAATTACAGCATGTAAGCAATAAAGTAAACAAGAAGCCTGAAGCTGTAAAGTAAACACATAGGGGGTGAAGCAAAATATTTAAACAAAGGACATACCAGTTTCAAAGAAAATAAGTAAGCAAAAGTAGCCTTGAAAAAGCCGAATTGCAAACAGCAGTTCCAAAATATCTCAAGTAAAGCAGGACTAGAAAAACAGTATTGCTCGAAAAGTGAGTTCAGTGTGTGAGTGGTGTATTTTCGTGTGTTTCTGATTATGAGAGAATTCCCTTATGATAGAAAGAGGGAGGACTAGGTCCTTATATAGTTTTTGAAAACAAGTAAGGCAGGCAAAGAGTGCACAAACATAGAAACCAATCAATTAGTATCAATTAAGACAACTAGACTCCTTTAATTAGGGGGTCTAGGTCAAACGGCTAATTGAGATGAAATAAGGAGAAAAAATCAGTTTACTAAGGCTCGATTAAGGTAAGGAAACCATGTAGTGCACAAATAGGGTCAAATACATAGTTGGTAATTAAGGAAAGATGGAATAGTAGTGTTCTTTATAAAGTAAAAGTAAGGTATCAGTTTGAAAATTAGTCAAAAGAATCCCGGATCCTAATGTAATCACAAAGAACCTCAGGTAATTAAGGAAAGAATAATTCAAACGTTGGTACAGAATCCCAGAAGAAATACACAAGACCAAGTATTTTAAGGAAAACATAGCAAGCCTAGGATTTTTACACAAAAGGATCAAAAATAAACAGCCAAGTAGGGCAAAAAAAAGGGGGTTCAATCGAAAGAAATCAGTGGTGAATCACTAGCATGATTAAAGGGATTTCAAAATCAATCCTTGGTGAAATCTTTTGGAAGGGAAGTTTTTCTCATATAAAAAGCATACAGTTCAAACAAAAGAAGAGTCTAACGATGAAAGTTTCAGAACCACAGGAAAGTAGGATTTGAGTTCGATTACACGCTCACCGTGAGTCTGGAAACCTAGGGTTCCAAAGTGAAACCCTAGTGCTATCTACCCAAAGAGAAACCCCCAAATTTTAGGGTTTCAAATTAATCAGAGGTGAGAAATCATTGAGAGAGGCAAACATACGCGATAGCAAACACATTGATTCAAAGGCATGCTTGAGAAAATCTTGGAATTTAAAACAGATCTCAGAAGTTTAAACAAAGCAGGTAAGAGCAATACTTAGCAGGAATACCAACAAAACTCAGTAAAGTGAAACAAAATCAAAGAGCACGAACACATAGCAAAGAGTAAAGGACAAACAACCTAGTTAACATGTGAACAAGGAACAACAAAAAGATCTTGCAAAATCGAAATAAGAAAACAAACTTGAGCATAATAAGAAAATAAACAAGCGAGTATAAACACACATAAGAGAGAGCAAAAGAGTCAGAAAACATTTTAAAGAAACTTTTTCCAGAAACCCTAAAAATTGGATTTGAACGGTTTTGAGAAAGAAAATTTGGGAAAACCCTTAAAACGTCAAGTAAGGACCAAGCATGTCGCAGATCTAAAAGAAATGAACGGGTATAGAACCTTAGAAGGCTTAAAAATGGCAGAGAAGACCCTAGAATGAGAAGGTTTTGAGGAAAGTCGTATCTTGAGTCGGATAGACTCATATTGCTTTGAACATGCCGAAAAATGGCCGGAGAGGCCATGGATCTTGTAGATTTGAGGCAGAACTAAAGGAGACCATGGAAGTCAGGCCTCCAATCTTCGAATAGCTTAAGTTAGTGGTGAGGGAGAGCGAGCACAGGCCACCCATGGCCAGTATTGCCATGGATTCCGGTGGGAATGAGACGGGGATTGGTGGAATAGGGTTAGGGTTTTGGAGGAGGGCTAGAGAGGATTTGGGAGACGAGGGCGGCTGTCTTTGGGTAAATGAATTAGGGTTAGGGGGTTAGGAGATTGAAAAAGGAAAGAATGAATTATGGCCGTTGATCAACGGCCAGGATTTAAAGAAAACCGGACGGGTTTATAAATTGGGTCAAGGGGTCGGGTTAAAAAAAATGAAATTGGCTTGTTTAATTTAGGTGGAATAGGGGTCAATTGAGGCTACAATTGCAATTGGAAATGGCTATGTATTAAATAACTAATTTCTCCCCTTTTAATTTTTTATATAATAATTAAACTGATTTTTTTAAAAATAAATTAAAAACACTGAACTAATTAATACTATATAAAAATTAATCTAAAAATACTGGGAATAATTTTATAATCGTAAAATGCTTTATTAATCATAAAATAGGCTATAATTGCAATTTTATGCCATTTAGCTTAAGAAACTATCAAACAAATTTATAAAAAATGTGCAAGAAAATTACCTTAATTATACTTTGGTGTAAATATGAGAATATAAATAAATTATTCCCAAAATGATAATCCTGGGAGCAGTTATTGGATTTTGCATCGTTAATATAGACAATAAATTAATTTTAAAAATCTTAGAATTTGGGAAAAGTACCAAAACTCGTGAGCATGCTTATATATGCCTACACATGCTATTTTGAAAGTATTTTTGAGTATGAAAATACATAGGAAAAAATTGGGTATCAACACTAAGATCATTGCATTCTTTCCTACAGTGGGATCCTGCAGTGGACGAATGTCCATTGTACATTTGAAGAGTGAAATTGGGCAGACTAGAATAAGCCTCTTCTCTCGCATCTCCTCGAAGAGAAAGACCTTGACTTCGTTTAGGTTTGTTGATTCCACCATCGATTCTCCTATTAGGTCTACCTGATCTACCATCTCTCCCCACATCTGATTTTCTGCCTCTTGAGGAATGGGAGGTTGTGGAGGTTCCTGCTCTATGTTCCCCACATTCATGGGCATTTGAGGTTGTTGGTTGGGAACCAATGGATCCCAAACCATCAGAAGTAGATTCAGGGCAGTTAGTTCCTAGGGTGGGAAGAAAGGAAGGTCTAGACCCATATTCTGAGGAAGGTAGGGGTTCTGGTTGAGTAGGAGATTCCACTGGGCATGCATGTTTTGGAGGAGATTGTTGTTCATGCCCGGGGCAAGTGGTTGCATTATGTTGTTGGCCCAAATTTGGTTCATGTAATTGTTCATAGCTAGGTGTAGCCCCTCGGCTACTAGTTGAGCAAGAAACTGTGGGTTTTGGATTAGGATTATACTTTCTTGGCCATTTAGGTTGAGTTGGAGTGACACTGCCCTCCCCATTAGCCCCAGTTCCAACCAAGATGTTTGGTGATGATCCTGGGGGAGTGGAGGTTGCGCATAGAAGAGAGGAATGTTTTGATGATGAGGAGGGAAGGGGGGGGGGGGAGGTTGTTCATGGTGGCTGGACGATGATTTCTTAAGATTTGTATGAGCATGTACCTCCTCCTTGGGTTGAGAGTGATTCTGGGCATTGTGGAGTGAATTATAGGTGGGATTTAAGGGGTCCGAGGGGTTAGAGAATGGAATGATGGTTTCTAATTGCATGCAATCTGAATCGCTTAGCGTGCTAGGTTTAATACGGGATTTTGCATGAATTTGTTTGGGCATGTGTCCCAAGGAGTTAGATAGATGGGAGATGTTTGTAGAGTTCTTGGCCGTTAGTGGTTGAGCATGCTGATTATCTAGACTAATTTGGACTTTGATTGGTTGAGTAGTATTTGTAGGCTCGTTATTACTAATATTAGGGAGCCTTGTGTCAGTTAATAAAGGATTTTTATAGTTAATAATTATGTTAGGCATAGGGGTACCCTTTTTCTCTTTTAGTGGTGTATCAGGTGCATGCATTTGTTTAACAACATGGGTTGGGTTCATACAACCCGGGTTAGTGGGGGAAAAGTTGGTTTGTTGGGTGGTATTATCTAAAACCATTTGATAGTTTTCTGGACTAAGACTAGAGAAGCGGTTTTTGCCGGTGAAGGAATTTTCCTGTTCCTTGGTTTCAGAGATGAGAGGGTCAGAACTAGTAGATGAAATGTAATTTGAAGAGCTAGCTAGCGAATTTTTAGCAATGTATTTTAATTTTTGGGTGATTAAATACTTACCTGTGACAGCATCGAATAATTTTACCTCAATATTAGGATCTTGATTGGAGGTGATGACTGCCTTTCCTTGCCTTTGATTGTGCTTCTTTTTGTTCCTTGAAAAGGAAACTGTGTGCCAATCATTGGGTGAATCTGGGGTACTGTCACTGGTTTGAGGGATCTGGGGTTGGGTTTCCTTAGCAACTTCATTAATAACTGATTTTTCGGAGCAATTTTTTATTAGGTGACCTAATCTACCACACTTTTTGCATAGAAAATGATCAGCCTCGTAGAGAATGGACTGTTTATGAGTGCCAATATAGATAAATTTTAAGACTGGAACTCCTAAAGGTAGCTCTATACAGAGCCTAGCGTGTCTTCCTCTCAAGGAAGATGAAGTGCATGCATCTACCTTAAGGAGTCTATCTATGGCACTGCCTATTTTTTTTAGTAGTTGACCATCGTAGAATGCCGTGAGAAGTTGAGGTAATCTCACCCAGACCGCTGAGTATGCTTGCGTGGCCTCCGTTGCTACAAAATTTGGTTGCGACCTTTGGATTGATAGGAAGTAGCCAAATACAAAGAATGGACCATTTTGAAGGATCGAGATCATACTGTCCTCATTTTGTAACTTGACAACAAAGTAATCCTTCCCTAAGTCTATGAGTGGGAAGTTTTCGTGTAGTTTCCAAAGGTCTTGTACTTTACGTTTGAGGATATGGTGAAAAGTTCTTTTTCCTTGGAGTTTAATGATTAGAGAAAATTTCCATGGTTCATAAATTCTTTGTCTATTCTCCGGTAAAATATGGACCATAATTGGACTAAGTCCTCCTCCATCTTCTGAAGTGGGAGTGGACATCTCCTGGTCTTGCTCAGCGTAGAAGGATGGGAAGTGGCTTGAGAGGTCAGTGATAATGTCGATATTATCCTTTTGTTCTAGGAGTTTGTCCTTGAAAGAGGAGGGGATGTGGGAGGAGAAGCTGAAATACTGGTTGGTACATCCAGTTCTTGTATTGTTTCTGTATTTTGAGAATACAAACCGTCCGGTGGTTTGGGAGGTATATGAGTCGATTCTAGGTTGGGGGTTGGAACTTGCATTTGGTCAGAAATGAGAGAGATAGTTAATGAGGGGATGGGAAGAGTTAGTTGTTTAGAGAGAAGGCAGAGCTTCTCTCTCTTCCTGTTTTTTCCTTCTGTGTAGGGCCAACAAAATTGAACCTACTGAAGTCCAATTTGCTTAGTGTTCCACTTTATAGTATGAAATTTTTTATAGTAGAAACCTTTGTATTTATAAACATCATGCCCAACCTCTTTTTCTTTTTTTCTAATGAAAGGAGAGACTTTATACTAAAATAAAAAAAAGTTTAGTTATTACATAATTTAGGGATAGACCACATAGCAATTTTTTTTTCCAGATTTGTCTTTATTAAAAACTTGTAAAATAAAGTCCGAAGGTGTTTCCCAGAACATAACGTTATCTCCCTCCGTCGCTGCTTGTTGCTCGGAGCTTCCATACTTTGCCAGAGTGTCAGCTGGAGAGTTGCCTTCCCGATATATATAGGTTATCGCTTCCACTCCAACAACATCAAAAAGAAAACTGCACTCATGATGAAGATATGAGTGGCGGGGTTGTTCATCTTTAAATAAGTTGCATAATACTTGTGAATCTGATTCCACTATAGTGGGAAAGAGATTTTTTGTAAAGGAAAGTTTAGTCCTGCTATTAGTGCCAGCAGTTCAGCATGAAGAGCGGATGTTACAACTACCTTCTGTGCACAACCCGCTATCCAATTGCCATTGTGGTCTCTGATGAGTCCACCAGTGCCACATGTTTGTTTGTTTTTGTCATAGGCTCCATCAATGTTTAGCTTGTAGTAACTAGTAGGTGGGAGCCATCTTATTGGTATGTGAAGCCTAGGATTTGATGTCACAGTAATTTGGGCTAGTGAAATGAATTCAGCAACTTGTGTCATGATTTTTTATGGCACGTTATTAATGAAGTATGGTTGAAGATGTTTGAGTTCTTATTACTCGAGATGTTCCAAAGGATGAAAGCCAGCAGGGTGGAGTATGTGTTGGCAATATATGCCCAACATATTTGCTCACAGAAGACTATGGGGCTCGTGGTGGCAATAGTAAATCTTAATGTAAAAATTTTTTACACGAAAAATAATCCAAATCAAATCAAATCAAATCATGGATAACCTCCAGAAAACTAAGGTTTTGATACCATATGAACACTGAGCCTTGATAACAGCATACTTGCTTCTTATGTTCTCCAAATGAATGGTCAAAAGATTATGTAAGTCATTCTTTAAACTTTACATTGCCACTATTAAATTTTTAGGAGGTATAAAGCCAACCTTTTCATTCTCAAATTTCTAAAAGACCAAAAGATTTAATTTTAATATGTTTTATTAGACAAATCTTTTAAGAATCGTGATAAAAATATATTTATGTTTTATTTTCAATATTAAGTCACATAAATAACATTAGTTTTTTTAAATTTCGACATAAGTTCCCATAAATCACAAGAAGGCATATGAAAACTTTTATGTGATAAGATTTCTTCGGAACAATATTTTATCATTTGGAAGTTTTTCTTTAATTTTATTTATAATTCAAACAAATTGCCTAATATATGTATGTGATTTTTAAAATTTGAGTATTCATCAATAGATACGCGCGCAAAGCACGTATCCTAAGACTAGTCTTTTAAAATATATCAAAAATATTGATATTGTAAAAAAAATACATAATTTTATGCTTATATCTTAAACTTAAGAGATTTACATAGCACTTTTTTAAAGATGTGCTTGTAATTTTGAAAATAAGGCAGATTATAGTATTTCTAAGATTTTTAAGATTCTTTTCTAAATTAGTTTTGACTTGTAACCGTTATGTTAATTCTTTCCTAAATAAATAGATTTTTTTTCTAAGATCGTTGGAGTTTCCATAGAAACTATTTTCCAAAATTTCCTAGTCTCTTATAACTCGAATTTGAAACCAAATTTGATTAAATTTTAGCTAGTCTTTGCCGACTCCTATATAAAGTTTTATTTTTAAATTTTAAGTATAGCTTTTCTTATCGGTTTAAAACAGAGGGAAAGAAAGGCCGAAGAAAGGGGAAAACAAACCTTTAAAGGTAGTAAATTGATTTTGATTTCCCGTTGATCCGGCAAACTTGTGAGAAATAGCGATGAACAAGTTGGAATTTCAGATATATGATACAATGACGAAGCAGAAGGAGGTTTTTAAATCGAAGGAACCTGGCAAGGTTAAAATGTACATATGTGGTGTTAGCCCCTATGACTACAGTCACATCGGCCATGCCCGTTCATATGTCGCCTTCGACGTTCTCTACAGGTCAAATTTTACGGGAATTTGTTTCTATGTGGATGATTGAAGTGCAATTTTTTTATTTGTTTCGGTTAGAGTTGTTTGTAATTTTGGCCTGTTTCTTTCCTTCTATGTTATGTGTTGGTGTCGAATTGTGATGAATAGTTCATAGAGGGAGTTGATTTAGTAAAGAAACATGTTTGGAGTTTTGGAAAATGGGAAGTTTGAGGGAAACATGTTTATGTAGGGGAATTTGGGGATCATATTGGAATCTTTCTGAAATAAATAGTTTGAATAGATTTGGAAGTTTATGTTGTTTGTTGTATGTGGATTAATCAAGTAGGGGATGTTGTTTGATTAAGAGCCATGATCGGAAATTTAGAGTGGAAGTTTGAGTAAAGCTTAGGGGAATTTGGCGGTCTGATGGGAATTATTCTGAAATAACTAGTTTAAATAACAAAATTGGAGCTGTAGCATTGTGTTCTATCCACATAGGTAGTACCAATTAACCTATCAAACAATAAAATAAAATATAGGCAATACCAATTAGTTGGTATTAAGGTTTAGCTATTGTTGTTACAATTACATTATGTCCAATGTTTCTCAGGAGTTCAGTGTGAGATTAAGAGAATTTGTAGTTTAACAGACCCTAAATTATTGAGAATAAGGTAATATCGGAATAATTTTGGCTCCAAAAAAAGCGGAATGGTTAAGAGGATTCATATAGCCAATCCTAATTTTGTTTGGGTTAAGGTTTACTACTAGTTGAGCGGAATTTGGAGATTGATTTTATTGTGTTGGATGGAAAGTTTGTGTTAATTATTTTTCCATCTCCAAAAGAAGAAGACGCTATTTGGAATATAGGGGCAAACAATCCAGTTTTATTTCGGACAATGTCTCATTGACTTTAACAACAACAACCACAATCCCAGTGTTATCCCACAAAAATAGGGTCTGGGGAGTGTAATGTGTACGCTGATCTTACCTCCACCTTGTGGAGGTAGAGAGACCGTTTCTGAGATACACTCGATCAGAGAAAGCATAGCCTCAATACACTTGAAAAGAAATATATCAAGGGAGAAGCCATGTAAAAAGAAGCAATAACAAAAAGCAGTATAATAAGACAAGCAAAGTAAAACGGACAACCGGTAGTACTAGAGATCTATGTATCTGAAACTACTAGAGTAATGATGATACTATAGGTGTGAAAAGAGAATATGCTCTACGTCCTACTAACCTTCTACCTTAATTTTCGACCTCCGCACCTTCCTATCAAAGGTCATAGTAGAAACCAGAAGTAGATAACAGAATAAATAGAACAAAGAAGTTAATATTATTGGCAATAGTTTGTGCAAGAATCTTAAGCACAACTACACCAATAATGTTGTCCGTATGGAGAGGACAATGCTCCCGAATAAAGTAGTTTTGATTCTGATAATGATGCCTACACATTACAGGATCTCTTACTTATATAATAGGCTGACCATAACTACTGCATAACCTATTATGATAAAGATAAATAACTTCTAATAACCATAATAAAATTGCTAAATAGATAACTTGTAATAAACTTCTAATAACTAAAAGCTCCAGGAATTATCTTCTCCTAAATTTCTTTGCTTCTTCTGGAAGATACGTGGCTTATCAGGTCATGCCATCGGTAAGCTGTAGATGTGCCATGTTCTTTTTAATCATCTCTCCAATATTTATTCGGCCTACCTCTACCTCTCTTTAGGCCCCCATGGTTAACCTCTCACACCTCTTTACTGGGGCATCTGGACACCTTCTCTTCACATGCCCGAACCATCTCAACCTCGCTTCTCGCATCTTGTCCACCACGAGAGGCTACTCTCACCTTTTACCGAATATCTTCATTTCTAATCTTTATCTCCCTAGTATGTCCACACATCCTTCTCAGCATCCTAATTTCATCCTAATTTCTGGTACTTTCAACATCTGCATTTGGGAGTTCTTGATTGGCCAACACTTCGCCACGTACAACATAGTCCGCCTAACATCCGCTCTAGAAAAACTTACTTAAGTCGTAGTGGTACATTCTTATTATACATGACACTTGATGCAAGCCTCCACTTCATCCACCCCGCCCTATACGATGTGAGACATCTTCATCAATATTTCCATTACCTTATATTATTGACCCAAAATACTTGAAACTCCCTTCTTTTTGATATGACTTGTGTATCAAGCGTCGCTTCTATGTCGTCTTCCCGAGTTACGTCACTAAGCTTGCACTCCAAGTATTCTGTCTTAGTCCTACGTAACCTGAAACCCTTGGACTCCGAGGTCTCTCCAAACTTCCAGCCTAGCGTTAACACTACCTCGCGTCTCGTCAATCAGTACTATGTCATTTGCAAATAACATGCACCGCGTCACCTCCCCTTGAATGTGCCGTGTTAATTCATCCATCGCCAAGGCAAATAAAAATGAGTTAAGGGCTGATCCCTGATGCAACCCCATCACGACCGGAAAGTAATTTGAGTCTCCTCTCGCTGTCTCAACCCAGGTCACGGGTCCCTCATACATGTTCTTAGTCACCTTAGTGTACGCTACAGGAACCCTTTGGCCTCCAATCATTTCCATAAAACTTCTTTGGGGACATTGTCGTATGTTTTTTCTAGATTAATGAACACCATATGTAAGTTCTGCTTCCTCTCCCTATACTGCTTCACCATTCTTCTCACCAGGTGGATAGCTTCCGTAGTCGATCGCCTCCTCATGAATCCGATTGGTTCTCAGAAATAGACACACCTCTCTCACCTTTTCTCCACCACCCTTTCCCAACCTTTCATAGTGCGGCTAAGAAGCTTTATACCCCTATAATTGTTGCAATTTTAAATATCGTCTTTGTTCTTGTACAACGGGACCATCGTGCTTCCTCTCCGTTCTTCGGGCATCCTAGCCGTCTTAAAATATGACATTAAACAACCTAGTTAGCCACTCCAAACCTGCTCTGCTCGCGCTCTTCCAAAATTCTACAAGGTCTCATCTGGCCCGGTCGCCTTTCCCCCCTGCTCATCCTACGGATAGCCCTTTCAACCTCTTCAGCCTTGTAAGCCTATAATACCCAAAATCTTCACGACTCGGAGTACTCCAAATCACCCAGCACAATATTCTTGTCCCCCTCTTCATTGACTTTATGAAAATAAAAAATGCATTGAAACTAAGACAACTTTTAATAGTTATAAATATGGATTGGAAAATTGTAATTGAAAGAAGTTAGCTGATTTGTGTGTTGAACAAAATGGGATAGCAGGAATAGATTTAGTAAATGAAGACTTCTTGTTGCTACTCTTGGTAGTATCAACGACGATTATACTGATTTTGGGAAAAAAGATTGAGATGTGGTATGAATCTGCTGATGAAGATAGACTGAATCATTGAAGGATTGTCACCAACTAGCACGGGAAGTGTTCCTATGAAATTGGATTTTCTTATTTTTATGCTCTCCATTTTTTATTATCAATTTTTCATTACCGTGGATGTTTGAGTTTTGTGTTATATTGCATTTCCTGTAGTATAAGTATTCTGGCTATTGTAAGTTGTAACGTGTTGGTGCATCTTGGCACCTGTTTACCAGATTAACTTGGACTTAGTAGCTCCTTGGAGTCATTAAACATGGGAACCAAAAAGAGCTTTGGTTAATGGTTACCTGCAAAAAAGGAGAAAAGGAAAAGAAAAGAATCCACGAAGAGCTTATTGTTTTAACCTGCATCTTTTTTTATTATCATGGAACTTATGTTTTATCATGTGTTTTGGTATGGCTCAATGTCAGTGCATTTAGATTAGTTCTTTTAGTAGTCTGTTTTTTTTTTTTTACTTCAAATTAACTAAATTTGGAATTTACAGATATCTGAAATACTTGAGATATGATGTTGTGTATGTGCGCAACTTCTCAGATGTAGATGAAAAGGTGAGAATTACATTTATTTTGGGGAGTAAGTCTATTTTCTCTCCCAAGACAAAAGGAACTTCTTTGACCTAAGAAGAGGAGACAACTTATTACTTTTTATTTTACGATAAGCATGTCAATATCAGTTAGCTCACTATATATAATACTTCAGGTGCTTAATGGTCAGTTCTTTTCAGATAATTCGTCGGGCTAATGAGTTTGGAGAGGACCCAATAGCTTTGAGTGGTCGATACTGCCAGGAGTTTCAAAAAGACATGGATGATCTCCAATGCCTCCCACCAACTCATCAACCTCGTGTTAGTGAGCATATGGAGGAGATTAAGGAAATGATAGCTAAGGTTTTCACATCTAGATTATCTCTTCCAAAACGTGTTTTGACAGTTAAAAGCCTACTGATGGGCTCCCTCTCATTATCTCCTTTTAGTCTCAAAATTAATATGTGGTTTCTCCTACTCCGAAATTTAGTAACATGAATACCCATCTTTTTCTGTGCAAATTTGTTTCTTCATGACTGCTGCTTTTGAAAAAAAAAAAACAACTAAGAACTACATTCCAAGATTGTGTCCTTTACGCTAAAGAGAGTCTGTAATATTTATTTTAGTATACAATGAGAGAAATGCATATGTAGTAAGGATGGACAATGCCGTCAGTAGAAGTAAAACTCTGTTTGGTGAGAGGAAAGTGCAACATGCTGCTTAAAGTCTGCAGTTCTATAATCTTTCTTTCTTAGATCTAGCGTAAACTGCTTTTTGTCTTTTCTTCTTCCCCATATATGCTCTGGTTTCTTCTAAATGCTATTATTTATGCACTAATGATCTTTAGGTGTCACCTGTAGGTAATGACTAATGGCTATGCATATACAGTTGATGGAGATGTTTATTTCTCTGTCGATAGTTTTCCCGAGTATGGTCGCCTATCTGGATGAAAATTAGAAGATAATCGAGCTGGAGTACGCTTTGCAGTTGATTCAAGAAAGCGAAATCTTGCTGACTTTGCCTTGTGGAAGGTGTGAAGTTTTCTTTTACTTTTCTATAAAGTTACTGCTTTAGCTTTACATGCCAGTTTCATTTCTTTACAGGCTGCAAAGCCTGGTGAACCAAGTTGGGACAGCCCCTGGGGCCGTGGAAGACCAGGTTGGCATATAGAATGCAGTGCAATGAGTGCCTACTATTTAACACATTCTTTTGATATACATGGTGGTGGAATGGACTTGATTTTTCCTCACCATGAGAATGAGATTGCCCAGAATTACGCTGCTTGTGGCCCGGAGAGTAATGCTAGCTACTGGATGCATAATGGTTTTGTTACCATAGATGACGAGAAAATGTCGAAATCATTGGGGAACTTCTTCACTATACGTGAGGTAGAATGTACTCATTAGCTACTGTTTAATGTGGTTCTTTTTATAATGCTCTGAATCATAGCATACATGTTTTGTAGGTTACTCGATTGTACCATCCCATTGCATTGAGGTACTTCTTGTTGGGACGCACTACCGATCTCCTGTTAATTACTCAATATCACAGATAGAAATCGCTTCGGAATCTGTGTATTACATTTATCAGGTTGGGAAAAACTTTTAATATCCTTTTAATACCTCATAGTTCAATTACTTTTGCTTCTCGCTGATCGATACAAGCATTTGAAACTTTGTCTCTCCCAAGACAAAATCTGTAGTTAGAATCTATCCTTTTTCTTTAAATTCATTTATTTGGATAATTTTTGTGGTGGATAGACCTTACATGATAGTGAAGAAGCTCTGTCTGCTTTCCAACAAGGAACCGAAACAGAAACAAAAGTAAAGGGGGTGCGTGTTAGCCCTCAGGCCCAAGAATGCATGAGCGAGTTGCGTAATGAGTTGGAGACAAAGCTTTCTGATGATTTGCATACACCTGCAATTTTAAATGCTGCTCTTTAAGAAGCCCTTAGACTTATGAATAGCTATGTGAACATGCTGAAGGTGGGAACTCTACCTTCTTTTTTCACTTCTGCTCATGGCTGGTGTGGTATAACAAATGTTCCATTATCTCTTGATACTTTCCAGAAAAAGCAGCAACAGTTATCTGTTATTTTGTACCTAACCGAGCTCCTGAAAGAAGTGAAGGCAGTGCTGGATGTCCTTGGATTGCTCCTTGGTTCAACTTGTGCTGAGGTGCTGTCAAAATTAATACTCCCTGTGTCTCAATTATTCTGGGCAGCTTCTTCTTCTCTCTTTTTTTTTTTNTTTTTTTTTTTTTTTTTGTGAAAGATTAGCACCTCTCAACTTTTGTGGTTTAAAAAAGTATTACTCCCTGTATCTTCTTTCCTGTCGAGTGATGCCAAATAGCTATGTTGCTCAGACTCCGAAAATGTGTGGCGATGCGTGTCGGATCCTGCAAAAGTAGTAGTATATGTTTGGAGGATCTGACATGGGTACGACAATATTTTGGACAGTCCGTGCAACATAGCCAAACATATTGGAACAGAGAGCACATTTCTTTCCTATTACTATATGGCCAGTCTCAGATGCTGTCTTATTCAACTCATTTGTGGTGTTGTGCAGGTTTTGCAGCAGTTTAAAGAGAGAGCACTGAAAAGGGCTGACTTGACGGAGGAAGATATTTTGCGTGCAATAGAGGAAAGAGCACTAGCAAGGAAAAATAAGGAGTTTGCAAGAAGCGATCAGATTAGAACTGATTTAGTGGCCAAGGGAATTGCTTTAATGGACATAGGGACAGAAACAGTTTGGAGGCCTTGTGTAAGATGTGGACAAGAACAGCCTGCCCCGCCAGCTCAACTTGAGCAGTCTGCTGCAGCAGTGCAAAAAGAACCGCCTGTTGCACCATCTCAACTAAAACAGTCCGCTGCAGCACGTCAAAAAGAACAGCCTGCTGCGTCACTTCAACGACCACCTTGGTCATGCACATTGGCAATTAGTAAAGAGGATCATGAGATATCTGAAGGAACTACTGATTACACACTTAGTTACCAGGGCAACAAATATCTGCGATTAATTGGACACAATGATGTTGAGCATGGAGGAGATTTAGATGAAAGGAAGTCTATCTCGGGATGCGTTGTTACTCACTGATGGTGTAATATCATGGAGTAGTAAGAAACAATTATGTATATCAATTATTTGTGATGAAAGTCGAGTATATGGCTCTTGCATAAGCAACATAAAAAGCTGTTTGGTGGAAAAGGTTCTTGGAGCACTTATTGTATATCACATAAAATGTTGAACCAATGTTAGTCTATGAGACTGCAATATCCTCTATGCGAGACATATGGACTATGCGAGACACATGGTTAGATTCAAGGTGGTGAACATGAAGTATGCGTCTACAAAATATGTGTTAGCAAAACCATTGATCCAGACTTTGTATAGATGTATTTATGAGGCACACTAGGTCTTAAGGCTTGGATAAAGTTTGAGATACTTTATTCTATTATTTAATTTTCATGTTCACAAAACTGATAGTTCTTTGATTATCGATAAATTTATTTACAAACACAAGTATTTTTCTGTTATATGTTAAGTACACTCTTTGTTCATTCATATTTGTCCAGTATACAAGAGGCTAGCCTTCTCATGTAGGGAACCACCTCCCTACATTAGTGATGAATGGAGATGAAACAAGATTTTAAGCAAAATTATCAAATGACATAGGTCACTAAAGTCACGAACGTCGCACAAACAATGACATATGATCATTATGTTTAAAATATATTTACCTAGCGTACATGGTGAACCAGAGTTGAGTTAAAAACGTTATTGTAGATCAAGGGATTACTTATGGTGTCTGATATCATCTGTACATCTTTTTCTATGAGATAAAAAAACATACGCTCTTTATAAAAAGAAATATTGCAGCACGTGTTTTAAACCATGTGTCAGTGTCGTCCAATTATGAGGTTACAATATAAGTCTAATCTCAACTTATTAATGGGTGAGACTTATAGCCTTTATATGTCTTAAGATTTGTACCCTTAATGACTCTGATAATATATAGTTTGATATGAGCTATCTTAATATATTTTCAAAAAACCATGGACACATATTCGGTCAGGCTGAGCAAACCTAGAAAAGCAGATGAACTAATGTTAAGGGGATCATAAGAAGAGGGTTATTAATCTAATCTCATTAATTTGTGTTCATTAATGCATCCGTTATCACTTTTGAGTTATATCAGTGAATGCAAGATATAATGATATATGAGATTTTGATATTTATATCAAAATATGATTCATAAGTATGATTGGGTTACTGCATACTTTATGGTCTACTTGCAGGTTTGTTCTTGACGGGAGACTTTATACTGCTAACAAATTAATGTATAGCGCCTTGGTCGTAAAGTCTACTTTAAGTTTCTCATATTAGATTACCACTCGAATTACGTGTGAGTAGGAAATATTGAAAATAAGGGTTCACCCATTATATATCAATTTATCCTTACCATATTAAAAGTACGAAGGTCCTTAGCGAAATGTCGTTATCCTTGTTTATCATATAAATGTTAATTTTACATTGAATAAAATTATCATTTTACTTATCTTCCTTATATTTAGGACTTTTAAATCAACTACAATTCTATTTATTATATCTTTTCTTATTTAAACTATGAAAAAGAATTTAAAAATCAATGAAGAGTTTACTTTATATAAACGATTCACTTTAATTATGAGACAACTATAACTATACTTTTTCTAATATTTAGGAAAAAGGCAGTAGTCAGTAGAAGAGGTCGAAAATTAGTGTAGAATACATATAATTTTATTTATTTAATCTTTCTTTATTTGAAGTATGTGTAGACAATAAATTGCGTCGAGAAAATAAAATCAAGACCGAAAAATATCGCAAAAATCGTAGTATTTTATTTCAAGTATTTGAGTGTTACAATCTCTATGAATCCTCTAATTCTTCTTTCCAATGATAAATAAATTCAAGGGCCTTTGAGCTTGATCTTGAATCTATGTTTGTTGCCACGAACGATGATCTTGTTCTTGAGCTTGAGCTTGATTGCTTGGACTTAAACTTGATTTGGTCTTCGTTCTTGAACTTGAAATTGTTTGTTCTTCGTTCTTGAGCTTGAACTTGATTGCTTGAACTTGAACTTGATTGCTTGAAGCTTGAAACTTGTGGAGGAATTTGCAGCGTTTGATCCACGAGCTCTTTCTTGCTTCTTGTTATAACTTCTGGTGTCTTTTCTGGGTTGTAAAGACCCCTATTTATAGTTGTGGAAGGGAAGAGTTATGATAAGAACAAACTCTTTCCGACCAATCAGATTGAAGAGTGACATGGCCGCATTTGATTGGCCAGAACATGTCACTTGCACACGTGGCGCGGTTTCATTGGCCTTTTAGTGTGACTTGACATGCCTTGTCATTTTGTCACGTGGCATGATCCTATTGGCTTTTCCGTTTGACTTGCCGTGCCATGTCATTTGACATGTGGCACCAAACTGGGCCTCTAGGAAGATGATATCTTGGGCCTAATGAAGTGGGCTCATCACTTGCAGTCTAATTAAATGGGCTAGCCCAATGCATTTGGGCCTATTTATTAAATCCATTCTTATTGGATTTGAATAATTAATCCAATCATATTGGCCCATAATATTTATTTGGACCAAAATATATCTAATCGAGACTAAATTCAAATTTCTTATGGTATTAAATTCAATAAAATTTAATTATCTACAAATGCCCCTTATTTCAAGACTTGTCGAGTATAGACTTGTTAAAGCTTAGAGACGAGGCTTGAAGTACTTGTGGGTCGGCAAACTTTACGTGAAGTGATCAGCTTGTATGATTCTATTTCTTGCAAGAAATTACAAGTTGCATGGTATGATAATGTGCAACTCCATCTATTTAGCCAAATGAAAACTTAATTAAAATTTACAGTCCCCTGACTGATTAAGCGATGCACCTGAACCAAAATAATTCCATGTATATATGCAACAATTCTTCATGAACATCTAAGCATATATCCATTTCAATAAAGTTGCAAGTGCCACCTAGCTAGGAATCTTCGTAGAGACCATTGTTTACTGCTTTTGGACTTTAATTTGGAGAGTTTGGCTTTCACTTGACTTCATATGCAACTATACTGTCTTATCTTTCATGCATTACCAATCGCAACAGTAGCAGCAAACTACTATGCGGATATAAGTCCATTCCCCCTTTTTTTTGCTGCCACTTTGCAAACAAATTGAATTCCAACAATTTAAAAAATCAATTCCGTGAAACATAGCAATTCCACTTTGATTAGGCCTTTAGGTGCCAGAATCAATGTAGAACTCCGTTGGGAGAGAGTATAACTGAAGATAGGACTTCTAGCTTCACTTACGCCTATAAAAGGAGCTTGTGTGATTTATTTTGTATCAACCACAATTTGAGGTATACATGATGGTGGCAATCACTGCTCTGCACACTTCGCAACTATTACCGCAAATACAAACTAACAAGGATCCTTATTTTCTTTCTCTTTTAGCACGTGATAAACACGTGATTTTTTTTGTTTTCAGAATCACTGAAGGATGCACCAGCACAAGATGTCTCAAATCTGCAAACCTTGAGAAACAGATATTGAGTTCGTGAATAAACTTGGCCACAAGTTGAAGTTTCGTGCATTAGCACCGATATTTCGCATGTCGAACTAGAATAGTTGAGCTGCCTGGCCGATGCTCATGTATGCTGCATTGAGAAGCCATGCCATTGGATCAATACTGTTGATTTGAAGCTTTGTGTTGTTAACACCAGTCCATGTAGAATCAAAAATCATCCTGGGCTCCACCATCTTCATTGTTTATTTGTAGGTTTTCGAGAGAGTGCAACTGGTCATGATATCAGAAGCAAGTGATATCCGCATGAATGGCGAGGAACCACTCGGCACGTCCTCTTTGCACTTTCCACAGATTTGAGGACTTTTTTTGTGGCAAGGGCTAGTTGGTATGTCCAGCTCCCTTGAAGAAGTACCTGAGGCATCTCCTCCTTGTAGTTTGACAAAGAAGTACATGACATGTCTCTTCCTTACCTCTTGGCGAGAAAGAGGGCTTGGGGCAACGTCCATTCTTCAAACTTTGTCGATTTCCAACTCTGCGCACCTCTGCAAAAATATTTATTTTGCAATGTAGGGAAGATGGAATTGTCAGCCACATGATTATTGCAGAAACTAGACTTCGGCGGCAGTAACATATCCAAGTTTCAGCTTCAAATTCCTTCCGCATTGTAAGGAGCAACTTAAGTTGCTATCTATGCATGGCCTGTTTGTTTGCAGCTTCCTGCACTCTCGCCGAATAAGCCATAACTTGAGGTTGGAGCCTCTAAATCACAAATTGTTTGTGTTTCTGAAAATTAGACATCCAGAACTTCAACGTATTTAAATTTCGGGTCATAACTCCATGTCGATAGACCGGTACAATTTTTTTTTTCAAAGTTGATCGAGACGTCTGACCAGGTAGCATTCCAGTTTTGCATACTTTCACCGCAATCTTCATAACTTGAGCTAGGAGTCCCTAAATTGTGAGATTCTCAATTGTACAGAACCACAACTCAAAGATATTCAACATAATCAAAACTCAGAGCCAAATTCCTTCTGGTTTGGCCTGAACAAAATTTCGAAGCTGAGGTACCAGCCTCGTGTTTTAGCCTTACTGCTTCACGCTCTTGCGGGAAAAAAATCCATATCTTGCTGTAGGAGTATCAAACGCGCAAGCCACTTAATTCTGCAACATATCCAAGAATCTGAGAAAAAATCCTTCCGTACCATCTCAGGTAATGTTTTGAATTTTCGTTTTAGATGCTGCCGCATTCAGCTTTTCAGATTGCGCGCCTTCGGCAAAAAAAATTCATATCCTGGCGTAGGAGCATCGAAATCACGAGCCGTCTATGGAGCTGAAAACTAGACTTCCAGATCTACGACATATACAAAAATAAAAATCAGACTATCCCTATATCTCCCCAGAAATTTTCTTAAAGTCAGGCAACGAAATCTGTCACGCTAGCTCGTCTTCAGTTTTACTCCCTCCGTTTCATATTAAATGAGGTACTTTCCTTTTTAGTTTGTTCCAAAATAAATGACATATTTCTAAATTTGGAAATAATTCAACTTTAAACTCCTCATTTTACCCATTTTACCCTTAATGAGAAGCTTTTATAATCATAAAAAGGCATGGCCCCACAAAGCTTTACCCCTTAAACTTTTAAGACCACAAATTTCAAAAGTCTTTCTTTTTTTTCTTAAACTCCGTGCCGAGTCAAATTACCTCATTTAATTTGACATGGAGGGAGTATGTGTTTTCATGAGCTCTTTTTTTTTCTTTTTTTGCAGATTGTCAACGCGTAGAGAACCTTGAACCCTGTCAGCAAAGACGCACTTCAGTCATGATACGCAATACCCGTACCTTGAGATCATTGGCGGCAAGCAAAACTCGCATGCCAGTTCTTTCTTTGAAAGTTCATCCTCTGGTGAGAGGTGCCTTCCTTTTACAGTTTGTGACCTCGGCGAGAGACTAGTTGGTATATCCACCTCTCTTGAAGAAGTAGGTGATTCATCTCCTTTTGCAGCTTGAGAAAGAAGTACATGCGCGTCTCCTTCTTGCGGCTTGGTGAGAAAGAGGCTTGGACCAACCGTATTCCATCCTTGCAGCGTTGGCGAGGAGTAACTTCTTCTAGAACTTGGTGAAGAAGTCATGGAGTTTCCTAACCTTAAGGCTCTGACTTGGGACTACATCTTCAAGTCATTACGAGTTGATCCTTTTGTATACATCACAATGCATAGATGACAAATCCACATCACCATATAGACGGACAATCCACATCACCATATAGAAGGCAAATTCACACCACCATATAGAAGGACAAATCCATGGCAACCTATAGAAGGACTAATCCTCAACAACATATAGAGGATCAAATTTGTGATAAGACCAGCTTAAGGTGCAAAGGGACTTAGACGTCCACCTTAAGATTGAAAAATCATAGTTCCTTTTAAGGACAAATCCGTGAGAAGACCAACTTAAGGTGCAAAGAGATTTAAACGTCCACCTTAAGATTGGAAAAGTAAAGTTCCTTTTAAGGACAAACCCGCAAAGAGGCCAACTTAAGATGCAAAGGGATTTAAATGTCCACCTTAAGCTTGAAAAATTATGGATCCTTTTAAGGACAAACCCGCGAAGAGGCCAACTTAAGGTGTAAAGGGACTAACATGTCCACCTTAAGATTGGAAAATTATAAAGCCTAAACTTAAAGACTTGGTAGATTTGTAGACTTCAACTTGAAGAACTGTCAAACTTGATGATTTGACGGACTTTCACGCGTCAACTCTAAGAGCGGCGGACTTTAAACTTAAACTTGAAGAATTAGCAAACTTGAAGGCTTCAACTTAAATATCTGGAGGGCTTAAACAACTCAACTTGAAGACCGATGGAATTGAAGACTTGGTGGGCTTGAATACTTCAACTCATAGACTGGCGGACTTGCGGACTTCAACTTGAAGGGCGGTGGACTTGAAAACTTCAACTTGAAGAACTAGTGGATCTGAAGATTTTAACTAGAAGACCGGTCGACTTGAAGACTTGTAGGACTCGTAGACTTCAACATGGAGGCTTGACGGATTCGAAGACTTCAACTTGAAGACTTGGAGGAATTAAACACTTCAACTTGAAGACCAAAAACTTGATGGTTTGGCGAACCCGAAGGCATAGCGAATCTCCGGGCTTCATTGCAAATACTTGGTAGCTCCTAAAAGACTATAATCATTCCATTGAAGACACCAATTCACCTTGGAGGCTTGCCACCTATAAATCAAATGGGATCTAAAGTTCAACAGAAGAATGACATTTCAGCTCGGTTTTCAAGTGTTGATTGAATGAATTACACTCCATCATACTTCATTCGAACAACGATTGGGGCAGTATGTATCTTTTGAACTCGTGCGACTGAACTTAGAATGAAACTCTAAGATGCCTACGTACCTCGGTGAAGAGGATCAAGTCATACCGTAGTTCAGAATGTGTGAGTTTTTTTTTGTTTTTCTTATATGTCCTAACTTTTGCCTAGGCTGCCTCTTTCGAGGTTTTTAACCTAGCAGACCTTTTTTGGGGGGGTCGTACGTAATTTATACTCTTGCAGGCCAGGAGTAACATGCAGTTTATGCTCTTGCGTTAAGGAGCGTGGCGACTTGCAGTTTAAGCTCGTATTTTGGGGAGCTTTGTAACTTGAAGATTTTGCTCAAATTTGAAGAGCTTTATGATTTGAAGATTTTGCTCAAATTTGAAGAGCTTCGTGACATGCAGTTTAGGCTTGTGAGTCTAGGAGCATAGTAATTTGAAGATTTAGCTCAAATTTTAAGAGCTTCACGACTTGAAGTTCGGCTCGAATTTGAAGATCTTTGGGACTTGAAGTCTTTGCTCGATTTTGAAGAGCTTTTCACTAGAGTCTTTGATTGAATTTGAAGAGTTTTGCAACTTGAACACTTTGCTCGAATTTGAAGAGCTTTACAACTTGAAGACTTTGCTCAAATTTGAAGAGCTTTAATTCTTAAAGATTTAGCTCAAATTTAGGGAGCTTTGTGACATACAGTATAGGTTCATGTGCCAAGAAGTATTATAACTTGCAGTTTAGGCTCGTGCTTTGAGGAGCATTATAACTTGCAGTTTAGGCTCGTGCTTTGAGGAGCATTATAACTTGCAGTTTAGGCTCGTGCTTTGAGGAGAATTATAACTTGCAGTTTAGGCTCGTGCGTTGAGGAGCATGGATTGTCACACAGATTGATCCTTGATTGGCTCATGCTATGTGGTGTAAGTGGGGAGGATCCATCACTTGAAGCATCATCATCTTCCTTCACAGCAGAGTACTTGGATCCGGAGAGGTCAAGTAGAGCAAGAGTTTTCTTGATCTTTTCAGCAACATCGCTTCCTCCTTTGGGTGCATTTGTGGACGATCTTGCTCCTTTTGAGGACGAAGATCCGAAAACAGGGGTAGATGTGGACGGCACTTGGGGTGCTTTTTGTCCTAACGAGCTTGCTTTGCTCCTCGTAACTGGTCTAAAGCTTCCAAAGGTAACTTCGAATATGTTTTCCGCATCATCATAGAACCTGGAATTAGCAGCCTTGGTGGAAGTTGGACCGAAGTTGATTTTCTTTGAAGCCATTTCAATGTTCTTGAACTTTGGTGATTGAAAAGTTGAGATGAGAGGTAGAGATAGTCCCACTGGGCATGCCGGAATTTGTAGACAATAAATTACGTCGAGAAAATAAAATCAAGACCGAAAAATATCGCAACAATCGTAGTATTTTATTTCGAGTATTTGAGTGTTACAATCTCTATGAATCCTCTAATTCTTCTTTCCAATGGTAAATAAATTCAAGGGCCTTTGAGCTTGATCTTGAATCTATGTTTGTTGCCACGAACGATGATCTTGTTCTTGAGCTTGAGCTTGATTGCTTGGACTTAAACTTGATTTGGTCTTCGTTCTTGAGCTTGAAATTATTTGTTCTTCGTTCTTGAGCTTGAACTTGATTGCTTGAACTTGAACTTGATTGCTTGAAGCTTGAACTTGACATGTCTTTTCATTTTGTCACGTGGCATGATCCTATTGGATTTTCCGTTTGACTTGCCGTGCCATGTCATTTGACATGTGGCACCAAACTGGGCCTCTAGGAAGATGATATCTTGGGCCTAATGAAGTGGGCTCATCACTTGCAGTCTAATTAAATGGGCTAGCCCAATGCATTTGGGCCTATTTATTAAATCCATTCTTATTGGATTTGAATAATTAATCCAATCATATTGGCCCATAATATTTATTTGGACCAAAATATATCTAATCGAGACTAAATCCAAATTTCTTATGATTTTAAATTCAATAAAATTTAATTGCCTACAGCATGTAGAAAGCACTAATATTTAGGACTTTAAAATCTATTAAAATGTTATCGGATATAAATCATACATTATTTGAACTATTAACCATAGCTCTTTATTATATTTATGTGAGTGTCAAATTTGTATATCATTAATATGGGATACACGCGCGCAACCGTGCGTATCCTAAGACTAGTACTTTAAAAGCCCACTAGTTAAGTAGTTTTAGTAAATTATTATTAACAGTTTTTCTCCAATATAAGTACACACCTACTAGCTAGGATTAAAATAGGGGGAATTACGCTCCTTGTCACTTGGCCCAACATGTCATAAAAAAATGGCCCACATTTGAAGCCATTGCTTGATATGGCCCAGGTTGTACATAATCTGAAAATTATTTTTCACCAGTTAGCCACCCTATTTAATTATTTTTTTTCTTCGTTCTTCTTCCTCTTTCACGACTTTGCACCCCAAAATTTCTCTACCATTATATATATTCTTCAATTCTCCTTCCAGATTCAAAGTTGATAATCACTATTAAGATGAGAAGAAAAATACCACTTAAGAGAATTATTATTTTTGGAGTTACCATTAAAGGTCATTTGAAACTTCAATTTCAGAAATTGGATTTTTCGATTTTGTTAGTTGTTTGGATTGGGTGTTGGCCCAATTGATTGGGATCTTCAAGGGGAGTTCAAAACTCAAATTTAAAGTGATTTGGAGCATATTTGAGCTAGATTTGAGTTGAATCTCAGAAGATGCCCAAAGAAGAAGAAGAACCCGTGAAGCTCCATTAATACGATTCATTTGTATAATAGTGTATAATATTGTATAAGTAATGTATAAACACCTCTTATACATTATTTTATACAAGGTTGATACATTATTTACAAGTATTTGGTGGATTTCTCACATTTCTTCTCCTCCTCCTCCTCCTCCTCCTCCTCCTCCTTTTCTTCTTCTTCTTCTTCTTCTTCTTCTTCTTCAATTACTACACCTATATACATGGTGTATCACTAATATTTTCACTATTGTGCTTATACATCTTTATACACTTTTATACAACTATATATATAATATACCCCTATTTATAAAAGTGTATAATACTGTATAAAAGTGTATAAGAATCTCTGACGAACTTTTTGTTTGATTTTCACTTGCAATTCTTGATTAAAACTATTCCAAAACTCCATTAAATGACTTCAAACTTTGTATACAGTCTATTTAGACTAATTATAATAAGTTCAAACAATACCCACTCCAAATTTCTCATTAAATCATATTCAAAATCTAACAAGATTAGCATTAAAGAAGATGAGATTTTAGATTTCTCGCGTCTGTTTTAGAATTTTTGTAGTTGTGATAGGTATGAAGAAACTTGAGGAAAAAGGAGAATGAAAATGTTTCACGCTTGAAGATATAGAGAATAAAAAAACTAAAAAAAAATTCAGATCTGAGATTGTTAATATTTGGCTACACATTTGCAAACTTGTAAGTGAGCTAAAATAATGCAAGGTCAACTTATGGAGTGCACTATTATGTAATTTTGTCTACATATAAGTGAGACAGAACTCCATTCCACGCTTGCTCTCTTCCTTCCGCAAATTACTAAGGTTATGATGTAGGATGTTGCTCCAACACATTGTGAGAACCGTCACCAACCAGCAACTTTAGCAACGGTTTATAAGTATTTTCCTACGTGAAGAATATGCAAGTTCTGTTAGATTAATTAGTGTTTGATGGAAGTATTTGAGAAGATGTTGTTTTGTCCCTCATTGGAAAATGAAAGAAAGGAAGAAGTGTTTATTGTCTTATATAGTTTGAATATTTTAAAGGATGTTTTGGAGAGAAATTGGAATTCTAATAGTCAAAATTGGGGCATTTGCATCTATACCCGCTTTTTGGGTCACGTTTTAACTTATACCCGCTTCGCAAAAAAAATTGCAAGCGTCCCACTTTTCGCGTAACTTCAGGCATACGGGCCTGAAGTAGCAAAGGCAATCACGCAAACTTCAGCATTCTAGTCGACGGGCCTGAAGTAGCAAAAATTGCTGAATCAAGTGTTGGCTGAAGTTTTTGTTTGTAATTGCTGAACTTAAGCATTCTAGTAGCTGAAGTTTTGTTCCCTATTTGCTGAACTTCAGCATGTTTTAGCTAAAGTTTTTTGCGTAACTTCAGGCATACGGGCCTGAAGTAGCAAAGATAATCACGCAAATTTCAGCATTCTAGTAGACGAGCCTGAAGTAGCAAAAATTGCTGAACCAAGTGTTGGCTGAAGTTTTTGTTTGTAATTGCTGAACTTAAGCATTCTACTAGCTTAAGTTTTGTTCTCAATTTGCTGAACTTCAACACGTTTTAGCTGAAGTTTTGTTCTATATTTGCCGAACTTCGGCATGTTTTAGCTGAAGTTTTGTTATGTTTGTGATGAACTTCAGGGTTGAAGTTTGTTTTGTATTTGCTGAACTTCAGCATTGTAGGAGCTGAAGTTTTTGTTTATATTTGATGAACTTCAGCATACTTAGAGCTGAAGTTCTAAAACAACAATGACAAGTTGTCATTAATATCCAGTTGCTATAATGGAATTATCAGGAAATTCAACATTAAGAAGAACCATCTTTAATTCTTTTTTGGGGGAATGAAATTTCAGATGTACTTAACGCAAAATTCATACCTTAGTGCTAAATCACTATGTATTTCATATTCAATCAATAATACTTACACAGAGTCTCATGTGTTTGAGAGAGAAAAGAAGAAGGAGGAAAAGAAAGGAGGAAGAAAGGAGCGCACAGGTAGCAGGAAGAAGAAAACGCCTGAAGTTGTAAAAATTAGGGTATAGGTTAAATAATTTTAAAAATATGGGTATAGGTTAAATGGGGGCGACCAAATAGGGCGCCCCATGCAATTTTTACGTCAAAATTGGGCAATTGGACTTCGGGCCAATTAAGTAGCCCGTAATTAATAGTTCTAGTCACCTATTATTTTATTAATTAATTAAAAACATTTTTAATTAAATTTCAGAAACTATTTTTTAACAGTTTTATTTTTAAAATTCAAAAAAGGTAACTATTGGTTTTAAAAGGTGCATGTTATGAAGAGAAAGTCTGTTAATTTCAACAGACTCCTAGAGGTATTATAAATATCCATATCATCTCCAAAATAAAAAACATCTGAAAATTTCCATCTCTTTCTCTTCTACTTATTTTCTACAACTCACAAATATTCTGTTCTTGTGGAAAATTTGAGGTAATTGCTGAAACCCGAATTTCAGAGGCTTTGTAAAATCGCGGAGGAATTCTGCTATTATACCTCCATCAACAAAGTGAACAGTGATTACACAATCGAAGCTAGATTATGTCATCCCATTATTTTCTAACAAGTTCTCCATTTACAATTTGTGCGCAATCTATTTAGTTTCGATGCATCTACTGCAGCTGTAAAACTGAGGAATTTTCGGGATTGATAGCAAGTGCTTTCACCTGATCCTGATTGGGTTTGTGAACCTATGCGATGTTGGACTTTAAAGGCATTGGGCTTCAAAGACTTTAAGCATTGGGCTTTAAAGTCTAAGAGTGTGAATTGGAAATGGTGGGAAATAAAATGGAGAAAAATAAAAATTTGAAATAAAGTAAGCTTTTGACTTGCACTTTGTCCCTCATTGGTGAGGGACAACTACATTTGTGTGCTTATATATAGAATCACTTCTTAAAGCTCTTAAAAGGAGTTGAACAGAATGAACCCTCGCGCCGTCGTCGTCGCTCGCTCGGCTCGGCTTCGGCTTTGGATTTGGATTTGGATTTGTCAAATGATCGATCGATAAGATTATTTTTGGACAAAATTTATTTAATTAATTATTTAATAATTAATTAAATGCCAGATCACTGCTGAAGATTCAGAAGGCTAGTTTGGCCGCGGTCCTGGCGTAACCGCGGTAGGACACGTAAACTTCTGAACAGACACCTTTTCCAGAATAAACATCACACCTCTTCCAATAATTGCCTATAAATTCTGAGGCATGGCTTCGTTTTTAACACACCAAAAACATTACAGAACTTCCTTCTTTCTGAAAATACTGCATTCTAATTCGTAGTCTCTCTCTCTCAAATTCGTAAGTGTGATTTTGCTCCGTTTTTTGAGTTTGTGGTATCCTGCAGTTTGTATTGCCACTGTTGTAGGAAGGTTTATTCCGTTTCATCCTGGGAGGATTTAATCCATTACCTTGGCAACGTGTGAGGGGGTTAAAATTCCTTAAGGACGCTCAAGCAAATTGTGGACTCGGAATATTTCTTATTCTTTACTGTTTTCCAGTTTCTTTTATTCTTCTAACAGTTTTCTGATTTTGTGTTTTAACACAGTAGCGAACAACAAGCTTAAAGAATTTTATACTAACATTTCTGTGTTGAAATATATATTAAACTGTTATTTATATTTTGTATACTGGTTTGGAGACTAAAGCCTTCGTGCTTTCTACTCCAATAATTGATCTATCTGGTTTAAAGTATATCAAAACTTTACCGAAATAATAAACGTACGGGTTTGAAGTATATAAAAACTTCACCATTGTTACGTGTTGTATGTTTGGTTTGGTATTCAGTTTGAAGATATCAAAACTTCACTGATTTAACAAAGTTCTGTTTTGGTTTCAACTCTATAGAAAAATGACGAATGAAAACCAAACTAATGGAAATGTTGCGGGAATGGGTGCTACTGTTACAAATGTTGCTGCCTCGTCAAGCCGTTCAACTCCTGCTCATGCTATGGCACCAGCAGAAAAACCCGAAAAGTATTCCGGTATCGACTTCAAACGCTGGCAAATGAAGATGCTCTTCTATCTAACTACGTTGAGTTTGCAGCGATTCATCAAGGAGGATCCTCCGGTCCTGGCTGAAAACACTCCAGATGACGAACAATTTGTTGTAACTGAAGCATGGAAACATTCTGATTTCTTGTGCAAAAACTACATTTTGAGTTGTTTGGAAGATAGCTTGTACAATGTCTATAGTGTCATGGAAACATCAAAAGCGTTATGGAATGCACTTGAGAAAAAGTACAAGACTGAGGATGCCGGACTTAAGAAGTTCGTGGCTGCAAGGTTTTTGGATTTCAAGATGATTGACACTAGGTCGGTCATAACTCAAGTCCAAGAATTACAAGTTATTGTGCATGACCTCCTTGCTGAAGGTATGGTCATTAATGAGGCCTTTCAAGTCGCCGCTTTCATTGAGAAATTACCTCCGTTGTGGAAAGACTTTAAGAACTATCTAAAACACAAATGGAAGGAGATGACACTTGAAGACTTGATTGTGCGTTTGAGGATAGAAGAAGACAACAAAAATGCTGAAAAGAAGTCACGTGGGAACTCGACAATAATGGGGGCTAACATTGTTGAGGAGGCGCCACAAACCAAGAAGAGAAAGAAGGCTTCTGGACCAAAGAACTACCCAAGTAAGAAGAAGTTCAAGGGTAATTGCCACAACTGTGAAAAATCTGGGCATAAGACCGTGGATTGTCGTGCACCAAAGAATGATAAGAAGAAGAAGAATCAAGCTAACATGGTTGAAAATGCTGAAGAAATGGAGGACTTGTGTGCCATGTTGTCTGAATGCAACTTGGTAGGAAATCCTAAAGAATGGTGGATAGATTCTGGAGCCACCCGCCATGTTTGTGCTAACAAGGAGTTATTTTCTTCTTATGCCCCCGCAGGACCCGACGAGACAATTTTCATGGGAAATTCGTCTACAGCCAAAATTGAAGGAGTTGGCAAGATTGCGTTGAAGATGACGTCGGGAAAAATAGTGACTCTAAACCAAGTTCTCCATGTTTCAGAAATTCGCAAGAATCTTGTGTCGACTTCACTTCTTGTCAAGAATGGATTCAAATGTATTTTTGTTTCCAATAGTGTTGTACTAAGTAAGAATGATATGTATGTAGGAAAAGGTTACCTGAATGAGGGCCTTTTTAAGCTAAATGTAATAGCAGTTCCTATCAATAAAGTTAATGCTTCTTCTTACTTACTTGAGTCAAACACTTTATGGCATTCACGCTTAGGTCACGTCAACTTCAAAACATTGCGAAAAATGATAAATTTAGAAGTATTGCCAAAATTTGATTGCATTAATTCCAAATGTCAAATACGTGTGGAATCAAAGTATGCTAAGCATCCTTATAAGTCCGTTGAAAGGAATTCAAGTCCTTTAGACTTAATTCACACAGATATTTGCGACATGAAGTCAACACCATCTCGCAGTGGGAAAAAGTATTTTTATTAATTTTATTGACGATAGCACGAGACATTGCTATGTTTATTTACTTAATAGTAAAGATGAGGCAATTGATGCTTTCAAGCAATACAAGAGTGAAGTTGAAACACAACTAAACAAAAAGATCAAAATGATAAGAAGTGATAGGGGTGGCGAATATGAATCTCCTTTTGAAGAAGTATGTTTGGAAAATGGCATTATTCACCAAACAACTGCCCCTTACTCTCCACAATCTAATGGTATTGCGGAGAGAAAGAATCGAACGTTGAAAGAGATGATGAATGCGTTGTTGATAAGTTTTGGTTTACCACAGAACTTGTGGGGGGAAGCTATACTTACAGCTAACCGAATAATCAACCGTGTACCTCATAGTAAAATACAGTCCATTCCCTATGAAAAATGGAAAGGAAGGAAGCCTAGCTTGAAATACTTCAAAGTGTGGGGGTGTTTAGCTAAGGTACAAGTTCCTAAACCTAAAAGGGTTAAGATAGGTCCAAAAACGGTTGATTGTGTATTTTTTGGATATGTAACCAATAGCAAGGCATATCGTTTTCTGATTCATAAGTCAGAAAATCCTGAGATTCACGTTAATACGATAATAGAATCAGATAATGCTGAATTCTTTGAAACTAGTTATCCGTATAAAAAGGAAAGTGAAGTGACCTACCAAAAGTCAAAACGACCTCGGGAGGAAATAACAGATGGTATGCCTAATGAGGAAAATCCGAAAAGAAGTAAACGTCAACGGACATCTACTTCATTCGGTCCAGATTTTCTGACTTTCCTGCTAGAAAATGTGCCTCGTACCTTTATGGAAGCAATGTCTTCCTCAGAAGCACAATATTGGAAAGAAGCTGTCAATAGTGAAATAGAATCCATATTGAGCAACCATACCTGGGAATTGGTTGATTTTCCTCCAGGTAACAAAACATTGGGTTCTAGATGGATTTTCAAGAAGAAAAAGAAAGACGATGGTACTATTGACAAATACAAGGCAAGACTTGTTGTCAAAGGATTTAGACAGCGAGAAGGTCTTGACTATTTTGACACATACTCGCCGGCAACAAGAATTACATCCATTCGGATGCTAATAGCGTTAGCCGCCTTGTATGGTCTTCAAATCCATCAAATGGATGTAAAAACAGCCTTCTTAAATGATGATCTAGAGGAAGAAATTTACATGAACCAACCCGAAGGGTTTGTGGTTCCGGGAAAAGAAAAGAAGGTATGTCGATTTGTTAAGTCCCTTTATGGACTAAAACAAGCACCCAAGCAATGGCATGCAAAATTTGACCAAACAATATTGTCAAATGACTTTAAGATTAATGAATGTGATAAATGTGTTTACATTAAGAATGTTCCAAATCATATAGTCATTATTTGCTTATATGTTGATGATATGCTAATAATGAGTAAAGACATTGCCGACATTCAAGCTACTAAGCGTATGCTTGCTAGTAAGTTTGATATGAAAGACTTAGGAGTTGCCGATGTAATTCTAGGAATTAAAATCCAGAGGACTCCTCAGGGTCTAGCTTTGTCTCAATCACATTACGTGAAAATGGTACTTGAAAAATTCAAACACTTGGAATTTAGAAGTGCAAGAACTCCAATTGACTTAAATCATCATCTTATAAAGAATAAAGGTGAAAGTACGTCTCAATTGGAGTATGCTCGTGTGTTGGGAAGCTTAATGTACATCATGAACTGTACACGACCTGATATAGCTTGTGCAATAAGTAAACTTAGTCGATTCACAAGTAATCCAAACAAACATCACTGGGTGGCAATGAAACGAGTTCTGGGATATTTGGAATATACCCAAGACTACGCTTTGCACTGCAACAAATATCCTGCGGTTATCGAAGGATATAATGATGCAAATTGGATAACCGGCTCCACAAAAACAAAGTCCACAAGTGGATATGTTTTTACTGTTGGTGGAGGAGCAGTATCTTGGAAGTCTTCCAAACAAACGTGCATCGCTCGCTCTACAATGGAATCAGAGTTTATAGCTTTGGATAAAGCCGGTGAAGAAGCTGAATGGCTTCGAAATTTCTTAGAAGACATTCCGTTCTGGCCAAAACCTTTGGCTCCTATTTGCATACATTGCGATAGTGAGGCTTCAATGGGACGGGCAGGGAGCGTTATGTATAACGGAAAGTCTCGTCATATACGACGAAGACATAACAGCGTTAGACAACTACTTTCTAGTGGAATTATCACTATTGATTATGTATGATCAAAGGATAATGTGGCGGATCCGCTTATAAAAGGCTTAACTAGAGAGGGAGTTGAGAAATCATCTAAGGGAATGGGACTATGGCCGAGGACAAGTCAACATGGCGGTAACTCTACCTAGAATTTTGGATGTTCCGAGATCTAGGTTCAAGGAGCTCAAACAAAGTTGTGATTGACCGGTTCAACATTGTCAAAGTAAAATCTTTGGTCCCTTCTCGTGATGAAGACAATGTTCAGCAACAATGATAGAACTTTACACGTTCTTTAATGATTACCTAAGTTTGATGTGGTATTTATCAAATAGTGTCAATCTAAAGGATTACACGTTTAGGAATCACCTATGTAAGTGTGAAGTGGAAGCCGCTTCAATGAGAATTCTGTAAGGCATACACACTTATGAAACCAGGCGGTGTTCATGGCTGAAACGAACACAACAATGAGAACCAAAAGACGGTTAAGGGTTGGTTGTGTGACATATGGTTGTCTAGGTATACACTAAAGTTTGATGGTTCAAAGATATCAAATCTACCGATTGACCGAGTATATCCGACATATGTTCACTACGGAAAGTTCAAAGGGAAACCTACTTATCCAGATGCGATTAATCCTTACTTGCAAATCACACAGCTTTCATCTGTGATCATTCTTGTTACAGCCATTCCCATTCATGTGGGGTATTGTTGGACTTTAAAGGCATTGGGCTTCAAAGACTTTAAGCATTGGGCTTTAAAGTCTAAGAGTGTGAATTGGAAATGGTGGGAAATAAAATGGAGGGAAATGAAAATTTGAAATAAAGTAAGCTTTTGACTTGCACTTTGTCCCTCATTGGTGAGGGACAACTACATTTGTGTGCTTATATATAGAATCACTTCTTAAAGCTCTTAAAAGGAGTTGAAGAGAATGAACCCTCGCACCGTCGTCGTCGCTCGCTCGGCTCGGCTTTGGCTTTGGCTTTGGATTTGGATTTGGATTTGTCAAATGATCGATAAGATTATTTTTGGACAAAATTTATTTAATTAATTATTTAATAATTAATTAAATGCCAGATCACTGCTGAAGATTCAGAAGGCTAGTTTGGCCGCGGTCCTGGCGTAACCGCGGTAGGACGCGTAAACTTCTGAACAGACACCTTTTCCAGAACAAACATCACACCTCTTCCAATAATTGCCTATAAATTCTGAGGCATGGCTTCGTTTTTAACACACCAAAAACATTACAGAACTTCCTTCTTTCTGAAAATACTGCATTCTAATTCGCAGTCTCTCTCTCTCAAATTCGTAAGTGTGATTTTGCTCCGTTTTTTGAGTTCGTTGGTATCCTGCAGTTTGTATTGCCACTGTTGCAGGAAGGTTTATTCCGTTTCATCCTGGGAAGATTTAATCCATTACCTTGGCAATGTGTGAGGGGGTTAAAATTCTTTAAGGACGCACAAGCAAATTGTGGACTTGAAATATTTTTTATTCTTTACTGTTTTCCAGTTTCTTTTATTCTTCTAACAGTTTTCTGATTTTGTGTTTTAACCCGTAGCGAACAACATACGATGCATGCATGATTGACTAATTGGGATGAACCGGTGTTTGCCATTAGGAAGTAGTTTTATAAAACAAAGACCTTAAACGGATTAAATAACTGATAACACAAGGATAGTATGTTATAATTGATAATTGTACTCTGTTGGAAATAAGTTAATAACAAATGAAACAACATGATGATCAAATAATTCTCTCCCCAATCAACACTTTGGGAATAACACTGCTCGTCAAACCCAAATGCCTTTGGATTCACTGTATTCCTATTAAAGTACTTTATGGTTTGGTATAGTTAACGTTGATAGGAAGTATTACTTTCCTCATCTCACTTTACGTCACACACTTCTAGATTTGAGAACAATTAACTTTATACTTTCATTTTACCTTTAGTGAAAACATCACCGGCTTGCGGGCAAAGCAAATGAAGCCGACACTTTAGGCCCCAAAATATAAAGGCCCCATATATATATATATATATATATATATATATATATATATATATATATATATATATATATATATATACTCTTTCTTCTTTTTGAATTCAACTGAAGTTTGTTTACCCTTAAAATGGCATAACAATTAAACTTATAAGTGGTTTTAAGGATACGTAATTTCACCTAGCACCAGCTGATAAATATGATGATTATTAGTAGAAATTAACATCAAAGTAAAGCAAACCAGTATCGAAATGCAATTCAGCCCTCGAGCTGGGTCACCCTCGAACCGAGTGAGTGAGAATAGAGTTATGAAACAAACTGATGAAACAAGAGAGTATAAGAGAAAAAGAGTATTGTATTGCTTTGATATATGAGCATAAGATGGTTACACATGATTAGAACCCCCTTTATATAGTAGAGGAATTCCACTAATGGTACAATTCTAATTACAGAAGAAAATCCCATGATTAGCTAAACAACTGTACTCGATTTGATCCGTTCCGGGATTTCCGCCATGATTCTCGACCAGTCACGGATATTTCGCCCTTCTGTTATTATGCTGTCTTCGGTCTTGCTCGATGTCTATCCCGTTTGGTCTCGATCATTTTCGGTCTCGGTCTCTACTTCGAATCCCGAAGTCAGTACCTTATCGAAACCTGAGGCGAGGTTTGATTCTTCGCCTTGTTATTTGATTCTTCTGTCGCATATCGAAACCCGAGGCGAGGTTTACCGACCTCGACCAGGATAAGAGCTTCGGCACCATAGACCCAAAGACAACGGTCTTGCCCCCGTACTGGATTTCGACGTCGTGCGGTACGACCAAAGAACCTCGGGCAATATCTCTCTCCATTTTCCCTTAGCGTCGGTCAATCTTTTCTTAAGATTTTGAATGATGGTTTTGTTGGTCGATTCAGCTTGTCCGTTCCCGGTGGGGTGGTATGGCATTGATAGAATCCTTTTAATCTTGTGATCCTCGAGAAATTTAGTTACTTTGCTGTCAATGAATTGCTTTCCGTTGTCGCACACAATCTTGGCAGGCATCCCGAGTCGACATATAATGTGGTCCCAAATGAAGTCTATGACTTCTTTTTCTATGACTTTCTCGAAAGCCTGTGCTTCAACCCACTTAGAGAAACAATCAGTCATAAATAAAATGAACTGAGCTTTACCTGGGGCCAATGGTAGAGGGCCGACGATGTCCATTCCCCATTTTATGAACGGCCATGGGGATAAGATCGAGTGGAGCTGCTCCCCGGGCTGGTGAATCATCGGCGCATACTTTTGACATTTGTCGCACTTTCGAACGAACTCTTTTGTATCATTTTCCATATCAGCCCAATAGTACCCTGCTCTGGTAACTTCATGAATCAGTGATTCGGCACCGGAGTGGTTCCCACAAGTGCCTTCGTGAATCTCCGTAGGACTTAATTGGTGTCTCCTGGTCCCAATAATATAGCCAATGGCCCATCGAACATCCTCCTGAATAGCGTTCTATCCTCGGCCAAAGTGAACCGTGCTGCCTTCGTGCGTAGAATCCTTGACTCCTTCGGATCTGATGGGAGCTTTCCGTTCTTTAAGTATTCAATGTACTTGTTTCTTTAATCCCAAGTCAAACTTGTAGAGTTTATTTCGGCGTGGCCTTCTTCGATTACTAATCTCGAGAGTTGTAAGACAGTACCCGAGTTAAGCTCGTCATCTTCGACCGATGACCCCAAGTTTGCAAGGGCATCGGCCTCGCTATTCAGTTCTCGAGGTATGTGTTGCAAGGTCCGCTCCTTAAATCGATGTAAAGTTACCTCTAGCTTGTCCAACTACCTCTACATTTGATCTTCTCGGACTTCGAAAGTTCTGTTGACTTGGTTTACCACAAGTAGGGAATCACATTTGGCCTCGATGACCTCTGCTCCCAAGCTTTTAGCTAACTCGAGACTTGAAATCATGGCCTCATACTCGGACTCATTATTAGTTAACTTGGAAGTTTTGATAGATTGTCTAACTATGTTACCCGTGGCGGCTTCAGAACGATGCCCGGCCCCGACCCTTTCACATTCAAAGCGACGTCCGTAAAGAGGGCCATAACCCCGATTATGTACCCGATTTTAATAACAGTTCCTTTTCAACCTCGGTTGCGAGGGCTGGCGTGAAGTCAGCCACGAAGTCTACCAAGATTTGAGACTTGATGGCTGTTCGGGGTTGATACTCAATATCGTACCCGCTGAGTTCCACGGCCCATTAGGCCAATCGCCCTGAAAGTTTGGGTTGATGCAAAATATTTCGAAGGGGATAGGTAGTTACAACACATATTGGGTAATATTGGAAATACGATTTTAATTTTCTTGAGGCGCTTATTAAAGCAAGCGCTAATTTTTCTAAGTGAGGATACTTAGTTTCGGCCTCACCTAAGGTCCGACTAATATAGTAAACAGGGAATTGCATACCTTGTTCTTCTCGGACTAGGACCCCACTTACCGCTATCTCCGAGACTGCCAAGTACAAGTAAAGTTGTTCATCCATTTTCGGGGTATGAAGCAGCGGCGGGCTCGATAAGTACCGTTTTAGTTCCTCCAAGGATTGCTGATATTCCGGGGTCCATGCAAAATTGTTCTTCTTCCTAAGCAGTGAGAAGAATTGGTGACTCATGTCCGAGGATCTCGAAATGAATTGCCCCAGGGCGGCTATCCGCCCAGTTAGCCTCTACACGGCCTTTGACTTTGATATCACTTTATAGGAGTTGATCTCGATTCCCCGATCGGACACCATGAAGCCGAGAAACTTGCCCGAGCCAACCCCGAATGCACACTTTTCTGGGTTGAGTTTCATATTGTACTTCCTTAGTACATCGAAAGTCTCCTGCAAATGTTTCAAATGGTCCTCTGCTCGCAGGGACTTAACTAGAATGTCATCAATATAAACTTTCATAGATTTCCCTATTTGTTGTTAGAACATTCGATTTACTAGGCGTTGATAGGTTGCACCAACATTTTTTAGTCCGAATGGCATTACATTATAATAGTAGGTGCCATACTTAGTGATGAACGAGGTCTTTTCTTGGTCCTCCGGGTTCATCTGTATTTGGTTGTACCCGGAGTAGGCATCGAGAAAACTAAAAATCTCGTGGCCAGCCGTGGCATCGATCATACGATCGATGTTAGGCAAAGGAAAAGAATCCTTGGGGCAAGCTTTATTTAGGTCTTTATAATCTACACACATTCTAAGTTTGTTTCCGTTCTTAGGGAATATTACTACATTTGCTAACCATTCCAGATACTTTACTTCCCGAATGGATCTTATTTTGAGAAGTTTGGTTACCTCATCTTTGATGAAAGCGTGTTTTACCTCAGACTGAGGCCTCTTTTTCTATTTCATCAAGCGGAATTTCGGGTCCAAGCTTAGTTTATGAGTAGTGATATCCGGTGGGATCCATGTCATATCGAGATGGGACCAGGCAAAACAATCCATATTAGCTTTAAGAAATTGAATAAGATTTTTCCTAAGCTCAGGAGTTAACCCCGTGCCTAGGTATACCTTTTGATCGGGCAGATGCTCGATCAATATGATTTGTTCCAGCTCTTCGACTGTTGAATTCGTGGCATCAGAATCATCGTGGATTATGAAGGTTCAAGGTATCATACAGTCATCATCCTCGTAAGCTCCCTGCTCTTCCTATTGGGTCGAAGCCAGTAACTGTGGTTGCTATTTGGCTTCCTGTTTTCCCTTCAACCCGATCCCTTTGATGAAAGTGCCGATACCGGTATCACTTTTTTGATTGCAAACACTTCTTTAGCGGTGGGTTGTACACCGTACACCATTTTGACTCCTTCCGATGTTGGGAACTTCAGAACTTGATGAAGTGTCGAGGGTACTGCCCTCATGTTATGGATCCAAGGCCTTCCGAGCAGTGCGTTGTACCTCATGTCACCCTCGATCAGATGGAACTTTGTTTCTTGGATGTTCCCTGCCACATTTACTGGCAGAATAATTTCTCCTTTGGTGGTTTCACTTGCCATGTTGAAACCGTTAAGTACTCGGGCTGCGGGCACAATTTGATCTTGTAGGCTTAGCTGTTGTACGATCCTCAATCGGATAATGTTGGCCGAGCTACCTGGATCAATAAAAACACGTTTAACTTGAATTTTATTCATAAGGACAAATATTACCAGCGCATCTTTGTGAGGTTGTTCGATCCCCTCTGCATCCTCGTCATTGAAAGACAAAGTCTCTTCCGGTAAGTAATCCCGAGTCCGCTTTTCTCTTGTGATTGTCACCTTGGTGAATTTGAATACCGGTCCCTGAGGAATATCGACCCCACCAATGATCATGTGAATCACGTGTTGTGGCTCTTCTTGCTCATTCTGTCTGGTTGAATCTCTGTTTTTAAAGTGGTTCTTGTCCCGATCACTTCAGAATTCTCGAAGGTGCCCCTCGTTGAACAGTCGTGCTACTTCCTCCCTTAGTTGTCTGCAATCTTCTGTTTTATGGCCATGTGTGCCATGATACTTGCATATTTGGTTTGGGTTTCTCCGGGCCAGATCAGTCTGCAGAGGTCGAGGCCACCTGGTATCTTTGATACGCCCAATGGCCGATATTATAGCGGAAGCATCTACGCTGAAGTTATATTCTGACAATCGAGGTACTTCTTTGGACCCGGCATCCCTATCGAAACCACTCTTGCTCATGACCCCTGGGGAGCTTTGTCCCCGATCATTCTTTCTATCATTCTAAACGGGGTTGCGTCCAGGCTCGTTATTTGTCCGATCTCCACCGTATGGCAAATATCGATCTCTGCTCGATCGAGGTTCCTGGTCGAAGTCCCATTTAACTCTGTCCACAAGCCTATTAGGATAAACCGAACCGGTTGGAGCCCCCAATTGATCATCCTCGACCCTGATCTTAGACTGATACCGATTATGTACGTCGGCCCAAGTGACAGCTGGATATTCGATCAAACTCTACTTCAACTGCTGTCAAGCTACGGAACTCCGGTCATTGAGACCTTGAGTGAAGGCTTGAACAGCCCAATCGTCAGTGACCGGCGACAAATCCATTCTCTCCGGTTGGAACCGAGATACGAATTCCCTGATCATCTCGTTATCTCTTTGCCTTACCTTAAAAAGGTCTGACTTTCTTGTTGCAACCTTAATGGCTCCAGCGTGTGCCTTTACAAAAGAATTTGCAAGCATAGCAAATGAATCAATAGAGTTAGGTGGTAAATTATGGTACCATATCATGGCACCTTTTGATAGAGTCTCCCCGAATTTCTTCAGCAATACATATTCAATTTTGTCATCCTCTAAGTCATTTCCTTTGATGGTGCATGTATACGAGGTGACGTGTTTATTCAGATCAGTTGCCCCGTTATACTTCGAAATCTCGGGCATACAAAACTTCTTGGGGATTGGCTTCGGAGCCGAACTTGGGGGGAAGGGTTTTTGTACAAACTTTTTGGAATCTAACCCTTTCAATATCGGGGGTGCCCCCAGGATTTGGTCGACCCTGGAATTATAAGTTTCCACTTTCTTATCGTTTTTCTCGATCTTCTTTTCCCCAGTCTCGATTCACTTTGTTAGTTCCTCGAGCATCTTTACGATAGCAGGATTAGTTTTCGATTCTCCTCCATTCGATCTCTTTGGCGCCGATTCGGCTCTATGAACAACTTCTTGTAATGGCTCGAGCTCAATCCTACTCGGCGCACGATTCTAATTTTGGAGTTGTGCTACTGCAGCTTGTTGAGTCTGCAATATTTCAAATATCATTCGAAGGCTTATCCCGCCTTCTTCACCACTCTGTGCGCTCTGATCGGCTGCTCGAGCATCTCTGCGGACGTTATTTTCAGGATCGACGCCCAAATTTCCATTAATGGCGGTATGGGAGCGAACGTCGATTGGGTCCACGGCCGGAGCTCCATCGAGGTTGACTGGAGGTACTCCATTTCCTAGGGCGGCTATGTTTTCATTCTCGCCATGAAGACCAATACCATTATCTCTGTGTGTGGGCGCTATTTGAGAGTTCGACATGTTGATCCTGGAAACAAAGACACTTCAAAGAACAAGCGTAAAATAGTGTGTGTTACGAAAATTGTACGAGGCAATCACTATTATCCTCAGTCCCACGGTGGGCGCCAAACTGTTTACCCTTATAATCGGATAACAATTAAACTTATAAGTGATTTTAAGGATACGTAGTTTCACCTAACCCTCAGGGGTTGGCCTGATGGCAATTGACTTGAGCCTTGGGGTTTGCTCCCTTTCAAGGTCTCAAGTTCGAAACCCACTGGGTGCAAACAATTCCTGAGGGCCATCGGACTGGGTAAAACCTGAATTAACCGTGGTGCACTTGCGGGAAACTCCTTGCCGAGGGCCTGTGCACCCCCCGGATTAGTCGGGGCTCTTAGAGACTCGGACACCCGGTGCAAATCAAAAAAAAAGGATACGTAGTTTCACCTAGCACCAGTTGATAAATATGATGATTATTAGTAGAAATTAACAGCAAAGTAAAAAAAACCAGTATTGAAATGCAATTCAACCGTCGAGCTAGGTCGCCTTCAAACCGAGTGAGTGAGAATAGAGATATGAAATAAACTAATGAACAAGAGAGTACAAGAGAAAAAAAAGTATTGTATTGCTTTGATATGTGAGCATAAGATGGTTACAAGTGATTAGAACCCCCTTTATATTGTAGAGGAATTCCACTTATGGTACAATTCTAATTACAGAAGAAAATCCCATGATTAGCTAAACAACCATACTTGATTTGATCCGTTCCGGGATTTCCGCCATGATTCTCGACCAGTCACGGATATCTCGCCCTTCCGTTATTATGCTGTCTTTGGTCTTGCTCGATGTCTATCCCGTTTGGTCTCGATTATTTTCGGTCTCGGTCTCTACTTCGAATCCCGAAGTCAGTACCTTATCCTCATGTCTCGGTCTGATATACTACGGGGCCGATCCTCGATCCATCCCCTGGTCTCGATTAATAAGTAAAATCGGGCGGGCTCGGTTTTAACCGTATACAAAATTATTCAGATGAATTACTAAATTATGGCTTCCCCCCCCCCCCCCCCCCTCCTTTCTTTTAGCGGATGTGTAATATAAGTTGCGGGTAGTCACATAAATGGTAGCTGGGACTTGCTTAATTTTATCTTAAACTGCGTGGGGATATCACATAAATGGAATGGAGGGAATAATATTTTTTTTCACATTGTTCACGGGCTACATATTCCAATGGGTCTTTATTTGTCTTGCATATTCTGGTAGAGTCATATACATAGAGAAAACAACAGAATATATAGCCACTTTAATTTGTTATTACTTTGAAGAATATTCACCTTTCAATTTATCAACCCTCTTTGGATCTCTTGTTCCCCCGCTTCAGCAGTACACGACATGGCTAATAATTTTCATCTTCCAAAAACTAAGAAACGTGTGCTGCTGCTTGCATTATTGGTTACTATATGTGGAATTCTGTCTTGCGCCATGTGAAGGCTTTCTCAGTTACGTTCCTATTACTTATCTAAGGCTGCTTTGATCATTGAAGGATCCAGGGTTTTAAGTTATTAAATGCAATGAATTAGTATACAATATCAAGAGTTTCTCCTAGACTTTCCAGTAGTACAAGAACTATATTGTATTTTCTTTCTTGGACCTTTATTATATTACACGTTGTGCCGTTTGCTTTTGTTTTCTTATTATTTTGTTGTTGCTATTGTTTGTTGCTTTCTTTTCACTATTCCATGAGCCAAGGGTTTATCGGAAAAATCATCTCTACCTTCACAAGGTAGGGGTAAGTTCTGCGTACGCATCATCCTCCCCAGACCCCACATGCAGTGGCGGAGCCACATGCACCAAAGGGGTGTTAACCGACACACCTTCGTCGGAAATTACATTGTATAGCTCGGTAGTTTTTTTAAAAATATGAATATATACTATATAATGACACCCCTTGACTTCTCGGTGAGTTATAACTCCCCATTGAATATATACTATTTAGTTTCTTTATATTTTGACTCCCCTTAATGAAAATCCTGGCTCCGCCACTGCCCGCATGTGGGATTACACTGAGCTTGCTTCTTGTTGTTTTTGTTATTGAATTAGTATACAATATATTTCTAAAAGTATATTCTTCAAATTGGTGTTTCATGCCAAAGAAATGGATCTGCCCATATGCTTCTGTTTCACCTCAACTACTAACTTTGTATGTATCCACCCCCCCCCCCCCCCCCCCCATAAAATTCACAGCAGTTATTCCTGATGAGGACCACGGGTATAATATAACATAATTAGTACATTAGTTTTCCTGAAACGAAATTAAAGGTATTGTAGTGTTGAACGTGCACAAAAACTGCATTAGCATGGAGTTGAAAGATATAATAATGCAATTTCCAGCCGAGTTATCCCCATATTTTAAATTGGAAGGCACTTTTGTAGTAAAAACAATCAGTTTTCTACTAAGAAATAATGATGAAGTACATGCAGACCCATTCAAAATTACAAGTCCTGCTCTGATTATCCGTACATTGTGTAAATCATGTTGTACAGAGAAAGATATCCCTTTGTTGGTACTTGGTACAAAGTGAGATAAAATTTCTACCCCTAGGCGCGGATGTATAGGTAAGATGACGGGACATGTAAACTTATGGTCTCTAGGCAAAATTAAATATTTTATGTACATATTTTTAAAATTGGTATGATATTAATTGTTGGCACTTATGATCCAAGAAGGTTGAATGAGACACTTAGTTGAAGGTTGTGTTATTTATTTAGAGGAGGGATCAACTCCACTTAATATATTTTTTCTTTCTTTTTTTAATTGTGTACCCATATTCTAAAAATCCTAGATCCGTCTCTAACTCCTGCTATAATCATATCTCTTGTTTGTACAAAGGGAAGATGCTCTGATGTTATATTTTATAAGTACAATATTATTCTTCTTTTCAAAAAAGAATAGTAGTATCTGTTCATCTTTAGAAAAGCTTTTATGGTGGCATTCTTATTTTATCATATATGTTGACACTCTCTTGTAGGATTACTCTCTTCTCAATAACAGCAAAATAAAAAGTTTAAAAGTAATTATTTTTTAAATATAGAGCTGTATTATTCTTTTTTGAACGGATTAATAAGAAAATAATGTCATACACATAAAAATAGAGGGCATATATACTAAGAATTTTAATAATTTTCGATATAAGTTTTTTAAACTAAAACTTCTATAAGTATACTAATTAGTAAAGCGTATTCTCGAGTTTGAATACTACAACTTGAGTTTGGTATTGCAATTCCTATACAATCACCCTATTATTACTACTCATCACATATATTAACTTACTTTATTATTACTACTCATCGTATGATAGTTTGTCGTGGCTGAAATAAAAAATTATACAAGGGACTAAAAGAACAATATAATTTCAGTATATCACATACTATAAGATTTGAACTCGGGTGCAAAAGCAATAATTGAAGGGAAATTTGCACAAAGTACAGTCCAACGTAACACATTGTACCCACTTAGTCATATTTTTTAGTTTTCACCCACATAGACAATTTTCTTTTGTAACGGCATTTATATACTCTTATGCATTATTATACGGCATTTATACACCTATATCAAATTTGTATAAAAGTGCATATATATATATATATATATTGTTTAACCAAAAATTAGATTTTAGGTCAAAGCTTGAATTTAGAAGAACACGGGTTACTGATAATCGGAAAAGAGTATATAAAGAAAGAAATTTGTGAATAATATGATCAGAAAGCAAGTAAATCAAAGTATATTCCAATAGTGTTTTTTTCATGCTTACAGTTGTTTGTGACTTTTCCTTTTATAGCCATTTTGGGAATACAGACTTTACCGTTGTCATAATAAGATAATTATGGGCAATTAATGACTTTAAATGTTACGTTATGCAATCATATATGTTAAATACATATTCTCTAACGTTTTCAGTATTTAATACTCATTAAATGCTGTATCTGGGCTCTTTTTTGCTGTCAGATTCATTCCTTTGACTCTTTACGATCTTTGACCTTTAAATGTCTTGAATAGGTACGAGCGTTGAATTACTTGTATGATTGCTCGTGCCTTCTCCATTTAACTTGTTCGTATCTGTTGTTGCTCGTATCTGTTGTTGCTCGTATCTGTTAACCAACCTTAATTCTTTGACTGTTTGACCAGTCTACGTGTCATGACACGTCACCATATATATATAAATACAATTTTTCCCAATACAGATAGTCCCCCCACTTTCCATTTATTCATCAGTTTGAATATTTGGGATGTGGAATTCATTAAAGGAGAATTTTTGTCACCATTAATGCTCTGACAGAGTTGATGCTTCAATTATCACTTCCATTTAATGCTTTAGACATGTGTCATCTTCTTATTGGTTCCACAGTTTTACAACACTTTCTCAGGCTTTCTTTTCGGCTCCACTGTTCATGAAGTACCAGTTACCATTATTGTGACCCTTCCATTACTGCATTTTTACTTTTGACGTTCACTCATCAGTATAAATACAATTTTACCTTTCATCTTTTACCACGTAAAACTTTTTTTTTTTCTCGAACACTTGAACTGTGCAAATCTCTGTTTACTTCTTCTTCTTCCTCATCATGTCTTCTTCGAACCCTAACCCTAAGAGAGTTCCTATTTTAGATAATTTTTCCAATGCCCCTGTTAGACATAGAAGGGGTGGGAGACTTCGTAGCTTAGGATCCTCTCGTGGTGGCGGATCTGTCATGCCTTCTCCTAGCCCTGGTTCTTCCTCTAGAACTAGAGGTTCTTTTACCCAAAAATCATCTTCTAAGAGCAAGGAGGCCTCTGAACCATTACAGGAGCCCTTGGTAGAAGAGATAGTCCCTAACGATTTATCTTTTCACCACGATAGACAATCACTTCAAACCCAAGTTTCTGGTCTAGATCGTACCGATGCTTACCCCACTTTGATTACAGAGATTTTAGCTCCCATAGTCCGCAAAGATTGTCACTGGAGTAACGATTTTCCCATTGAATCCCCAATCCAAATCAAAGTATTACCTCCTATATGACTGGTCTTTCTTTTGTTTACACATACCCTTTTACTCTTGGTTTTAAACCAGCTATTGATCCAGTGATTCTCAATTTCTGTCGCTTCTTCAAAGTTTGTTTAGCACAGATTGGCCCGCTAGTATGGAGGGTTGTTGCTTGTTTAAGGCATCTGGCCAATTTGGCAGACATTAATTTCACCTTCCCTCACCTAATTCATCTATACTCCCCTAGACTTTTTCGTAATGGCGTCTTTACCTTAGTGGCTAGGAGTAAGAGGGTTTTGGTGAGCCCAGAAGATGATAAGGATCGTGGCTGGTATGCTGGATTTGTTGCTGCCCCCACAGTTGGTTTAGTGGGTGAACAAAATATTCCTTCCCTGAGAAGTGGAACTTTGCACGTAATTCTCTCATCTCTCTCGTACCTCTTTCCTTCGAGTTTATCAATTTCTTTAACTTTGTTTCCCTCTTTTTTTTAGCAACCATGGGAGTTGTGGAGAACATTCCCAATTTTCGTGGTTGGGTAGATAAATTGTTGAAGATCGCGCCTATGGAGGCTAGGTCTTGGAAATTTATTTCCAATCGTCATGGTTGGAAAGTAAAGACTCACGGTATGAGTTTTTGTCTTTCTCATATGTAAAATTTTTTCCCTTTATTGCTTTAACTTTCAACCTTCTCTTTGTCAGGTTTTGCTATTCGAGGTGTTACTGCTGAAGCAGTTGCGGCCTCTCGTTTAGGAACCCAACTTTCCTTAGAAAGTGCTCAGGATATTCTTCTGAAAAGAAAAACCACAGACGATGATAGCTCCGACGAAGAAGAGGAGGATGGTTCCTTGGTGACAAGGCCAAGAGTTAGGAGACGTATCGTCTCTGACGAAGCTGAAGTTTCTCATCATCTTTCTCCTACCGGGCCTGTTAATCTTGTCTCTGATGATGACGTTGCCACCCCTCATGACACTCATGAGTCGATTAACCAGCTTTTCGTTAGTGGTTTTGAGAGTGGTGAGTTAGGACCTGTTTTGGATGAACCTCCCCTATCTTCCTCTTCAACTCCCATATCTTCAGTTCCTTCTCTTCCTTCTTCTGTCGTGCCTTTGGTTCCTTCCTTACCTGCTCCATCTGCTTCCGTACCTGTTCCACCTGCTTTTGAACCTCCCTCTGCTATTTTTACTTCTTCTACCGCTCCTCCTTCTACTGTCCATAATACATAAGTGGGTTCTACAAGTAGAAGGATTGCTATGAGGAGCGTGACTATCGAAGTTCCTGCTAACAACAGTCTTTTGAGGAAATCCGGTCAGGCGGATATTTGGCTTGAACCTTTAATAGGCCCAATTGAGAAAGAAAAACTGAATAGCCATAGCTGTCTGACCCTGATGAACGACATAGTTCATTCCACCTTGAAGGTATGTCCCTTCTTTCTTTAATTTGCCAGAATTTTTCTAGAATTCTAATTTTTCTTCCCTTATCATTTTCAGGCCAACCTTATTGGTACAAAGCTGATGAGCAGAGTTTCTTTATTAGAGAAGGTGACACGTGACTCTAAAAAGGCTGTTCTTGATTCAGAGAGGGAAGCTCGTGACTTTCAGTTGGAAGCAGCTAATTGGAAGGAACAATTTGATAGTGCTCAAATTACTATAGAATATTTGCAAGAGAACAAGAATAACCTGGAACAGCAGAGAAGAGCATTAACTTCAGAGCTTGCGGTTGTCAAGGCTTCTTCAAGTCAGGCAGAGAAAGAAAGAGAGCGTCTCGAGTCTTCTTTCTCAAAACAATTATCTAAGGCAAGTGAAGAGATTAGAGAGCTGAAAGCTCTTTTAAGTCAAAAAGAAGTTTATGCTGGAGATTTGATACAGAATTTGACTCAGACACAAGAAAATCTGCGAACATCTGAAGACAAGATGCAGGCCTTGGAAAAATCTCATGCCTCTCTCCAAGCCTCTTACAACTCAGCCTGGATGAAAATGAAGGTCTCAAGAATGAAATTGCTGCTTGGGAAAGAGATTATGAGCTTCTTGAAGATAAGGTTGCAGTTGATGTAAGCTGGGCTTTTCTGAACTCCCGTCGTGATGCTTTAGTTGAAGCTAGCCAAGAAAACTTTAATCTGGAGTCAGAGTTAGCTAAGGTGATGGAGACTATTAAAAAAGCTCAACAACCACTGGACTTCCCTTCACCCGCGATTGAAGTTTTCGAAACTGAAGTTCCCGGAGTTGATGTTCCCGTGGGTGAAGTTCCGTGAGTGAGGCTCCCTTGGCTGAAACTTCTGCAGTTGAAGTCCCCATGAACACTAAAATTGCCTCGGGTGGTGCACCCTCTTCAAGCTCAACCGTGCCTCTTGTTGCAAGTCAAGTTGAAACTTCGTCTATTGATACTTCAATGGTTGAAAATCAACCCGCTTCTGTTGGCGATGCTGTTCCAGTTGAGCCCACTGATGATCCTTCTTCAGTCCTTCCTCTTAGTGAAAAAATTTACATCTGTTTTAAATTCCCTTTTTGCAGGTACCTGTTTGGAAAACTGTGTTTAAAGTTCTTGGATTCATTTGAGAGTTTTTGTAATCAAACCCTTAGCTATCACTTGAGGGTTGATTTTTAGAAGTACAAGTCCCCAAGTCTTGTTATGGGGCATTTTGTATAAACAATTCGATGACTAAGTTTATACTTAGTCTTTAGTTTTTAAATATTAAGAAATTTTTATTATCATTAAACTTCCGTCTGTTCTGTTCTTGCCTTTTTATTTTCAAGGACTTAAAGAATAGTCTGCATTTTTGTTTTTTGAAAAATGCTTCTGTTAATCCCATGACTAAATAACATGAGTCTTATAAAAGAGGGCCCTTTTATATTTTGACACTTAATGAAGAAGACGTCTCAACTTCATAATGGTGTTATCATACGATAAAAGAAATAGGAACACACATGTTTTTTGCAATAACTTCGACAAGTTTTTATTTCTGAACCTTGACAAGTTTTGAGTAATACTTTACATGTATTTGAATTACATCTATAACTTTCTCGTAACTGTTTTCCTTGTAACAGATTTATACAAAAGAAGAACAATAGATACAGGGTTTTTCCTTATAACCCGTTTTAGTACATAGTCTCTTTAGCTCCAGAACATTAGGAAGAGTTTGAGAGATGACTCCATTGTTCTCATGGGAAAGAATACTATGATGAATGCCATTGTTCTCATGGGAAAGAATACTATGATGAATGCCATGACTTCGTAACTTTCACTCCGTACTTGATTCTTCTAGGCTTGATTTTCTAAATCATCTTTGCCTTTTTTTATACACGTGACTGTATATACTATGTAGTCCCCTAAGTGTTTGAGTGTTGCAGTATGAAGCCTCGAGCACTTGATAGTCTCCTTCACCTGGTCCTTTTCCTGAAAAGGAAATACATACGGGACTCGGGGGTGCGATTATAAATGAAGACTGCTTAACCCGTGTATACTTCTATCAGAATAATTGTAACCCTGGGCTAGGAATTTTTGTTTATTCCATTTTGCCTTACAGGTCGTGACTCATCATTTAGTACGGGTTAGCGTTTTGCCTATCATCTAAAATCGTTAGTAAAATTTTAACAATTCAAAAAAAAATTTAACATGGTGATACCTGACCGTGGGTTTTTCCTTAGAAGTAGTATCTCTTCAAATGAACTGCATTCCAATGTGAAGGAAGCACCTTCCCGTCCATTGTTTCCAACTCGTATGCTCCTTTTCCTACAATATCTCGAACTCTGTAGGGTCCTTCCCAGGTTGGACTTAGTTTACCCGCGTTGGCTGCCTTTGTAGATTGAAAAACCTTTTTAAGCACGAAGTCCCCAATTTTGAAGTATCTCAGGCGTGCTTTCCTGTTGTAATATCGTTCGATCACTTGTTTTTGTGCTGCCATTCTTATTGATGCAGCTTCTCTATTGCCTTCCAGTAGATCCAAATTGACCCGCATCTCTTCATCATTAGACTCTTGTGTTGCTTGTGAGAATCTTGTACTTGGTTCTCCTATTTCAACCGGGATTAGTGCTTCAGCTCCATAAACTAAAGAGAAAGGGGTTTCACCTATGCTCGTCTTTGTTGTCGTGCGATATGCCCATAAAACTTCGGGTAACACTTCAGGCCAATTACCCTTTGATTCCTCTAAACGTTTTTTCAAATTGTTGATTATGACTTTGTTCGTTGATTCTGCTTGCCCGTTACCCACTGGGTGATAAGGTGTAGATGTAATCCTTTTAATTTGCCAACTCTCAAAAAACTCTGTGACTTGAGCTCCGATAAATTGAGGGCCATTGTCGCATACAATTTCCTTTGGTACACCAAATCGGCAGATGATATTTCGCCAAATAAAATCTTTAACTTCCTTTTCTCGCACCTGTTTAAATGCTCCTGCCTCTATCCATTTAGTGAAATAATCGGTAAGTACGAGAAGAAACTTTACCTGTCCTTTTGCTTGAGGTAATGGTCCTACTATATCCATTCCCCATTTTATAATGGCCACGGCGTAATGACTGGATGTAATAATTCTGCTGGTCTATGCATATTGTTATCATACCTCTGGCATTTATCACATTTAGCCACAAAACATTCCGCTTCTTCTTCCATTTTAGGCCAGTAGTACCCTGCTCGAATCAAGGTTCGCACCAGTGATCTTCCTCCTGCGTGATTCCCGTAATGCCCCTCATGTATTTCTCTCATTACATACTCCGTTTGAGAAGGTCCGAGGCATCTTTCTAAGGGACCACCGAACATTTTACGATAAAGGTTCCCCTGTTTTAAACAGTAACGAGCAGCCTTTTTTCGAAGTGCATGCGCTTGCTTCTTGTCATCAGGGACGGTACCATACTGTAAAAAAGCAACAATTTTTTTTCTCCAATCCCAAGTTAAATTATTAAAATTTACCTCATTCTTATCAGGTTTGAGAACTGAATGAAATAAATGTATAACTGAAGCGTTTGCATCATTTGACACATCAGCTGCGGATGCGAGATTAGCCAAGGCATCTGCTTTAACATTTTCATCCCTTGATATTTGTATGACCTTCCAAGTTCTGAATTGCTTTCTCAGTTCCCGTACCTTTTCCAAGTACTGTTGCATCCTTGCTTCCCTAGCTGTGTAAGTCCCCAGCATTTGATTAACCACGAGTTGCGAATGACTTTTGATCACCACTTGATTTATACCAAGTTCTCGTGCCAATTCTAGACCTGCGATCACAGCTTCATACTCCGCTTTATTGTTAGTTATGGAATGACATTTAATAGCTTGCCTAATAGTTTCACCCGTAGGTGGTACTAAACTAATTCCTAATCCTGCGCCTTTTACGTTAGATGAACTATCAGTAAATAAGGTCCATGTTCGTGGATTAGCCCCATTAAGTATTTGTACTTCTTTTTCTGCTTCTAACTGCATCCCTTGGCTAAAGTCAGCCACGAAATCAGCTAATATCTGGGATTTTATTGCTGTTCTAGGTAGGTACGTGATTTCATATTCACTTAGCTCTATGGCCTATTTAGCTAACCTCCCTGACAATTCATGCTTATGCAATATATTAAGTAAGGGGTATGCAGTCACTACAACAATGGGATGACATTTAAAATATGGTCTTAACTTCCTAGATGCCATGATTAGAGCAAGTGCTAGTTTTTCTAATTGTGGATACCGTGTCTCTGCATCTAACAAAGATTTACTAACATAATAGATAGGAGATTGTTTACCCTGCTCTTCTCGAACCAAAACTGCGCTTACCGCCACTTCTGAAACAGCAAGGTAGATGAAAAGTTTCTCCCCAGCCTTTGGTTTTGCTAGCAAAGGTGGATTTGACAAGTATGTTTTCAAATCCCTAAGTGCTTGTTGACACTGCTCATCCCACTCAAAATGATCCTGCTTCTTAAGGGCCGAGAAGAATTTGAAACATTTTTCCGATGATTTAGAAATGAATCTTCCCAAAGCTGCGATTCTTCCCGTCAGTCTTTGAACTTCTTTCTTGTTTGAAAGTATATCAGGGATTTCTTCAATGGCCTTAATCTGTGCAGGATTCACTTCAATACCACGGTTAGAAACAAGGAAACCTAAAAACTTACCTGATGCCACACCAAATGCACATTTTTCTGGATTCAACTTCATATTATATTTTCGTAAAATTTTAAACGTGTCAGACATGTGCGATATATGATCTTCCGAATGTTGAGTCTTAACTAGCATATCATCTATATATACCTCCATTGTCTTACCTAAATGTTCTTGAAACATTTGGGTACTAACCTCTGATACGTTGCACCTGCATTCTTAAGATTAAAGGGCATTACCTTATAACAGTAAGTCTCCCTGTCTGTTATGAAAGAAGTTTTTTCTTCATCTCCTAGATCCATCTTGATTTGATTATAGCCTGAATATGCATCTAAAAAACTTAATAGCTCATGCCCTGCAGTAGCATCAATTAATTGATCTATGTGCGGTAAAGGAAAAAAATCTTTTGGACAGGCTTTATTAAGGTCTGTGTAATCTACACAGACTCGCCACTTACCGTTCTTCTTAGGAACCACAACAGTATTAGCTAACCAGTTAGGATATTTTACCTCACGAATTGAACCAATTTTTAGCAATTTTTGAACTTCTTCTTGAATCACCTTATTCTTGATAGTTCCTTGCTTTCTTTTCTTTTGCTTGACCGGAGGATATGATGGATCTTCATTCAATTTATCGGTCATGACTTCCGGTGGTATCCCTGTCATGTCAGAATAGGACCAAGCAAAACAATCTGCATTAGCTTTTAAAAATTCAATCAATTTACGTTTTACCTCCGGGCTAAGATTAGCTCCTATATACACTTTTCTCTCGGGCCAATGTATAAATAACACCACGGCCTCCAGCTCTTCTATCATTGTTTTGATGTTCTCGTTCTCCTCCGGTTCTTGAATGGTATCAGGTCTCGAATCCACATCCCTTTGCCTTTGTTCAGGTGAGGTTGACACCGTGTTACCCTCACCTAAATTCTGTAATTGCTATTTGTCTTCACCCTTAACAGTTGAATCTGCAACGGAATTGATGCTTCTAGATGTTTGTTGATCGCCTCTAATTTGACGTATTCCCTATGGAGATGAAAATTTAATAACTTGATGTAAGGTTGAAGGAACAACATCCATCTCATGAATCCATGGCCTCCCAAGAATCATGTTGTAAGCCATTTCTATATCTACGACTTGAAATTTGGTATCTTTAACGACGCCTTCTGCGAATGTAGTAAGTATTGCTTCCCCTTTCGTTACAACACTAGAGTTGTCAAATCCCGACAAAGTATGTGCTTTTGGAATCAATTTATCCTCCGCTTGCATCTCGCACAATACTCGTATTAAAATAATATTTACAGAACTACCTGGATCAACCAAAACTCGTTTCACGTTAGTGTCATGTACAAGTAAAGATATTACCAGTGCGTCGTTATGCGGAGTTAAGAGTCCCTCGGCGTCTGCATCGTTGAATATAATATTCTCCTCTTCCAGTACATGTCGAGGCCGCTTCCCGTGGGTAATTGTTACTTTTGAAACCTTTTTATATGATACATCGTTGATCTCTTCACCCCCACTTATAACGTTGACAGTTCTCTTGGGTGAAGGTGGTTTTGGAGGCTCTTGCCTGTTCTTCATGTATGCTTGTTTACCTTTCTCACTGAATAACTCAGTGAGATACTTTAGCAAATGATCAACTTCACCTTGCAGAAACCTGCAATCTGCTGTTTTATGCCCGTGATCGTTATGAAATTCGCACCAATGATCAGGGTTTCGTCTGTTTGGATTCGATCGCATTTCCTTTGGCCACCGTACCTTATCTCCCATGCTTCTTAAAACAGCTACGAGTTCAGAGGTGCTTACGTTGAAGTTGTAACCATCGAGCCTTGCCTTTAGACTTCCATCAACGTCTCGTGACCCGCGTGTGTTCCGATCATTCCCGAACCTTGATGAGGAGCCTGATTCCCTGTTTAGGTTTGTGATCGTACCTTTGATTATCTTGCCTTGACCGTGAGTCCTTTCCCGCAGGTCCCACGTAAGGCTCGTACCTGTTTTTACCGGATCTCTTTTCATTTTCAACACGCCTTGAGCTTACTTTTTCTTCTGTTTTATGTCGTAAAATAATGTCTTCTTCAATCCTCATCTTTGTACTGTATCTGTTGTAGACATCATTCCACGTTGTTGCTGGGAATTCTCGAAGGCTTTCCTTGAGTCGCCTCGTGGCTTCTGAACTCTTCTCATTCAAATTGCTGGTGAAGGCTATGGCTGCCCAATTGTCAGGTACTCGTGGCAATGTCATTCTTTCCCGTTGAAATCTATCCACGAATTCTCTGAGCAGCTCTGAATCTCCTTGCTTGATTTTGAAGATATCCTCCATTCTTTTTTCAACTTTTTGAGCTCCCGAGTGTGCTTTGATAAATAAATCTGCAAGCTCAGCAAAAGAATTTATAGAATTTTCAGGTAAGAGAGAATACCATGTTAGTGCCCCTTTAGTGAGTGTTTCACCGAATTTTTTGACCAAGACTGATTCAATCTCCTGCTTAGTCAAATCATTGCCCTTGACTCCTGTTGTAAATGCAGTAACATGATCTCGTGGGTCTGTTGTCCCATCATACTTTGGAATATCGGGCATCTTGAACTTCTTTGGAATTGGGAGAGGGGCGGCACTTGGCTTCCATGGCTGTTGAGAATATTTATCTATATCTACTCCCTTGATCACGGGTGGTACTGCGGGTATTTGTTCTATGCGGTCATTTTGCTCCCTAAGCTGTTTCTGCAATGTTAGCACTAGATTTTGCAAATCAGAATTAATTGGATTACCTGGGTCTCCCTCCTGTGTTTCACTGGGGGTTCCACCGCTGCCTGAATTAACCAGTCCAGAACGAAGGTTCTCCAGAGTATTGTTATTTGGAGTAGGTGTGGGTGGAGCAGCAGGTAATTGACTAACAAAAGTTTGTAAAGCTTTGTTGACCTGAGTAGCGATAAGTTTTTGTAAGGCATCATCCATAGCTTCAGCATTTTCAAATTGACCTCATTCTTCTGTGAGATCCTTCAGGAGTGCCTTCACGAGATTGTCGTGGTGAGTCTCGTGGAGTTTGATCATTTTGCGGATCTCCCTGATTTTGCTGATTGATTGGGTTTCCTTGGATATTGTCATTGTTGTTCGACATAGTTGATTCCACAAAGAAAATCAAGCTGAGATATAATTGATTATCAAATTCTCGGTAACGGAACCAATTTGTTTAACCAAAAATTAGATTTTAGGTCAAAACTTGAATTTAGAAGAACACGGGTTACTGATAATCGAAAAAGAGTATATAAAGAAAGAAATTTGTGAATAATATGATCAGAAAGCAAGTAAATCAAAGTATATTCCAATATTGTTTTTCCGTGCTTACAGTTGTTTGTGACTTTCCCTTTTATAGCTATTTTGGGAATACAGACTTTACCTTTGTCATAATAAGACAATTATGGGCAATTAATGACTTTAAATGTTACGTTATGCAATCATATATGTTAAATACATATTCTCTAACGTTTTCAGTATTTAATACTCATTAAATGTTGTATCTGGGCTCTTTTTTGCTGTCAGATTCATTCCTTTGACTCTTCACGATCTTTGACCTTTAAATGTCTTGAATAGGTACGAGCGTTGAATTACTTGTATGACTGCTCGTGCCTTCTCCATTTAACTTGTTCGTATCTGTTGTTGCTCGTATCTGTTAACCAACCTTAATTCTTTGACTATTTGACCAGTCTACGTATCATGACACGTCACCATATATATATAAATACAATTTTCCCCAATACACCGCTTAGTGACTCTTTCTTGATGATATCTGTGTTGTAATTATGTGATTAAGTTAATGAGCTGCAAATCATGCTAATTATCATATTAAGGCTTCACGCCAATACTATTGAGACCCGAGAGATCGTTTCTAGCTGTCATATCATTTGTTTCGTTTATATTCTGTATTCAGTCCTGTTCATGCATATTATATCGTGCCTCACTCTCAATTTTTGTTATTTGACACATCATATCATTGTTCGGGCTAGTATCATGACATTTTGAGCCCGTATGTGTGAGACGGGAGAGTGATGACTGAGTGAGGCTGAGAGCCTGATATTGAGTGACAGTATGGGATCGGGCTGCACGCCGCTGCGAGATATTGAACATGCCTTCGTTGGCTTTGTTATAGTGCTTGGGCTAAAGAGAGAAGCCCCTCCGGAGTCTTTACACCCCCAGTGAGCGCAGTTGATGATATTGAGGGATGGATCTTCCCTGGACATGGATCTTGTCCGAAGTATTTATATTTGGAGATGGATCTTCTCCATAGGCTGGAATGGCCTTCCTCGGTACTGGATAACTGTTGTCAGTGATGTTATATATTCCGGGATGGATCTTCCCTGGGCCTTGTGAGCCATATACAGTACCGAGTGGTTGTGAGTTTGTCATTGATATTGTCTGGAGATGGATCTTCTCCGTAGGCTAGAATGGCCTTCCTCAGTACTGAGTGACTGCTATCAGAGATGTATATATTTCGGGACGGATCTTCCCTGGGCCGTATGAGCCATATATAGTACTTAGTGGACGAGCATTGAGGTTGTGGGCACATGAGGCACTCAGTATGGTGCATTCCATACAGCATGTGCATTGACATGTAGATGTAGCAGAGTTACACTCCTTTACCTTGTTCATACCTGCTCTGTTTTACTGTTCGAGCTGTTTATTTAACTGAAAGCACGCCTACGTTTCTATACATTATTTTTGTTATCCTTAAGGAGTTTGAGTTCATCACTACCTATCAGTCTAAAGGTTGGACTTGTTACTTACTGAGTTGGTGTACTCATGTTACCCCCTGCACCTCGTATGCTGATTCAGGCACTTTGGATCCAGTGGCAGATGTTTGATCGAGGCTTTTGACTTAGAAGATTATTGAGGTACCTGCACGGCGTTTGCAGGCCTTGGCTCTCCACCTTACTTACCAGTTGTATTTTAGTTGTTCCCTTAGACATTATATGAGACTATGTATTTTTCCTTAGACGCTCATGCACTCAGTGACACCCCGGTTTTGGGCTGGATTGTATTTATTCTTAGAATTTCTTATGTTTCAAATAGTTCTTTAACTGTTAAAAGCTTCCGTAAATGTTTTCAAACGTATTATTATCGGGTTGATTGTAGAGTTGAGGCTGGCCTAGTTTCACGATAGGCGCCATCACGACGGGTCGGGTTTTGGGTCGTGACACTTTTGTGGGAATGTAATGAAGGTTTTTGGTTCAAGGTAGGATATATCGGTCTATGAAGGTTTCATCTTTCCTTAAGCACTTAATTTTTTTCATTTTGGCTCACATTTTCTTGACTCTTTGAGTCATTTTCTTCTTCCTTACGGGACTAGAGAGACACACAGTCACTCTTTCTTATTCATGTCAATCCTTTTTCTCCTTTCTAATCATTCCAAGCCTTTCTTCATTGCTTTTATTGAATCCTTTCATTTTTTTCTATAGTATTCACTTTCTTTTTGACTTTTCTTTCTTCTTTTTTTTGCCTTCCCTCTTTTTCACTTTGTACCTTTTATCACTTTTGCATTCCTCGTCTCTCCCCCCAAACTTATTCTTTTGCCAATTGTGCTAAGGATAGATCGGGTGCCAAGAGAGGGTCATTTTAGAACGGATAAAGGCTTGTATCATGGCTATTGAAAGAACAAGGGCTTCGGCTCAACGGGGTTGACTAGGCATATCATATTTGGTGGGCTATGGATGCTTTCAAGTTTCAATTTGGATCAAGGAGAGCCTATAATCATATCTCAAGTCGAGCTACACTTAGAATTTCGCCTAGACAAACATTCAAGGCAAGTTCTAGACTTATTGGCATGGGACTTGGACTTGCAAATCAATACCTCACCTCACAACAACCCTAGCTAAGATTGAGCAACACAAATGGCTCCAAGAAGCCACTCGATTATTGTTTAGTCAACACAAGAGTCTAAAGGTCGCAACTAGCACCATTCCTTGCAAATCAATTTGTTTCTAACCATAAGGTCAAAGGTAAATGTGCTAGGCCCAAGTGAAGCTTTGCCTGAGTCACTTTTATTCATTACTACTGTTTACATAAAAACATAAAGAAAAACGGACTCAAACCCTTAAGAAAGTTGTCACGCCATCCATGATCGGGAAGAGCCACCTGGTTCACACAAATTCCACCTTTGGAAAGAACTGTGGCATTAAGAAAACCAAAGGTTTATTGATCACGAAAACTTGTAAAAGTAAGAAGCTACAAACTAAAAAAGAAGCTACTAAATGAAATAAGAAGTTATGCTATTGGGGAAAATTGCAGAAGAAGTTATAAAGTAAAATATGGAAAGTAACTGAATATGTACAATAGGGGATCGAAACGAATGTACATAAAAGGGGAATGAATATATACATGAAAAAGTAACTTATATACATACCAAAAGTAAAAAGTACGAGAATAAAGGAAAATAGTATCAAGGTTATTACAAACCAAATATCCAAATCATCATCAAAACTAGGCCAACCTACCCCCCCCCCCCCCCCCAATAAAAAGTAGCATTGTCCTCAATGCTATCAGCAAAAATAGAATAGGGGAAGAGTAGAGAGTAAAGAAGAACTCCCTATGGTTCCTCTGTCTGCATGAGGTCACTAGCTGGGTCATGTGGCTGGCCTGAGTCACCTCCCTCTGGGTCCTCCAGCTCAATCTCCAGATCCTCAGTATGGGGGATTACCCCTCTCCTCACGGGCTCTCTATCAACCTCCTGCTCTGGTGCCTGTGCTGCCTGAGCTGCTTGGACTTGCTCCTCCAACAGTAAGTCCAATGGAATGTCTCCAGCTGATCTAATCTTCTCAACCTCCCTGCTCAGCAGCTTCACTGACTCCTTTGAGGCCCGAGTCTTCTTTAGCTTCTTCGTTTGCTTGACCAGGTCCTTAATTGCTTTTCCTTGAGCCTCTAAAGCATCCATGATTATCTTCTGGTTATCCAGGAGCTTCTTCTGGTTGTCCAGAAGCTCCTTTAGCGATTCTTCCACTGAAGCATGCACCTGGGGCTGTGCTAGAACTGACTGAGCTGCCACTGTGCTGGATAGGACAGACATCTTTATTGTAGCTACCTGCATCCAGTTGTTGATGCTGGAGAGAGTCTGGTTAACCCTCAGTGCAGTGAGAGGGTATGCTGATAGAGAAGGCACTGAAGTCGGAATAGAGGAAGATGGTTCAGAGGAAGGATGTGGCATGGAAGTGGAAGGCTCGGAACCAGTGGCCACCACCGCTGGCTCTTCAGAGTAGCCAGTGGAAGCCGTAGCTTTGCCCTTGGACTTGGGGTTGTCCGGACCCTGAAGGCTATACCATGAAAATATCCTCTTTGGTTTCATTTTGGTGTCAAAATCTCTTCCTTCTACTTCTTGATCCTCCAGGTACATAGTGATGAAGTTTGGGAAAGGATATGAGCTCTCATTCTTGCCAACCACTCTGGTAATCACCTTGGCCATAATATTCCCGACATTGATCGGGTACCCCGCCATGATAGCACCCACCATAAGAGCCCGGGAAAGCGGCATATCACTGTCATGTGTAGTAAGGTCTAACCGGCTGCACACAAAAGTAGCCCATCCCTTTGCTTCAAAGCTCAAAGTGTTCCTGTAGATCGGGGCCCCAGGTGTTAACCAAGCTGGAGTAGTCCCGGGAATGGCAATCACCGATGCAAGCCAAGGACGGGCTAACTCATCCATAGCCACCTTCTCCAGATACAGGGACTCATCCTCATCATTGAACCCAGCATTGCCATTCAGCGTCTTGCCATCAAATCTAATCTTCAGGTTTCGCACCTTGGTCACATAGGTGCCTTTTGTTATCTGGGCTACGTTGGCATAGAACTCTTTGACTAGATATTCATTGGCTTCCGGCAGCTTGCTTGTGAAGAACTTCCACCCCACTCTTTCATCAAATTGCCTCTTCACATTGGGATTGTGGGGTAGAAGATCCCTTTCAGTGAATTATCTCTCGAGGGTGAGAGACCTCTGCGGCCACCATTCCCTGAATTTGTGATAGGCTTTCTCACTAACAAATCGTTGCTGCCACACCACTGGGTTCCTTGATCTCTCTACCCCCCCTGCCTGGGTGTGACCACCTCTCCCGTCATCAGGGATCTCAGCATATACATCAATAGGGTTCATTGGTGGGGCCAAAGGTGTGGCAGGTGGAGAGGTTGATGCTGAAGACTCACTACTCTTCTCTGAGCCATCAGAAGAAGCAGGGGGTGTAGGTTCATCTCTCAACTGAAATTTCTCCGAAAAGTCTGTAGGGACTTGGATTGGCACTGAGTCTCCTTCTGAAACTTCCCGAGAAGGGGCATATCCACTCCCTTCAGAATGGGATGCGGCTCTGTCCGCAGCTTTGATGGTCTTTCGCAACTTCCCAATGGATTATTGTACAGCTAGGGGTAACTTGACCCTTCCTCGTCCCCTTCCTCGGGAGGACTCTACTTTCCCTTTTTGTTTATCACTCCCGCCTCTAGATTTCACCATTTTCTGCATACACAATCATTGAAAGCTCATTAGTGTTGTTGTTAAATGAATCGTTAAAGCAAGGCAGATGAAAAGTTGACAGTGTTCCAAAAGCAGTGTCCTCTGACAGCGGAAAGTGGGACACGACCGCGGACTAGCTACCGCTGAGAGCGGCCGCGGAGAACTGGGATTCAGACTACCCAGTCTCTGAAGTTTGGAAAACCACTGAGAGCAGAATTTTGGGCGCAGCCGCGAAAGCAGGCCGCTGACCGCGGAATTTTCATCGCTGTCCGCGGAAAATGAACCATTTGTTACTCAAGAACATTGCATAAATGCTGACCGCGTAATTTCAGCCGCGGACGCGGAATTAGGGTTTTCAATTTTTTTTAGTCTTTAACAGGAATCATGAACACCACTAACCCCTACTAGGCATGCATAACAATTACCCACATGAATTTTTAACAACAATGCTTATATTACGGTGATTAATCAAACCCTAAGTGAAAAGAAGAAGTTAAAACTACAAGAAAAGAAAAGAAAAGCAAAAATATTAAAGCAATGCTATGATTTGAGCATACCAGTTGTGATATGTGGTGGAAACTAACTTCAGATTAAATCTATGATATTGGGATCAGAGTAGAGGAAGATGAATAGTAACTAATTCTTTTGAGAGTGCACAGTACGAAAAGGGTAAAAGGAGGAGGGCCCTCCTATTTATACTAAAAACTTGAGGGCCCACCGACCTACCTGGCGCGGCCGCGGAATTCCACCGCGGTCTGCGCTTTTGGCCATTGTGAAGAATTGCAGGCTCCATAACACCACTGAGAGCGGAAAAGTGGCCGCGACCGCGGAGAAGGTCCACTGACAGCGAAAAAACCACCGCGGATGCGGTTGAAATTTCAGAGAAGTCACATATTGGACTTTTCAAGTCCGCGTCTGCTACAAGATCACGCCCCCGCGAAAAAGCTTCTGCTGACCGCGAAATTTTGGGCGCGGTCAGCGGTTCAATTGCACATTTAGCCAAATTTTTCTAGTATTAGTCCTGCACAACTTCACAACCAGTTAGTTCAAAACAAAGCCTACACTAAGAAGAAAATCAAAAAGAAGGAAAAACACATGGGTTGCCTCCCAAGAAGCGCCTGATTTAACGTCGCGGCACGATGCAGGTTACCATCAATCACTTGAGATGGATCATTGCCACCACGTGGCTGTCATCAAACTTGCTAAGATAGTGCTTCACTCGGTGCCCATTAACTCGGAAGATTTCACCATTTTTGTTTTTCAAATCAAGAGCACCAGACGGAGTTACATGCACCATTTCAGAAGGGCCACTCCATTTTGACTTGAGCTTTCCCGGAAACAGTCGTAACTGAGAGTTGAATAGAAGAACCAAATCACCCCCCTTGAATTCCTTACTTCGGGCATACTTGTCATGTAAGTACTTCATCTTGTCCTTATACAAGGACGAGCTGGAATAGGCATGGAACCTAAACTCATCAAGTTCATTGAGTTGCTCTACCCGGAGATTCAACATCCCACTCAAGATTTAACTTCTTCAGCGCCCACATGGCCTTATGCTCTAACTCAATTGGAAGATGGCACGCTTTCCCAAATACCAACCGGTACGGAGACATACCAATTAGAGTCTTGTAAGCAGTCCTATAAGCCCATAAAACATCATCCAGTTTCCTTGACCAGTAAGTCCTATTTGCATTGACAGTTTTTGACTATATGCTCTTTATCTCCCTGTTGGAGACCTCAACTTGTCCACTAGCCTGAGGATGATAATGAGTTGATACCTTGTGATTGACACCATACTTTGCAAGCAAAGTGTCAAATGCCCTATTGCAGAAATGAGAACCCCCATCACTGATGATCGCCCTATGAGTGCCAAACCGTGTAAAAATATTTTTCTTCAAGAAAGCCACCACACTCCATGCCTCATTGTTGGGCAAAGCCACAGCTTCAACCCACTTGGAAACATAATCAACAGCAACCAGAATGTACGTGTTACCACATGAATTCACAAAAGGTCCCATGAAGTCAATGCCCCACACATCAAATATGTCAAACTCAAGAATAGTGGTGAGAGGCATTTCATCCTTCTTGGAAATTCCACCAGCTCTCTGACACTCATCACATCTCTTCGCAAGCTCACTAGCATCTCTGTACAATGTAGGCCAATAAAAACCACAACTGAGCACCTTTGAAGTAGTTCTCGCCCCACCATGATGACAACCGTAGGGCGAGGAATGGCAAGCATCAATAATACGCATTTGCTCCTCTTCCGAAACACATCTCCGGATCACACCATCATTATAAATCTTGAACAGGTACGGCTCGTCCCAGTAGTAATCCAAGCTATCCCGTCTAAGCTTTTTCATTTGGTTAGAAGAGAGCTCACACAGGACAATGCCGGTCACAAGAAAATTAGCAACATCAGCGAACCAAGGCATACTATTCAAAGATACAGAGAGGAGTTGCTCATCCGAGAACGAATCATTAATTTCGAGCCCATCATGGGGCCTCCCCTCCTCCTCCAAGCGGGACAGGTGGTCCGCTACTTGGTTTTCACACCCTTTTCGATCAACAATTTCAAGGTCAAACTCTTGAATCAATAGAACCCATCTCATCAACGAGCCTTAGAATACTTCTTTGTTATCAAGTAGCGGAGTGCTGCGTGGTCAGTATGAACTATCACCTTGCACCCATTAGATAAGGCCTAAACTTTTCCATGCAAAACACTGTGGCTAGCAACTCTCTTTCCATTATCGTGTAATTAACCTGGGCGTCATTCATAGTTTTACTCGCATAACACATCGAGTGAAACATCTTGTTCACCCTTTACCCAAGACCGCTCCTACAGCAACATCACTTGCGTCATACATAAGCTCGAAGGGTAAGCTCCAATTAGGTGCGATAATAGTGGGAGTGGTTTTCAGTTTGCACTTGAGAAGTTCAAAAGCTTTCATGCATTCGTCATTAAACACAAACCTTGCATCCTTTTCCAATAATTTGGACAAGGGATTCACTATCTTTGAAAAGTCCATGATGAATCTTCGGCAGAACCCCGCATGCCCAAGAAAGCTCCTAACCCCCTTGACGGAAATAGGAGGAGGAAGCTTTGAAATCACTTCAATCTTCGCCTTCTCCACCTCAACACCGTTCTTTGAGATCTTATGGCCGAGGACAATGCCCTCCTCGACCATAATGTGGCATTTTTCCCAGTTAAGCACAAGATTTGTCTCTTCACATCGGGCCAAAACCTTGTCGAGATTCTTCAAACATTCTTCAAAGAAGTCACCCACAACACTATAATCATCCATGAACACTTCCAAGAAGTACTCCACCATGTCCGTAAAGATAGCCATCATACACTGCTGGAAGGTAGCCGGTGCATTACACAAACCAAATGGCATCCGTGAAAATGCAAAGGTTCCATACGGGCATGTGAAGGTGGTTTTCTCTTGGTCCTCCGGTGCAATCAAAATCTGGTTGTAACCCGAGTACCCATCCAAAAAGCCGTAGTAGGCACGCCCAGCAAGTCTATCCAACATTTGGTCCAGAAAGGGCAATGGAAAATGATCTTTGCGGGTCACCTTATTCAGCTTCTGGTAGTCCATGCATACCCTCCATCCGATGACAGTCCTAGTGGGGATCAATTCATTTTGCTCATTTGTGACCAAAGTCATACCACCCTTCTTCGGCACACATTGTACCGGTGAAGTCCAAGAACTATCCGAGATGGGGTACACAACCCTTGCATCTAGCCATTTGATCACTTCCTTCTTGACAACCTCTTGCATAGCCTCGTTCAACCTCCTTTGATGTTCCACGGAGGGTTTGGCATCATCCTCAAGTATAATCTGTGCATGCAAAAGGCGGGGCTTATCCCCCGAATATCAGCTAGAGTCCATCCAATTGCCTTCTTCCTTATTTGAAGCACCTCAAGGATGGCATCTACATGCATGTTAGTTAAGCAAGAAGAAAGAATAACAGTTAAAGTTGAACTAGGGCCCAAGAATTCATACCAGAGGTTGAAGGCAGAGGCTTCAACTCCAATATGGGAGGTTCCTCGATTGAGGGCTTTGTTGGTGGAGTCTTTCTGTTCTCAAGATCCAAGGAAAGTTTACGGGGCTCATAGGAGTAAAAACCCATCCCGTGCAAAGCATTGACATACTCTACCAAACCTTCATCCTCGGTCACATCATGGTTCAACAATACAACTTCCAAAGGATCCTCCACATTGATCATGGCACTCGTGTCATCAACTATCACCTCCATCACAAGATCCACAAAAGAGCAAACTTCAGTACTATTCGGTTGCCTCATCGATTTGCAAACGTGGAAGACAACTTTTTCGTCACCCACCTGGAAGGTGAGCTCCCTGCTTCCATATCAACCAATGCCTTCCCTATTGCTAGGAAAGGCCTTCCCAATATTATAGGCACCTCATAGTCGACTTCGCAGTCGAGAATCACAAAATCCGCAGGAAAAATAAACTTGTCAACCCGAGCAAGAACATCATCAATAATACCAAGCGGCCTCTTTATTGTTCGATCCTCCATTTGCAATCTCATTGAAGTAGCTCTCGGTTGACCAATACCCAAAGTTTTGAATACAGAGTAAGGCATCAAATTTATACTTGCTCCCAAATCATACAATGCCTTTGCAAAATCTGCACTCCCAATGGTACGTGGAATGGGAATGCTCCGGGATCTTCAAGCTTTGGAGCCATCGAGTGCACAATTGCACTCACTTGATGAGTCATTTTGATGGTCTCACAATCCATAGATCTCTTTTTAGTCACCAAATCTTTCATAAACTTGGCGTATCCCGGCATTTGCTTAAGAGCTTCCACCAAAGGAACATTGATCGACAAGCTTTTCATCATCTCAATAAACTTCTTGAATTGGTTTTCATTCTTTTGTTTTGCCAGTCTTTGAGGGTAAGGTGGAGGAGGCCTTGGCAAAGGAGCCTTAGCCTTGGGCACTACCGTTTCCGGTATGTCTATCATGTGTTCCCTAGACGGGTTCACATCATTTTGAGTCTCCACTTTATTATCATGAATATCAATTCTCACTTCAGCATTCAAATTCTCTTCACTCACCTGCTCATGAACTATTGGAACATCATCATTTTGCACTTCAACCATCACTTACAACTTCCTTTTGCTTGGAGGTATTTACTTCACCACATCTACCGCTTCTTGTGATCACCACCATTGCATGCCCGGTATTGTTCCCACCCTTCGAGTTTACTACCGTGTCACAAGGTAGCGCCCCCTTAGGATGAGTGTTCAAAGATTGCGAAATCTGGCCAAGTTGAACCTCCAAGTTTCCGATTGAAGTATTATGTGATGCCAACTGGGCATCAGAGTCGGTGTTCTTCTTCATCATTTGCTCAAACATCATCTCAATCCTTCCCATCTCATTGTTTGACGTGCTAGGACCTTGAGACGAAAATGGAGGCAGGTTGTTTGGTTGTTGATACATCGGAGGGCTTTGAAATCCCAGCCCCCGATTCCCTTGATTCCAACCCCCTTGGTTGTTGTTTCCTCCCCAGTTGCCCTGGTTGCCCTAATTTTGATTGTTGTTCCCCCCAGTTGTTTTGGTTGTTGTTGTTACCACTGTTCCAATTTCCTTGTTGGTTTTGATTCCCCCCCAATTTCCTTGGGATCTCCACTGTTGTTGTTGATTCGGAGCATTGCCCCGTTGTCCTTGGTAGTTGTTCACATATTGAACTTTTTCACTTTGATCATCATACCCATCATCTTGGTTGAAACCACCACTACCCTGCTCATATTGATCCGGATTTCCTTGACTTTTTTGACCTCTTTGTCGCCTCTTATTGACTAACATATTTACCCCTTCCATGGCGTTCACTTGTTTTGGCGCTTGAACTTGCTGCAATTGAGCTTTTGCCAACTAGTTCATTGTTGTAGTCAACTCTGCTATTGCTTGGCCATGGTCATGGAGCTCTTTGTGCAGGTGAATGACAGTGGGATCACCTTGTGGCACATTAGCTCGACTTGGCCATGCCGAGGAAGTATCTGCCATCTCATCCAGTATCTCACACGCCTTAGCATAAGGTGTGTTCATAAAGTTTCCCCCTGCTAGTTGGTTCACTACACACTGATTGGTCGTGTTGATGCCACGGTAGAATGTTTGTTGGATCATTGCTTCGGTCATGTCATTGTTCGGACATTCTTTCACCATCGTCCGATACGTTTCCTAGATCTCATGCAGTGGTTCATTAGGTTCCTGTTTGAAAGCCAGGATCTCATCTCTCAATGTCGCCATATGCCCCGGCGAGAAAAACTTAGCTATAAAATTGTCTGCCAACTCATCCCACGTAGTGATGGAATGGTTGGGAAGTCTTTCGAGCCAGTCCAAAGCTTTCCCTCTAAGTAAAAAAAAGAACAATCTCAATCTCAATCTCAATGCATCCCCCAACACATTTGTTTGTTTGCTTCCCCAGCAGGTATCCACAAAGCCCTTTAGATGTTTATATGCATTCTGATGGGGAGCGCCTGTGAAGTACCCTCGTTGCTCCAATAAAGTAAACATAACATTTGTAATATGGAAATTGCCCGCCGGATCCGGGGTGGGACAATTGCAC
>NC_031995.1:90057308-90098519 GCF_001879085.1 Nicotiana attenuata | reverse complement strand
ATGTAATATTTGGAGGCCTTGTCTAGCATGGTGGAGAAGTCGTAGTATAGGTTAGCTTAGGACTTTTCTTTCCTTTTCCTTTTCCTTTTCATTTTCCTTTATTAGGGAGGGACGACCTCGAGCCTCTTGTGTTTTTATTTTTTCTTTTCTGTGTTAATTTTACCTCAACTTGTATATTTTAAAAGCCGATTAGAACAAGTGTGCAACCGTACTAGTTATGGGACTTGGGGAGTGCCTAACACCTTCTCCCCGAGTCATATGAACCCCCTTACCCAAATCTCTGGTGCGGACTTAGTTTTGAGTCCAAAGTGTTTCTAAAAGGAAAATTATTTCTAAAAACCGGTGGCCTGGCACACCGAAATCAAATGCCAGGTGGCGACTCTGAGTTAATCCTTTTGAAACACAATTTTGTCACTTTCTAATTGAAAACCCTTTTCAAGCTTTTACTAAATCTTTTTATTTATTTAAGAGGGTTAGTGAGGTTGTGTAAAAAGGGGTGTGACAGTTGGCATTCATCACAACCCTTTATCCATAAATGTGCATCTTTGAACAATGTTGGCCAGTAGAAGCCCGACTCCAAGACTTTCGCAGCTGTCCTTAATCCCTCGAAATCCTACCCTATGGTGACGCATGACATGCCTTCAAAATAGAAGACTGGTCTATCTCGGGGATACATCTTCGGATCATGTTATCAATACAAATCCTGAACAGATAAGGCTCATCCCAATAGTACATGCGACAATCATGAAAGAACTTTTTCTTTTGGACAGAGGAAAGGTCATAAGGAACAATACCGCTCGTCAGGTAGTTTGCAATGTCTTCATACCATGGCGCTTCCTCAAGATTTGTGGCTAATAGTTGTTCATCTGGGAAAGTTTCTAGAATCTATTCTACCTCAACCTTCGTCTCAGCTCCTTCCAGCCTAGACAAGTGATCAGCTACTTGATTCTCCGTTCCCTTTCAGTCACGGGTTTCCAATTCAAATTCTTGCAGCAGTAGCACCCATTGAATCAGGCGCGTTTTGACTCCTTCTTCTCGATTAAGTACCTGAGAGTGACATGGTCAATATACACAATTACCTTCGAGCCTATCAGGTATGACCTGAATTTGTCAAATGTGAACACCACTGCCAACATTTCCTCTCGGTCACAGTGTAATTTAGCTGGGCTCCACTCAGCTTTCTACTTGCGTAGTATATTGGATGTATGATAGGTGCTGTGACCAATCTCTTCTTCAATTCCTCAAACGCTATCCTGCAGTCATCAGAAAACTCAAAAGGGTGATCTTTTTCAAGAAAATTACACAAGGGGTTAGCAATTTTGGAAAAATCTTTTATAAATCTCCTATAGAAACCGGCGTGCCCAAGAAAACTTCTGATTACTTTGACGGAAGTGGGTGGTGGAAGCTTTTCTATCACATCAACCTTTGCACGATCTACCTCAATGCCTTTACTCGACACTAGGCGCCCCAAGACTATACCTTCCTGTACCATGAAATGACACTTTTCCCAGTTGAGTACCAGATTCGTCTCGATACACCTCTTCAATACTCTTCTCAAGTTCATAAGGCAATCATTAAATGAGTTCCCCACCACTGAGAGGTCATCCATGAAAATCTCCATTATTTCCTCTACCATATCCATGAAGATGGCCATCATGCACCTTTGGAATGTGTTGCATAGGCCAAACGACATTCTCCGAAAAGCGTAGATTCCATAAGGGCAGGTGAACGATGTTTTCTCTCTGTCTTCCGGGCAATAGAGATCTGATTATACCCCGAGTACCCATCCAGAAAGCAGTAGTGGGACCTCCCTGCCAATCTATCCAGCATCTGATCAATGAATGGTAGTAGGAAATGGTCTTTCGGGGTAGCCAAGTTCAACTTCCTGTAATCCATACAGATTCGCCAACCTGTGACTGTTCGTGTAGAGATCATTCATTTTTATCATTTTTCACTACCGTCATACCTCCCCTTTTTGGCACATAGTGAACTGGGCTGACCCAGTTGCCGTCAGAGATGGGGAGTATGATTCCCGCATCTAACCAATTAATCACTTCTTTCTTCACCACATCTTTCATGTTGGGGTTTAGCCTTTTTTGATGTTCTCTGGAAGGTTTGTGCCCATCTTCCAATAAAATCTTATGCATACAGAATGCCGGGTTGATACCCTTAATGTTTGTAATGGTCCAATCAATTGCAGTCTTGGACTTCGTCAGTACCTGTAAAAATTGTTCTACCTGCACATTTAACAAACTAGATGAGATAATAACAGGTAAAGTTGAGTTAGGTCCTAAGAAGGCATACCTGAGATGAGGTGCTAGTGGATTCAGTTCAAACTTTGGTGGCTCTTCTATTGTTGGCTTAGCTGGAGGAGTTTTTCTTTCCTCCAAGTGCAAAGGCTCAAATTCGAGCTCCCTTCTCCAAAAACCTTGGCCTTCAAGAGCAAGTAAACACTCCGCCAAGTCTTCTCCATTGGCTTCATCTAAGTTCATGAGACAGGCTGCTAGAGGGTCTTTAGTGTTCAACATCTCATCTTGCTCCTCCAAATTTACATCCACGACATCTATTAGAGAGAAATTAGCAAATTCACTTGGTCACCACATAGATTTCTGCAAGTTGAATGTTATATCTTCATCATTTAATCTCATTTTGAGATCTCCGGTTTCACAGTCAGTTAGAGCTCTCCCAGTGGCCAAGAATGGTCTTCCCAAAATTATGGGAATTTCCTCGTCAACCCGACAGTCAAGAATGACAAAATCTGCCGGGAACACAAACTTCCCAACCTTTACTAATACATCATCAAGAATACCAGAGGGCCTCTTCCCTGTCCGGTCAGCCAGCTGTAGTAACATGGACGTGGGTCTAGCTCTTCCAATGCCTAACCTCTTGTAGATAGCCAGGGGCATAAGGTTTATGCTTGCCGCCAGATCACACAGTGCCTTAGCAAATGCATAGTTTCCTATTGTGCATGGGATTGTGAAACTCCCTGGGTCAGACAGCTTCTCAGCTATGGGTCTCGTCACAATCGCACTGCAAGTCTAAGTCAGTGTAACCGTGGACAAGGCTTGAAAGTCGAACTTGCGGGACATCAAGTCCTTTATCATTTTACATAACCAGACATCTCATTTAAAGCAGAGGTGTGCATTCGATTTATTGATTCGATTTTGACCCTTATCGATAATTACTTATCGATTATCAATTTGTACATATGCTTATCATTATCGTTTCAATAAGGTTTCGGTTTTTTCAATTTCGATTTATCAATTTTTGGGGCTTATCGATTCGGTTATCGATTATACCAATAAGAAAATCTGCGGGATTCCACGGAAAGTATATCGCTATGATGACTACAGAAGAATACGCAAATAAAGAAAAATAACCGTTTCTACATCAAAGAAAAAAGGGTATCTGACTAAACTTGCATCATGAAATTATTCCTCACCTAAATATTGTCGATGCCCCCTTTTTCTCGCGAAATCGGGTTTATGACATTTGGTCGGACAACTCGTTTCCTTTTGGGAATTGGGTTTGAATTGAAGAGTCGCCACCTAATGATTAAGTGCATTAGGACACTAAGAAGAAATTTGATTTAGAAAACCAGAGAATGGGTAAGGGCTTGAAATTATCTCGAGGGGAAGGTGTTAGGCACCCCTCGAGATCCACTAGTGTGGTTCCCGGCCATGCTATAATTGTGACTTTAAATGCAAACAACAAGTAGCCAAGCGATAATTACAAATACGAGGAGGTTTTCACATAATGGCTGCAAGCAATTGAAAGAAGTTAAAGAAGATGAAGTTTGGGAAGAAAGCAGTTTTTTTTTTGAAATTCTGAAAATAAACAAGTAAAGGAAAGGGGGTTTTCACATAATTACTACAAATAATTAAAGTAAAAAAAAGGTTAAAGAAGCTGAAGTTTGAGGAGAAAAAAAGCAGTTTTTAAAAATAAACAAGTAAAGGGAGGGGAGTCTTAGGTTTATAAATAATATGGATCACCCCACACAACACCCGGTAACCGTTTATACACGTGGTGTTATCGCGTGGTCATCATATCCATATCTTCCCTTTCCCATCCCGTTAAGATATTAAACGCGGAATGGTCTCATTTTCTTATTGCATGCTAATATCCGCCCCAATCCTATCAGCCCCGGAGGTATTTGGGACTACTAATCCTAAAGGGAAGGGATGTGAGGTTTTATAGTTTCAAAGGACAAAATTCTAAGGCGACAATCAAAACACATACATAACAAATATGGGGGAGAAGCACATAACAGATAGAAAGGCTCAAACAAACCTCTTTAAAAACAAAGAGAAGCATATAGTTTAACATGTCTTTACACGTACTGAATAGGGTCTGTTTAAACTTAAAAGTTGTGGCGGACTGATCTATTAAATATTTCAGATAAGAAACCCAAATCAGGCCTGCCTGCTGGTTGTAGTTAATAAAAATCTGATTCAATTTATAAGTTATCCTATGGCTTGCCTAAGTGTTAGACGAAAACCTATAGGCATGATATCTATCAGTTTTAGAAAAAGAGGTACGCTGATTTAGGAAGAGAAGTTGTCAATTACAGGAGTATAAATTCCACGGTCGTTATTGTTACTGCTGATTTTAGACTTATAAGCGAATGGACGATTTAGATTTAGTTGATAGTTCCTATAGGCATGCTTTCTAGGCGTTATTGATTTTAAAACATTTTTTTACACTCGAAACAAGAGCGCAGAAGTCTTATAGGCATGGTATCTAAATGTTGTTTAGTTTAAAATCCTATAAATAGGTTTGCCTAGTGATAGATCCAGATGCAAAATTCAGGAAGCCCTATAGGCATATTATCTATATGATATGCAACATTTCAGAGATGACTTATAGACATGGTCTCTACATAATGCAGAAGTGCAGAACCTATAGACATAGTTTCTATATGAAATGCAGAACCTACAAACATGGTTTCTATATGAAATGCAGGACCTATAGACATGGTTTCTATGTGAAATGCAGAAACGAAAGTTGAAAGCAGGACATGAGTGCAGAAGTATAATAATCACCTATGAACATGATATCTACCCCTTTTACATGCAAGATTTACCCTCCACTTTTCACTAACAGCCCCAATAGTTATTACAAGTTATTACAGCCTAGAATAAATAATAAAAGGTAAAATTACATCAGAGAAACTAAAATTTTACAAACAAGGAGAGCCTGATTCAGGTTTCCTGCCTGAAGCATGAAGTAAACCAACTCCCAAGATCAAAATCCGAAGCCTTTCTCATTTGGGGTGTGTCCAAGTTCCCTAAGAGCCTCATGGACCCCGGGCAGTGCTCACACCCAAATACATTGCAAGATTGAGTCATAGTGCAGTGTGGAAGAGCCAGCCCTCGAGTGTCCAAGTTCAGAGGGAGCTCAAGGTCCCAAGGCAAAGCTCACAGGAGGGGGGCAGAACTTAGAAACTAGGAATGAGTGTAAGTGCAGAGAAGGGGATTCTAGGGAAAAACAAAGATAGGCTGGTGGTCATACGTAGCAATTAGAAGTGCTGGCACACCCCAACCAGCCTGTTAGCCACATTGTTTGGGAGTTAGCATCCCCTAAGGGATCAAGTCCAAACATGAGCAACAATTTGGATGTTGCCATGTTCTGAACTTCAACCCAAACACACAGAAGGGGACAGGGGTGCAGGGATTCACAGTAGAAACATATGCAAAGAAAACAACATACATATATAACACTGAGCATGGACAACAAAGTAGACATGATTGTAGAAGCTGTAAAATAAACACATGGGATGAGGCTGAAAACTAAATTAGAATATACCAGTTTCAGGGAAACAAGAAAGAAAGCAGTAGTCTTGTAAAGCCAAATTGCAAGCAAATAGTCAAAAGATTTTAGAAGAGAGCTACGAGATTATATGTGTAAAAGTGTTGAATTGAGAGTTGTGTAATTGAAAGTGTCTGAAAAGTGTCAAATTCAAGGTGTCCTGGTGAGAAAGGAGTCGTGCCCTTTTTATTGTGTAGAAGGCAAGCAGAATAAGGTAGGAGAATAATTTAAAAAATCAGATGTCAATCAATTACACAAATTTCCCTTTAGTTAAGGGATTCTAATTTCAAACGGGTAAAATAATTAAGGAAAGAGGTTGATCAAACACTTTTCCAAAGCAGTACAAGAAGGGTAAATACATAGAGATTTATTTAAGGAAAAAGTCTGATAGCACACGATTTGTGCAAATAAGGAAAGGCAATCAATCAACAGCCAGTAAAATCAGAAATTGAAGATTTCATATGAATGAACCAGGTCAGGCAGATGGGAAAGATCTTGACTTAAGGAAAATCAGTACTAATCAATTAAACCTAATAGAAGATTCTGAATCAATCATAAGTTGAAAACCTTTTCGGAAGAAAGAATTCATCACACATATAAAACATACAGCCGTGCTCAAGCACGAAGAACTGTCATACTAATCAGTAGAAGAGTCTAGCATAGAAAATGTTCAGATTCATAAACAAAGAAGTTCAAGCTCAGTTCATAGACTCAGAATGAGTCTGAGAGAGTCCAGGGTTCCAAAATAGAACCCTAGTCCAAACACAAGATCAAAACTCGCCAAAACCCCCAAATCCTAGGGTTTCCAACTCGAATCAGATACAGAGACGAAAAGACAAATAATTGAAACATGCTCAGAGGTCTCTTTCAGAGTGTGACGACCCAAAGGGTCATCACCTGTTTCCTCATTCATTCTGTGCTTCCGAGGCCTTGAAAACCTCATTTTTACTTGCCTCGATTTGCTTGCGCAGTCCGGGCGCATAGCCGGAAAGCTTTTATATTGAAATATGTGAATTCTGTGAAAAATTTGAAGAATTTTGACATTAATATGATTACAGTTGACTTTGGTCAACATTTTTGGTAAACGGACCCGGACCCGAGATTGGACGGTCCCGGAAGGTCCGTAGAAAAATATGGGACTCGGGCATGTGCCCGGAGTCGAATTCCGAGGTCTAGAGCCCGAGAAATGAATTTTTCTGTGAAATTGTTTTTCTGAAATTATTAAGGAAAATGGAAATGAAAATTGATTAAAAGACTGTGGTATCGGGCTCGTATTTTGGTTCCAACGCCCGGTACAAGTCTTAAATATGTGTTAAGCGCTTTCTGTAAAGTTTGGTCGAAATCGGACGTCGTTTGACGTGTTTCGGACCTAAATATCTAAAGTTTGAAGTTTATGAAGTTTGAAAGGAAAATGATGATTTTGAGGCTTGATCCAATGATTTTGAGGTTATTTTGGCGATTTGATCGCTCGAGTAAGTTCGTAAGATGTTATTGAGTTAGGGTGTGTGATTGGTTAGGAGCCCCGAGGGCTCGGGAGTGTTTTAGGAGGTGTTCGGGGTGGTTTTGGACTTAGGATGATATCAGATTTTCTGCAATTTTTACACAGGGATTTCCTTCTTCGCGATCGCGCTCTTCCCCACGCGATCGCATAGCACTGAGTCGTCTTCCTTCGCGATCGCGTCTTGAACCACGCGATCGCGTAAGCCAAATCCTTGGACCCCCAGTAGTTCTTCGACACGATCGCGTAACCCTCTACGCGATCGCGATGACTAGTCAGTGGCACCCTTCGCGATCGCATCCCTATTCCCGCGATCGCGTAGGGCAATTTTGCCCAGCGAATTTTTAAGTTAAAAACAGAACAGTAGCACGGGATTTTTCATAAAAACACACGAAACTCTTTCTTCTCCAAGCACTTAGGCGTCCATTGAAGCTCCCTTTCATCAAAACTTCTTGGGTAAGCATTGTTCAACTTGTTTCCTTCAATTTCCTTCATTAGTTAGTGAATTCCTAGCCCTAAAAACATGAAATCAAGGTAGAAATTATGGGTTTTGGGTAGAGTTAGGGTTTTGAGAATTTTGGGTGATTCAACCTCAATTTGGGGTCGAATCTTAAAACAAACTATATATTTGCACTCGTGGGGTTATGGGTGATCGGGTTTTGGTCCGAGCCTAGAGTTTGGACCATGTGGGACCGGTGTCTAATTTTGGTATTTTTGGAATAATGCTAGAAAATTCATATCTAGGCTATGAGAAATTGCCATTGAGTCTTTATTGATATTGTTGAATTAATTATGCCTAGATATCACTGTATTAGAAGTGGAATCACGAGGTAATGCGATAGTTGAGGATTAAGTGGATTTCAAGGCTTTGAGGTAAGTGTTTGGTTTAACCCTAGCTTGAGGGAATAGGAGTTGAGTCTTGTTGCTAAATGCTATGTGGTCGAGTACGATGTATAGGCATGGTGACGAGTATCTATACATTGGTGTCTAGCATGACCGTGAGTCCTTATAATCTGATTATCATGATTTGGTTGTGAACTCCGTGTTTATTGGAGGATTTCTCTATGTTGTGAATAACATGTGAACGGTAATAGGATCATTCGATTCATGGAGCATTGGCTCGAATTGTGATACGAATATTGAAAGTATACGAAATGACTTGATTCTTTGGAGCGTTAGCTCAGAATAGTAAAGTGAATTATAAGATAAGGAAAGTAAGAAAGAGAAAGCGTTGTTGATTATTCCCTTGTCGGGACGTTTGGTTGAACTTGCTGGATTCTTTCCCTTGCCAGGATGGTTGTCAAATATCTGCTTATTTTATGCCCCTTAATTGTGACTGTTGTTTGGGAAGTCAGACTGTTAAATGATGTTGAGGATCGGGTTGCGCGCCGCAACAATAATATATGAGGATCGGGTTGCGCGCCACAACAATGATGTTGAGGATCGGGTTGCGCGCCGCAACAATAATATATGAGGATCGAGTTGCACGCCGCAACAATGATATTGTGGAGCGGGTTGCACGCCGCAACAATGGTAATTATGGAGCGGGTTGCATGCCGCAACAATTATTGAGGCTATGTGGTTACATTTGATTATTGATTCCTTATTCACTGTGAACCTAAGTTGCTTTAGTTGTTACTCTGGATTATTGTTATTATTGTAACTCCCCATAGCATGTTTCCCCTCCCATGTTGGTAATTGCTTTGTATTCGATTTCCGCTATATATCTATAACTGCACAGGTTTATGTGGTGTCCAGTCTAGCCTCGTCACTACTTCGCCGGGGTTAGGCTAGACACTTACCAGCACATGGGGTCGGTTGTGCTGATGCTACACTTCTGTGCATTTTTGCACAGGTCCAGGTTTTGAGGAACAGCAGCAGCAGTAGTTCGGAAGCAGGCGATTCATATTCACGAGACTGAGGTAGCCTTGCAGGCGTCTGCAGGCCCGGCGTCTCTTCTCATTGTTTTCTTTTAGACTGTTGCCTCTTTGTTTCGAGACAGACAGCTGTTATATTTCTTTCAGACCTTTGTATTTAGTTTATCCTTAGTGGTTCGTGAGTAATGTGACACCAAATCTTGGGTAGAGGTTGTTTTTGACTATTCCGCGTTTTAAATTTATCATTTTAAGACAGACTTCTGCTATTGTTCTTATTAGACTTTATGTTCTATATTGATGTTACAAACTGTTAAAGATAATTGCTAGTGATGGAAAGGTAATTAAGTTGGCTTGCCTAGCTACCACGAGTAGGCGCCATCACGACTCTGATGGTGGGAAATCCGGGTCGTGACAGTTGGTATCAGAGCACTAGGTTACATAGGTCTCACAACTCACGGACAAACTTAGTAGAGTCTGAGGGGTAGGTACGGAGACGTCTGTACTTGTTCCCCAGAGTCTATTGAGTTAGGAAAAATCTCTCATTTGTTCTTTCTTGTCGTGCGATTTGGTTTCTTAAACGCTGATTGAATTTCCACTCTGTTCTTTCGCAGATGGCGAGAACACGCGCTTCCTCATCCTCTGATCAGCAGTCCGAGCCCCAGGCAGCTCCCGCTAGGGGCAGAGGACGTGGCCGTGCTAGGGGCCGAGGTAGGGGCAGGGCCCAACCACCAGCAGCAACACCAGTGGCGGACCCTCAGGTTGGCCTTGACGAGGAGGTTCCGGCCCCAGCTCAGACAGTTCCGGTGGGCCCAGCTCAGGTCCCAGAGGGGTTTATTGCTACCCCAGTTCTTCAGGACGCCTTGGTCCGGTTGGTTGGCCTCATGGAGAATGTCACCCGAGCAGGATTGCTTCCTGCAGCACCAGCCACTTCCCAGGCTGGAGGAGGAGCCCAGACTCCTGCTGCACGTACTCCGGAGCAGGTAGCTCCCCAGACTCAGATTCCACCGGCTCAGACAGCTGCGGCAGTTCCGCCGGGGGTAGTTTCACAGGCTGGTGATGGAGCGGCTATGTCCGCAGATGCTTTGTGGAGGCTGGACAGATTCACCAAGCTCTTCACTGCTACATTCAGCGGAGCTTCTTCTGAGGACCCCCAGGATTTCTTATACAGCTGCCACGAGGTTCTTCGGAACATGGGCATTGTGGAGTCCAATGGAGTCGATTTTGCGGCTTTTCATCTATCTGGATCCGCCAAGACTTGGTGGAGGGATTACTGTTTAGCCAGACCAGCAGGGTCGCCGCCTTTGACTTGGGATCAGTTTTCAGAGTTGTTCCTGGAGAAGTTTCTCCCCGTTACTCAGAGGGATGCTTATCGGAGGCAGTTCGAGCGCCTCCAGCAGGGGTCCATGACAGTCACTCAGTATGAGACCCGGTTTATCGATCTAGCTCGCCATGCCCTCGTCATACTTCCCACTGAGAGGGAGTGGGTGAGGAGATTTATTGACGGTTTGATCCAGCCCATTCGTCTTCAGATGGCCAGAGAGGCGGGTAGTGACATTACGTTTCAGGAGGCGGCCAATGTGGCCCGGAGGATCGAGATGGTTCTGCCACAAGGGGGTGGTCATAGGTCAGACAAGAGACCCCGTCACTCAGGTCGATTCAGTGGTGCCTCACCTGGAGGCAGGGATTCTTATGATAGGGGTCAGTCTTCCAGGCCCTTTCAGTCAGCCCTCCAGGCTTCGCAGGGTGCTCCAAGCGATCGTGGTTCTCGTGGGCAGCATTCTGATCAGCAGCCCATCAGTGCACAGCCTCTTCAGAGTTTTTGTGGAGGTTATTCGGGTCGTCAGGGCCAGTCTCNAGCAAGGTTATTGCTTATGCTTCGAGACAGTTGAAGATCCACGAGAAAAATTATCCGGTTCATGATCTAGAGTTGGCAGCGGTTGTTCATGTTTTGAAGATTTGGAGGCATTATCTATATGGTGTGACATGTGAGGTGTACACGGATCACAAGAGCCTGCAGTATCTGTTCAAACAGAAGGAGTTGAATGTGAGGCAGAGGAGATGACTAGAGTTGTTGAAAGATTATGATGTTACTATCTTATATCACCCGGGTAAGGCCAATGTGGTGGCCGATGCATTGAGTAGGAAGTCTGCCAGCATGGGTAGTCTTGCTTATATCCCGGTCAGCCAGAGACTGCTTGCTTTAGATATTCAGGCGTTGGCCAATCGATTGGTGAGATTAGATATTTCTGAGCCTAGCAGAGTGTTGGCTTGCACGGTCGCTCGTTCTTCTCTATTGGAGCGTATCCGTGATCGGCAGTTTGATGATCCCCATTTGTGTGTCCTGAGAGACACGGTGCAGCGTGGAGGTGCCACGAAGGTGACTTTAGATGATGAGGGTGTTTTGAGATTACAGGGTCGAATTTGTGTGCCCAATGTTGATGGGATTCGAGAGTTGATCTTAGCGGAGGCCCATAGTTCTCGGTACTCTATTCACCCGGGTGCCGCGAAGATGTATCAGGACTTGCGACAGCATTATTGGTGGCGTAGGATGAAGAAGGATATTGTTGCGCATGTGGCTCGGTGCTTGAATTGTCAGCAGGTCAAGTATGAGCATCAGAGGCCTGGTGGTTTGTCTCAGAGGATTGAGCTTCCCGAGTGGAAGTGGGAGAGGATTACCATGGATTTCATTACTGGACTTCCGTTGACTCGGAAGAAATTTGATGCCATTTGGGTCATTGTTGATAGGCTGACCAAGTCAGCGCATTTCATTCCAGTAGCAGTCTCCTATTCATCCGAGAGGTTAGCTGAGATTTATATCCGGGAGATTGTTCGCCTACATGGTGTGCCGGTATCTATCATTTCGGATTGGGGTACGCAGTTTACCTCGCGCTTCTGGAGAGCGGTGCAGCAAGAGTTAGGTACCCAGGTTCAGTTGAGCACAGTGTTCCATCCTCAGACGGACGGTCAGTCCGAGCGGACTATTCAGATTTTGGAGGATATACTCCGGGCTTGTGTCATTGATTTTTGAGGCTCGTGGGACCAGTTTCTGTCTTTAGCAGAGTTCACCTACAATAACAGTTACCAGTACAGCATTCAGATGGCTCCATATGAGGCGTTGTATGGTAGGCGATGTCGGTCTCTAGTCGGATGGTTCGAGTCGGGAGAGGCTCGGTTATTGGGTACAGACTTAGTTCGGGAGGCCTTAGGTAAGGACAAGATTATTCAGGAGAGGCTTCGTTCAGCTCAATCTAGGCAGAAGACTTATGCAGACCGTAAGGTCCGAGATGTAGCTTTCATGATCGGAGAGCGAGTATTGCTCCGGGTGTCGCCTATGAAGGGCGTGATGAGATTCGGAAAGAAGGGCAAGCTTAGCCCTAGGTACTTTGGTCCATTTGAGATTCTTGATCGAGTAGGAGAGGTGGCTTATAGGCTTGCATTGACACCTAGCTTATCAGCCGTGCATCCAGTTTTTCATGTGTCTATGCTTCGGAGGTATCATGGCGATCCTACCCATGTATTAGACTTCAGCACGGTCCAGTTGGACAAGGATCTGTCATATGAGGAGGAGCCGGTAGCTATTCTAGGCCGGCAGGTTCGACAGCTAAGGTCGAAGAGTTTTCCTTCTATTCGTGTTCAGTGGAGAGGTCAGCCCCCTGAGGCCTCGACCTGGGAGTCCGAGTCTGATATGCGGAGCCGTTATCCACATCTATTTCCTGAATCAGGTACTTCTTTCTTTTGTCCGTTCGAGGACGAACGGTTGTTTTAGAGGTGGAGGATGTGATGACCCTTCATCACCTGTTTCCTCATTCATTCTGTGCTTCCGAGGCCTTGAAAACCTCATTTTTACTTGCCTCGATTTGCGTGCGCAGTCCGGACGCATAGCCGGAAAGCTTTTATATTGAAATATGTGAATTCTGTGAAAAATTTGAAGAATTTTTACATTAATATGATTACAGTTGACTTTGGTCAACATTTTTGGTAAACGGACCCGGACCCGAGATTGGACGGTCCCGGAAGGTCCGTAGAAAAATATGGGACTCGGGCATGTGCCCGGAGTCGAATTCCGAGGTCTACAGCCCGAGAAATGAATTTTTCTGTGAAATTGTTTTTCTGAAATTATTAAGGAAAATGGAAATGAAAATTGATTAAAAGACTGTGGTATCGGGCTCGTATTTTGGTTCCGACGCCCGGTACAAGTCTTAAATATGTGTTAAGCGCTTTCTGTAAAGTTTGGTCGAAATCGGACATCGTTTGACGTGTTTCGGACCTAAATATCTAAAGTTTGAAGTTTATGAAGTTTGAAAGGAAAATGATGATTTTGAGGTTATTTTGGCGATTTGATCGCTCGAGTAAGTTCGTAAGATGTTATTGAGTTAGGGTGTGATTGGTTAGGAGCCCCGAGGGCTCGGGAGTGTTTTTGGAGGTGTTCGGGGTGGTTTTGGACTTAGGATGATATCAGATTTTCTGCAATTTTTACACAGGGATTTCCTTCTTCGCGATCGCGCTCTTCCCCACGCAATCGCATAGCATTGAGTCGTCTTCCTTTGCGATCGCGTCTTGAACCACGCGATCGCGTAAGCCAAATCCTTGGACCCCCAGTAGTTCTTCTACGCGATCGCGATGACCAGTCAGTTGTACCCTTCGCGATCGCATCCCTATTCCCGCGATCGCGTAGGGCAATTTTGCCCAGCGAATTTTTAAGTTAAAAACAGAACAGTAGCACGGGATTTTTCATAAAAACACACGAAACCCTTTCTTCTCCAAGCACTTAGGCGTCCATTGAAGCTCCCTTTCATCAAAACTTCTTGGGTAAGCATTGTTCAACTTGTTTCCTTCAATTTCCTTCATTAATTAGTGAATTTCTAGCCTTGAAAACATGAAATCAAGATAGAAATTATGGGTTTTGGGTAGAGTTAGGGTTTTGAGAATTTTGGGTGATTCAACCTCAATTTGGGGTCGAATCTTAAAACAAATTATATATTTGCACTCGTGGGGTTATGGGTGATCGGGTTTTGGTCCGAGCCTAGAGTTTGGACCATGTGGGCCCGGTTTCTAATTTTGGTATTTTTGGAATAATGCTAGAAAATTCATATCTAGTCTATGAGAAATTGCCATTGAGTCTTTATTGATATTATTGAATTAATTATGCCTAGATATCACTGTATTGGAAGTGGAATCACGAGGTAAAGCGATAGTTGAGGATTAAGTGGATTTCAAGGCTTTGAGGTAAGTGTTTGGTTTAACCCTAGCTTGAGGGAATAAGAGTTGAGTCTTGTTGCTAAATGCTATGTGGTCGAGTACGATGTATAGGCATGGTGACGAGTATCTATACATTGGTGTCTAGCATGACCGTGAGTCCTTATAATGTGATTATCATGATTTGGTTGTGAACTCCGTGTTTATTGGAGGATTTCTATATGTTGTGAATAACATGTGAACGGTAATAGGATCATTTGATTCCTGGAGCATTGGCTCGAATTGTGATACGAATATTGAAAGTATACGAAATGACTTGATTCTTTGGAGCGTTGGCTCAAAATAGTAAAGTGAATTATAAGATAAGGAAAGTAAGAAAGAGAAAGCGTTGTTGATTATTCCCTTGTCGGGACGTTTGGTTGAACTTGTTGGATTCTTCCCCTTGCCGGGATGGTTGTCAAATATTTGCTTATTTTATGCCCCTTAATTGTGACTGTTGTTTGGGAAGTCAGACTGTTAAATGATGTTGAGGATCGGGTTGCGCGCCGCAACAATAATATATGAGGATCGGGTTGCACGCCGCAACAATGATATATGATAAGTAATATGGGTCAGGTTGCACGCCGCAACAATGATATTGTGGAGCGGGTTGCACGCCGCAACAATGGTAATTAAGGGCCGGGTTGCACGCCGCAACAGTTATTGATACAAATGTGCTTATTGTTGGTATTAGATTCTTGCTCGCTGTAAATTCTAAGTTGCTTTAGTTTGTTACTCTGGATTATTGTTATTGTTGTAACTCCCCATAACATGTTTCCCCTCCCATGTTGGTAATTGCTTTGTATTCGATTTCCGCTGTATATCTATAACTGCACAGGTTTATGTGGTGTCCAGTCTAGCCTCGTCACTACTTCGGCGGGGTTAGGCTAGACACTTACCAGCACATGGGGTCGGTTGTGCTGATGCTACACTTCTGTGCATTTTTTTANATCGCGATGACCAGTCAGTGGTACCCTTCGCGATCGCATCCCTATTTCCGCGATCGCGTAGGGCAATTTTGCCCAGCGAATTTTTTTTCAAAAACAGAACCAATGACGGGTCTATCATATCACTTCACGAGCTCTTCTTCTCCACAGCCCCTAGGCGACTTGTAGAGCGATTCTTCACCAAATATCCTTGGGTAAGTATTATCTAACTTGTTTTCTTCAATTTCCTTCATCATTTAGCAAAATCCTAGCCCTAAATCATGAAATCAAGGTAGAAATTATGGGTTTTGGGTAGAGTTAGGGTTTTGAGAATTTTGGGTAATTCAACCTCAATTTGGGGTCGAACCTTAAAACAAATTATATCTTTGGACTCGAGGGTTATGGGTGATTGAGTTTTGGTCCGAGCCTCGAGTTTGGACCATGTGGGCCCGGTGTCTAATTTCGGGATTTTTGGAATAATGCTAGGAAATTCATATCTAGGCTACGGGATGTTACCATTGAGTCTTTATTGATATTATTAAATTGATTATGCCTAGATATCACGGAATTGGAGGTTGAATCACGAGGTAAAGCAATAGTTGAGGATTAAGCGGATCTCAAGGCTTTGAGGTAAGTGTTTGGTTTAACCCTAGCTTGAGGGAATATGAGTTGAATCTTGTTGTTTTTTGCTATGTGATCGAGTACGATGTATAGGCATGGTGACGAGTATCTATACATTGGTGTCTAGCATGACCGTGAGTCTTTATAATGTAATTATCGTGACTTGGTTGTGAACTCCGTTTTTATTGGAGGATTTCTAGTTGTTGTGAATAACATGTGAACGGTAATATGATCACTTGATTCCTGGGAGCATGGTCTCGAATTGTGATACGAATATTGAAAGTATACGAAATGACTTGATTCTTGGAGCGTTGGCTCAAAATAGTAAAGTGAATTATAAGATAAGGAAAGTAAGAAAGAGAAAGCGTTGTTGATTATTCCCTTGTGGGGACGTTTGGTTGAACTTGTTGGAATCTTTCCCTTGCCGGAATGTTTGTCAAATATTTGCTTATTTTGTGCCCTTAATTGTGACTGTTGTTTGGGAAGTCAGACTGTTAAATGATATTGAGGATCGGGTTGCGCGCCGCAACAATGATGTTGAGGATCGGGTTGCGCGCTGCAACGATAATATATGAGGATCGGGTAGCGCGCCGCAACAATGATATATGATAAGTGATATGGGTCGGGTTGCACGCCGCAACAATGATATTGTGGAGCGGGTTGCACGCCGCAACAATGGTAATTACGGAGCGGGTTGCACGCCGCAACAATTGTTGAGGCTATGTGTTTGTATTTGAATATTGATTCTTTATTCTTTGTGAACCTACGCTGTTTTTAGTTGTTACTCTGGATTATTGTTATTATTGTAACTCCCCATAGCATGTCTCCCCTCCTATGTTGGTAATTGCTTTGTATTCGATTTCCGCTGTATATCTATAACTGCACAGGTTTATGTGGTACCCGGTCTAGCCTCGTCACTACTTCGCCGGGGTTAGGCTAGACACTTACCAGCACATGGGGTCGGTTGTGCTGATGCTACACTTCTGTGCATTTTTGCACAGGTCCAGGTTTTGAGGAGCAGCAGCAGCAGTAGTTCGGAAGCAGGCGATTCATATTCACGAGACTGAGGTAGCCTTGCAGGCGTCCGCAGGCCCGACGTCTCTTCTCATTGTTTTCTTTTAGACTGTTGCCTCCTTGTTTCGAGACAGACAGCTGTTATATTTCTTTCAGACCTTTGTATTTAGTTTATTCTTAGTGGTTCGTGAGTAATGTGACACCAAATCTTGGGTAGAGGTTGTTTTGACTATTCCGCGTTTTAAATTCACCATTTTTTTTAGACAGACTTCCGCTATTGTTCTTATTAGACTTATATTCTATATTGATGTTATAAACTGTTAAAGATAATTGCTAGTGATGGAAAGGTAATTAAGTTGGCTTGCCTAGCTACCACGAGTAGGCGCCATCACGACTCTGATGGTGGGAAATCCGGGTCGTGACAGGGCATCCTCTGAAATTTAACTCAAATATAGCCTAAATCTACTCTAAATCACTTGAAATTTAAGTTTTGAACTCATCTTAATGATTCCAATCAGTTGGGACAACACCCATTCCAAACAACTAACAAATCGGAAAACTCAATTTCTGAAATTAAATATTTGAACCACCTTTAATGGTGACTTTTATTTTTCAAATCCTTAGTTAACCATTGGAATTCGAAAAAGATTTGAAGGAGAATAACAATAGTAGAGAAATTTTCGGGTGCAAAGGCTGATACGGGAAGAAGAAGAAGAAGAACGAAGAAAACAATGGTGGGCTAAATGGTGAAAGTAATTTTCAGGTAATGTACAACCTAGACTACACTAGGTAAGGACTTCAAACATGGGCCATTTTTTAATGGGTTGTTGGGCCAAGTAATGAGAGATGTAAGTCTCCCTTGTTTCATTGTCGAAAACTTGAATATATTATCAAGAACAAAATGTTAAACTGCACGAATCTACCATTTTTTACATGGTCCTCTTGCATTAACCAAAGTAGCACCTTACTTTGCAGGAAAAACCCAAAATTTTACGCAAATCTTTTAGCTACCTCAGATAACTTTCACCAAAAAAACCTATAGCCTGTTTGGCCAAGCTTCTAAATTAAAAATAATTTGTGTTAGACTTATTAATTTAAAAAAGTATTTTTAAGCAGCAATTAGTATTTGATCAAGTTTTAAAAAAATACCTTTTAAGTGTGTTTGATCAAAAGTGCTTTTCAAACTTAGCACACTAGAAATAATATAATTCATTATAGGTTGGAAAGAGTCAAGCAATAGACTAATAAAGAGGACTTGGTGTATTCTTATCAAACGTTTACGCAGTAGGGACTAGACCCACATAGAGTTAGACATTTCGAGTTCTATGGATGACTAATATTACTAACCTTTGGAGAGAGAACCAAAATTTATAGGCCGAATGTCACGTCCAAAAATCCATTAAGGGACGTGATGACACCGGACACCGCTGTCAGGCAAGCCAACCAAATACTTAATTAAACTCCAATTTTAACAATTTTGAAAACCAAGATTTTTCCTTTAAATTTCATAAGTAAAAGATAACTGCTTCAATTCAAATTAAATACTAGCAATCAATACAAAATATTTAAAAAAAAATCATCCCAGAACCCGGTGTCACAAGTGCATGAGCATCTACTGATAAAGAAATAAAATACAATACAACACCCGTCCGGAATACAGTGGACAGAAAGAAAATACAATTTGCTGGAAAGGACTTTACTAGCTGCGGGCCGCCTCGAATAATGCAACTCACCTAGTCCCCGAATCATCCGTGCTGCTATGCCCAGTGGGCCGCTAGAGATAAATATACCCGTGCAACAAAAATGCACAGAAGTGTAGTATGAATACGTAATCAACGTGTACTCAATGAGTATCCCGCCTAATCTCGAAGAAGTAGAGACGAGATGGTCAACTTGGACACTTACTAGAGGTCATTTGAAAATATACTAAAAATGTGAGGAAATCATGGATTATATAGCAGTTTTAATTCACGAAGCCAGAAAACAGATAAACACCTTCAGCAAATAATCAAGGATTTTCAAGGTTTACTCTTTATTATCTTATTAATTTATCTCGAGCCACGAAGGGCAAATTTCACATTTAAAGTCCTCAAGCAACAATATAACATGCACAAATCACACCGAGGCGACGACCCGATCCAACAGAAATAAACTGTGCACTTGCCGAGGGTCGACGGCGCGCCTATAGATGCATCTATTTAATCTGCCGAGGCGTTCGGCCTGTTCCATAAATGAACACATACCCTGCTCGCGAATCATGCGTGCGACGCAGGTACACATAGAGACACATGCTCAATCAGTCAATTAAGAACTTATCGGGAATATTTATCCAAATAAAACAATTTCTCTTTTTAACAATTCAGGAAAAATGATGTTTAATCTCCTTTTAAATTCATTTACTAATCCAAGGTGATTTAAGCAATTCAAGCTATCAATAGGTTCATGAATAATCCAAGTATAACATGCTTTTGGGCCCTAACTACCCGGACAATGGCATAATAGTAGCTACGCACGGACTCTCGTCACCTCGTGCGTACGTAGCCCCCCGCAAATAGGAGCACATAATCAATTATTTCACCTATGGGGATAACTCCCTCTTACAAGGTTAGAAAGGAGACTCACCTCGCTCCGAAGATCCATAATCGGCATTCCACGCCCCTTCGAAGACTCAAATTGATGCACCACGCTCCAAAACTAGCCAACGGTTACGCAAATCCATTAATTTATGCTCAAATATTCATTATAATTTATGCTCAACTGATCGAAACGTTGACCAAAACGCCCTTGGGCCCATGTGCCCGGAATCCGAAATTTTTCGAAGATAAAGATTACTCATGACCTTAGGAACTCAAATATATAATTTTCACCAAATTCCATACTCAATATCGTAGTTAAATTCCAAGAATATAATTCCTAGGTTTTTCCCTCAAAACCCCAAGTTTTTCTACGCAATTCATGCTTAAATCCACACATAATTGATGTATTTAACTCATAATCGGTGAGGATATCTTACCTTGCCGTTGATGACGAAAATCCTCTCTTGAAGCTCCCCCAAAAATCGCCCAAGCCATGAAAAATGGGTGAAATGAACTCAAACCCCAATTTAAAATATCCCTTCTGCCTCCAGCGATTTCCGCACCTGCGGTCGTTTGACCGCTTCTGCGGTTCTGCAGGTGCGGATCAATCACCGCTTCTGCGGTCCGCCCAAGGCTGCCCTTTTTCGCTTCTGCAATATGCCCTCCGCAGATGCGGTACCGCTTCTGCGGAAATTTGACCGCATCTGCGGTCCACTCTGAGCCGACCCAATCCGCTTCTGTGACCACTTCCCCGCAGATGCGGTCCCGCTTCTGCGAAACCTTGACCGCATCTGCGGTCCTCCGGCCCTTGACCAAAAAGTCGCACCTGCTCCTTCCTAGCCGCTTCTGCGGCGCCGCACCTGCGGCCCCCCTTCCGCAGGTGCGGTTATGACAGCAACCAGCAGTCCTCAAACTTCCCAAAAATCTCATTTTTCGATCCGTTAACCACCCGGAATCCACCCGAGGCTCCCGGGACCTCAATCAAACCTACCAACCAAATCCCAAAACACATTACGGACTTGCTCGATTCCTCAAATCATATCAAACAACGTTAAAACCATGAATTACATCCCGATTCAAGCTTTAAGAACTTCGAAATTTCAAACTTCTATTTCCGGTGTTTAAGCCTATCAAATCACATCCGATTGACCTCAAATTTTGCGCACAAGTCATATTCGACATTACGGACCCACTGCAACTTCCGGAATCGGATTCCGACCCCGATATCAAAAAGTCCACCTCCGGTCAAACTTCTCAAAAACCTTCAAATTTCTATCTTTAGCCAGATGGCTCCAAAATAACCTACGGACCTCCGAATTCACTTCCGATCGCGCTCCCAAATCTAGAATCACCATACGGAGCTACTCACAGACTCGGAATCCCAAACGGACATCGATAACACTAAAATGCACTTCAAGCCAAACTTAAGAAATTTCTTCCAAAATGCTAACTTTCATAATAGGCGCCAATACGCTCCCGGGTTATCCAAAACCCGAACCGAGCATACGCCCAAGTCCGAAATCATCATACGAACCTGCTGGAACCTTCAGATCCCGATTCCGAGGTTGTTTACTCAACGTTCCCATCCTAGTTCATTCTTTCAACTTTAAGCTTCTGAAATGAGAATTCTCTTTCCAAATCAACTCTGGACTTCCCAAAATTCAATTCCGACCACGCGTACAAGTCATAATGCCTGAAATGAAGCTGTTCATGGCCTCCGACTGCTGGACGGAGTGCTAGGACTCAAAACGACCGGTCGGGTCGTTACATTCTCTCCTACTTAAACATACGTTCGTCCTCGAACGTGCTGAGAACTACACTGAAGTAGTCTGAAATCACCGGTTAACTTTTCATGCACCTTCTCGTGCTACCACCACTCAGTTGAGCACATTAGCTCGATCAGTTCTGATGATATTCCCTTTTATTCAAGTAGATAGGCCTTAGAGCCTAATTCCAACATCCGGAATCCTCTGTCGGGCCTGTTTCCAACATACAAACACCGTATCAATCACTACACGCTGCACCCCGACATGACTGCATAACTTTGCTGAATTCACACCTTGCATCATTTTACTCACCGGACCACAATAACAACTTCTGACCAACTTAGTCGAATTTCCCCGAATCTGATGCTCCCATTGCACCCCATGACATATACAGGTCTTACTCTAACTCTTACAATACCGCCACAACGGAAGAGATGTGCAGAAATTCATAATCAACTGCCGAATCAACCAATCATTTGGGTCTATACTCCTGACAATAACCACCACCTCCTTCTGAACCAAATAATGGTCTTAGCTCCTTAATGTACTTCATATAGTCAGATTGCACTGATCCTAAATCCAATGATCTCGTCTCACCCAGTACGAACTGCTCAGGCAATAAGCCACCCCTGATATTATCAAAAGCCCCATATGATGTTACCATGTGCCAATAGGCCACCAATTCGAACTTGATACAAAAGGAAAACGAACTCTAGAAGGAACTTCCTAACTCACGCGCTAATACGGACTTTCCTTAGAAACAGGAAGCAAGGCACACAAAATAGCCTATAGAAAACTATACTCGACATCACACTGTTGCGGCGTGCAACCCGATCCACACATAGATCTCACATAAGGAGATGCACATCGAGCCAAATTTGCTCATTACAACAAAATACCGAATATCGGTCATAAGCATGCTAAATGTATAATAACATCCCTGAGGGAACGTATAGCGCCAGAAGCTACAAAACTCAAGCACTACTGAGGTGCGACATACAATCTGAATCCCAAGAGCCTTTTGGCTCATAAAACATCATTTCTACTCGGATCCTCAACACGTAAGCAATTTCTCCAGCCGTCTCACAACTCACACGGCGCCACGTATCACTACACAAAATATCTGACAGCGAAATAACACTCTGACTACTCCTCCACAAGGAACACATTACTGAAATGAACACAACTGGCCTGACATAGAGCCTATGTCCACATTTAACTTCATCCACCGACCTCAAGTCGATCCCGATCATATCAACTAAACCAATAACCTTTCGAAAGTCAATACTAGCTCCCCTTTTCTCATAAGACATAAGAACAACCCTCATAACCGGAGCGAACCTCCATAGTACATAACCCGATAAACAGAGTGCCCTCTAGGCATAAATTCCCAAATCAATGATATTACCACAATCCTCATACTTGGCTTAAAGCTCTAACCAATCAAGTGACTACCTGCCATATTTATACAATCTTCCTGTGGGACACACTCCCACGACCTACCATAACAAATAACTGGGTCTTACCTCCAAACCACCGGCCGCACTAACACTGAAAAGCGATCAAGAATAATTAACCAGGATGCAAAGCCCCTTTTTACAAGTCACCGATCTTAGGTGACGCTAATGACAAAACCAACTTACCTTAAACATCGAAATTCCTTTCCTGCTCCTCCGAGCTTGTGACATCCTTGTCAACACCGAACTGCTACCTTGCTCTTCACTGCAAATTCCCTACCACTCACTGCACTTAACATGCCAATATACGATAGAACTCGTTTTTCATCATAGCTTCGGAACCACTAATAGGTTAACACTTCATCATATAAAAACTTTTCACTTAACTCACTTCAGGAGATCCATAGTATCACACAGGTGAATTCTCATAATCGTAGAATATGCAAACCTCTAAGTAGTGGTCTTAGCCACGATTGCCCTTTCGGAATCTGCTTCCACATAGCAGGCCACAACAGTAGAATGCTTCTGAATATCATCAATTTCGGCGGCTGACAAGCCTGATACGCACCATCACAAATCACTCGCATAACTTGGTCACGCTGAAGGAACTGATCACTAACACCAATATGCCAAATTCAACTATGGGTAACCAATCTACCTTCTTCCAATTTATCCATGATTGCCTTAGAGATAATACTAACTCCATCCAACACATAACATACTCCATATGCACCCATCTCGAGTGACCTCGAATCACGAGACTATGCTGTCCCAAATCCTGCGAACCACTTCATACCTTCCTTGCGCACATATTCGCACTCTCAACTGATATGCCCATTCTGCTAATCCTTCTACGAATCCGAATTCCTTTCTCATCTTTCTCTCAAGTGCTATATTGCAAGTCAACACATCATAGAACATTCTGAGCCTCCACTCATAAGCTGCTGCGAAGCTTGATTCTTAACTGTACTTATAGGCTCGAAATCATTAGGCACCATACTTTACCTCTTTTGAATCCGTTAGGACCGTTACTGAGAGCCACCCGCTCTGACTTGGTCCCGAATATAATCAACTCCATAAATCTTATAACACATGAATACCCTCTCGACGAGGCACCCGGCGGAATTACTTCCTTTGAAACCTGCATTTATACAAGGCATAAATCCTGAATCTTTCCCCAAGTCTCAACATGAGCCAATAAGGCCAACCATAGCACGCATTTCGACAATTCATTAGCTCGAATTACCACTTATGTTCCTTTCCCGTAGCTGAAATAACCCATCAATATGCTAATCACCAGAAACCTTGCAAGTAGCTAACTATGCAACCCAATCATAAGCGGTGGGACTCTCCCACTTAGCTTGAAGCCATTATTTCACAAATCTGGGACTCACCGGAGTTCCTCATCTTTTATTGACATAACCTTATGCAATCAATCGCCAAAATTCTCGATACCTTACGGTAGAAGCCCCTCCTTTTTATATTCTGAATCATTATCAACATTCACACAACAATTCCCTTCGTTGTATAACCAATAGAACTCTTCGCAGAAGCCTCGCCAACTACGCGACTACTAACCTGCTCACATGAATACCCCACCTGTAGGAGCCCCTCCCCGGCATCTTCCAACACTGCTACATGGGGTACAATCACTACGACATCGATAATCCCTCCTGAGTCCGAGCTCATTCTCCGGCTGCACAAGTCCATTCATCCCTCGTGGACGTCAATTAAATGCGCGGCGATATTCCTCCAATCCCAAGTTATGTTGTATCCTTCTCCATCCACGAAGCTCCGTCCTGTTATATCAAATCTCCTGTCGCATGATAGCCCATACTTCTAATTAATCCGTAGGCTTCAATCGCCAGCCACTATAATCCCCAAATCACTTCAGACTTTCCTTAAGGTGCGTAACCATCCTACCACCAAGCCCATATGCAGCATCTGCCGCTCTCCCACTTTGGGCAAACTCACTTCTTTAACCAACTACCTGACCTTTGCTTCATACACCTGGTCTTTTAGAAGTTTAAAACTCCGTCTGACACTTCCCGCACGCATTTCTCATCTTTTTGCTGCTCGATTGTTGCCTTAATAAAATCTATCTTCATAGCACTTGAGTCCACAAATCGCTACTAACTTTAAACCTTTCCGAAGATCATCCTTCTTGAACCGCCCACATTAGAAATACTGGTCCAATCCTGAACCACCTCACCCTGCAATATTCGACAGTTGCATCTCCGATACTATTTCATAATCTCTTGCCCCAAAGGCGAATTGTAGAAGATTATAACACCGACACACTTAATACGTTCAATTAGGACAACAGCACCCCAACATAGAGGAAAACTCCACTACGCTTGCAAATACCAAGTCTCATTACTTCTACCAGTCCACATCTGACCATCCTTAGTTCGATTGCCTTTCCCCTGCCGGGAATAAAATACTGAATCTCTTGGTTATGCACTGAGTAAACCTCCCTTCAAGTCATTCACTGCCCCGACACGTGGGCAACATCCTACCATCATATCACTACTGCGGAACGGTCATTCATAGGCATCATGGCAACTTGTGCCTAGCCCCAAAGCCCTCAGAAGTACCGTTACTGAGCTGAAACATTAAAATATCCTTCCATAAGGCGACGATAATAATCCAATTAACTATACCAGGAGAAACATCCCGCACCACATCCGTAGTACCATCATGACTCTTTAATTCTCGATTTATAACAAGCGCTTTGCGTTGCGTAAGATTGAGTAGGAATGAATTAAGGCATACGCCTCCAGGGATCAAATCGCACGATAAGAAATCAAGAAGGGAAGTAATCCTAACAGTCCAGCAGCCTCCCGAGGATAAGTACAGACGTCTCCGTACCGATCCGCGAGACTCTACTAGACTTGATCATGACTTGTGAGACCCTAGGAACCTAGTGCTCTGATACCATGTTGTCATGACCCGAAATCCATTAAGGGACGTGATGGCGCCGGACACCGCTGTCAGGCAAGCCAACCAAATACTTAATTAAACTCCAATTTTAACAATTTTGAAAACCAAGATTTTTCCTTTAAATTTCATAAGTAAAAGATAACTGCTTCAATTCAAATTAAATACTAGCAATCAATACAAAATATTTAAAAAAAACCATCCCAGAACCCGGTGTCACAAGTGCATGAGCATCTACTGATAAAGAAATAAAATACAATACAACACCCGTCCGGAATACAGTGGACAGAAAGAAAATACAATTTGCTGGAAGGGACTTTACTAGCTGCGGGCCGCCTCGAATAATGCAACTCACCTAGTCCCCGAATCATCCGTGCTGCTATGCCCAGTGGGCCGCTAGAGATAAATATACCAGTGCAACAAAAGTGCACAGAAGTGTAGTATGAGTACGTAGTCAATATGTACTCAATGAGTATCCCGCCTAATCTCGAAGAAGTAGAGACGAGATGGTCAACTTGGACACTTACTAGAGGTCATTTGACAATATACTAAAAATGTGAGGAAATCATGGATTTATATAGCAGTTTTAATTCACGAAGCCAGAAAACAGATAAACACCTTCAGCAAATAATCAAGGATTTTCAAGGTTTACTCTTTATTATCTTATTAATTTATCTCGAGCCACGAAGGGCAAATTTCACATTTAAAGTCCTCAAGCAACAATATAACATGCGCAAATCACTCCGAGGCGACGACCCGGTCCAACAGAAATAAACTGTGCACTTGCCGAGGGTCGACGGCGCGCCTATAGATGCATCTATTTAATCTGCCGAGGCGTTCGGCCCGTTCCATAAATGAACACATACCCTGCTCGCGAATCATGCGTGCGATGCAGGTACACATAGAGACACATGCTCAATCAGTCAATTAAGAACTTATCGAGAATATTTATCCAAATAAAACAATTTCTCTTTTTAACAATTCAGGAAAAATGATGTTTAATCTCCTTTTAAATTCATTTACTAATCCAAGGTGATTTAAGTAATTCAAGCTATCAATAGGTTCATGAATAATCCAAGTATAACATGCTTTTGGGCCCTAACTACCCGGACAATGGCATAATAGTAGCTACGCACGGACTCTCGTCACCTCGTGCGTACGTGGCCCCCGCAAATAGGAGCACATAATCAATTATTTCACCTATGGGGACAATTTCCTCTTACAAGATTATAAAGGAGACTCACCTCGCTCCGAAGATCCATAACCGACATTCCACGCCCCTCCGAAGACTCAACTTGATGCACCACGCTCCAAAACTAGCCAACAGTTACGCAAATCCATTAATTTATGCTCAAATATTCATTACAAACTAATTTATAGAAATTCCTAACTCCGATCGAAACGTTGACCAAAACGCCCTCGGGTCCACGTGCCCAGAATCCGAAATTTTTTGAAGATAAAGATTACCCATGACCTTAGGAACTCAAATATATAATTTTAACCAAATTCCATACTCAATATCGTAGTTAAATTCCAAGAATATAATTCCTAGGTTTTTCCCTCAAAACCCCAAGTTTTTCTACACAATTCATGCTTATATTCACACATAATTGATGTATTTAACTCATAATCGGTGAGGATATCTTACCTTGCCGTTGATGACGAAAATCCTCTCTTGAAGCTCCCCCAAAAATCGCCCAAGCCATGAAAAATGGGTCAAATGAACTCAAACTCCGATTTAAAACATCCTTTCTGCCTCCAGGGATTTCCGCACCAGCGGTCCCTTAACCGCTTCTGCGGTTCCGCAGGAGCGGATCAATCACCGCTTTTGCGGTCCGACCAAGGCTGCCCTTTTTCGCTTCTGCGATATGCCCTCCGCAGATGCGGTACCGCTTCTGCGGAAATTTGACTGCATTTGCGGTCCACTCAGAGCCGACCCAATCCGCTTCTGCGACCACTTCCCCGCAGATGCGGTCCCGCTTCTGCGGAACCTTGACCGCATCTGCGTTCCTCCGGCCCTTGACCAAAAAGTCGCACCTGCACCTTCCTAGCCGCTTCTGCGGCGCCGCACCTGCGGAGCACCTGCGGCCCCCCTTCCGCAGGTGCGGTTATGACAGCAACCAACAGTCCTCAACCTTCCCAAAAATCCCATTTTTTCGATCCGTTAACCACCTGGAATCCACCCGAGGCCCCCGAGACCTCAACCAAACCTACCAACCAAATCCCAATACACATTACGGACTTGCTCGAGGCCTCAAATCATATCAAACAACGCTAAACCCATGAATTACATCCCGATTCAAGCTTTAAGAACTTCGAAATTTCAAACTTCTATTTCCGGTGTTTAAACCTATCAAATCACGTCCGATTGACCTCAAATTTTGCGCACAAGTCATATTCGACATTACGGACCCACTGCAACTTCCGGAATCGGATTCGGACCCCGATATCAAAAAGTCCACCTCCGGTCAAACTTCTCAAAAACCTTCAAATTTCTATCTTTAGCCAGATGGCTCCAAAATAACCTGCGGAGCACCGAATTCACCTCCGATCGCGCTCCCAACTCCAGAATCACCATACGGAGCTATTCACAGACTCGGAATCCCAAACGGACATCGATAACACTAGAATGCACTTCAAGCCAAACTTAAGAAATTTCTTCCAAAATGCTAACTTCCACAATAGGTGCCAAAACGCTCCCGGGTTATCCAAAACCCGAACCGGGCATACGCCTAAGTCCGAAATCATCATACGAATCTGTTGGAACCTTCAGATCCTAATTCCGAGGTCGTTTACTCAAAATTCCCATCCTAGTTCATTCTTTCTACTTTAAGCTTCGAAATGAGAATTCTCTTTCCAAATCAACTCTGGACTTCCCGAAATTCAATTCCGACCACGCGTACAAGTCATAATGCCTGAAATGAAGCTGTCCATGGCCTCCGACTGCTGGACAGAGCGCTAGGACTCAAAACGACCGGTCGGGTCGTTACACCGAATTATGTCCAAACTTTATATTTATCTTAAGAAATTTGTTAAATATGTATAAATTATTAATTTAGAACTGTTTACCTCGAAAATACGAGTAACAATCAAAATTTGATTTATGGTTTTAAAGATACGTGATTTAGTTCAATACTAATTAATAGCCAAGAAATCTGGAGTATAAATGAAAGGAACAAGTAAAATCAAACTAGAATGTAGACCAGTCTCGACTCGAGCCAAGATGACCTCGAGATGGATCAAGAACAATAAAGCAAGAATAATAAAGCTAAAGGTCAATTCTGATGAATAATGAGCGAAAAAGTAAGAGAGTATATTCTTTGCAAATGATTAGATCATGTTTACAAATTATTGGGGTCCCTTTTATATAATGGGGGAACCCTAAATAAGGTACCTTTCTATTTGCAGTAAAGAATCTTATTGGGACAACTGTCTAACCGCCTAGTACGGATTCGTACAAATCTATTCCAGGATTTACGCCATGATCTTGGGGACGTGGCAGGAATCTTGCTCACTCTGTTGCAAATCCATAACGGCATTATCTCGAGGCAGGTCATATTAGGCTCCGACATTCCTCGAACACTTAATTCTTCGAGCCTTGTACTCTGTCATCGAGCTCGAGCCTGGTCCATGGGGCTCGAACTCGATCTATCCTGAATTCAGGCTTAAGGCGACCCCTCGAACTCGGGAAATCGGGCATACCTGATTTCGATCGTATACAGATAGTCCCCGCGTTTCTTAGAGTGAGATGATAAGAAACGATTTGATCTTCGATTTTTCGGAGTCTCTAATAATGACATCATTACCGTGACGTAGGTGCTCGAAGCGGCCGAAACATCCCGTCGGTTCGCTTCTCCAAAACATTAAATGCATGCCAGTAATGGTCGGCCACTAGCGCCGCCGAACCGTCGCCGCTCATCTATAAATACGGGGCTCCTTCTTTGAATTAAGAACTTTACTTCTTCATTACATTCACTCTGATCCCCTTTCCTATTCATCTCTTTCTCTCATCATCAACTTCCACCGCCCCTTTAAGTGCTGGAAAATGCCAAACTCCCAGAAAACATTACGCTCCGCTACCTTCTGCATCTCTTCCTTCACTTAATATCATACTTCGTCTCAATGAATATTCACTTTAGATTGCTTAGTCCATCTCATTATTAATTCATTGTTAAAACAATTTGAATATAAGAATTTTTGTCAATAATTAGAATTTAGCTTAAAACCATGGCTAAAACATCTAAAACTGCCCCCTAAAAAGAGAAGGCATCTTCTTCTTCTTCTCCTTCCCGGCCAGCCAAACTGGTGGTGCCGGCCCTTCACAAAATCATTCCCAGCCCCTGTGCGATAAAGAAGGATTTCAATATAGAAAATCCCCCCAATATCCCAGGCCGATGTGAGCATGTATCCCGATATATCATCTCAATATCGAAGAAGCATCTTAAGGCTATGAAGAAGGACTACGACTACGGAGACGAGGTCGTGGTACAAGTCCCCGACCCCGAGGAAAGCATCACTACTCACGTGGATGGGTTCTTAAGTGTTTACACTTACCCCTTCACACTGGGTCCCCTCAAGCCGGTGGTGATTGATTTCTGCAAAAGCTATGAGGTTACTCTCGGCCAGATCCATCCCTCCTTTTGGCACATCGTGATTATGCTGCGCTATTTCTCCAGCAAGGCCGAGGGATTATAGTTTATCCTCAACCATCTCATTCGGCTGTATCGACCGCTATTTCGAGGGCTCATCAAGCTTCAACGTCGATCAAAAGAGGCCTTCTTTGCAAGTAACGACGAGGATAAAGATCAAGGCTGGATGAGCCGGTTTATCAGAGTGAGGACATTGGACGTCATCCCTAGGGGAAAAATGCCATTCCCAAAGAGATGGAACTTCAATCGTGAGTGAAGTCCTTTTCCAAATACCCTCTCATATTCCGCTTCTGTGTTTCATAATGCCTTTACCTTTTTTGCAGCTGTCGCTTGGACGCCCCACGCGGTCCCCGACCTCGATGACTGGGTCCGAAAATTAGCTGCAACATCCACGTATGATGAGCGCAAATAGCGAGAATTATCAAGGGGCAAATAGGAGGCCAAACATCACTTTATCCTTATGCAAGCCTCGCAGACGCCGTATGTGGACGCCTGCGCTCAGTGAAGAAGAAATCCCAAAGCCCACCAAGGAAAAGAAAAGGAAAAGGGGGTCGCTTGCAAATTCCCTGAAGCCAAAGAAAAGCAAGGCTCGAAAGCCCAAGGCCGATACCGTGGCCTTATCTCCAGGAATGGCCCAAAGCCTTCGGGATGTGGACGAAGAGGGAGAACATGATGACTGCCTGTTGGTAGCTCGGGAAAGAGGAAGCACTGACGCTTTGAAGGCCGCTGAACTGATGGTGGCAGATGCGGTTCAATATCGAACCAAAGGAATTTCGGAGGGGAGCTCGAGCAAAGTCCGCGAGCCATCGGGTGGAAAAAGTCTGTCTCGTCCCGAGGGACACTTGGTGGGCGAGCTCGAAGAGCCTAATTCCGAGGTCCTTTAAAGACAGGATAATATCCCAAGTGAATCACTTGGGATAATCAATGTAGATGATTCACCGCCGGGCCCGGTGTTCGCTGAAGGGCAGTTCCGAGATGCCCAGGCCATGAGGACTCCTGATGTGGGAATAACCCATGAAGGGAGTGACATTTTTCGGGAGTATCTTGCAAGGATCGAGGATGGTCCCGATCCTGACGCCTCGTTTATTTTTGATGAGGCCCAAAGGCTTCTCAAACAAGTAAGTTTTTGTCTTCATAATTACGCTCGAGTTTAATTCTCATCTTTCTAAGTCTAACTCCTTTTCTTTGCGTGAAGGCCGTGTCGCTTCACCGACAAGCATTTTCCAAATCTTGGCCCGAGCTTGTTCGATGTGAAGCCGAACTCAAGAAGCTGGTGGAAGAGAGAGATGTCCTTAAGCGCCTTTATGTACAGAAAGAGGAGGAGGTCAAGGATCTCCGAGTCGATTTGGTGAAGGCTCGTCGAGAACAGACCGAGCTTATAGAAAAGGTAATATAGCCTTTGAATATTTGTTATGCATTTATCCGATTAGGTGACCAAAACTTCAACTTTGCAGGCCCAGCAGAAGGGCGAGCTGGTGGAGCAGCTTCGAGAAGAGCTCAAGATGAAAGAGGCCGAGACCCTAGGGTGGAAGCAACACATGGACCGTCTCGCCTCTCATAAAGATACGCTTCGGTAACAGCTGACTTCAATCAAACGCCAGCTTCAAAATGCAAAGGAGGAAATCTTGGATTGGAGCCGCAAAGTCGAGGAGCTCAAAGCTAAATCAGCCGCCGAGCTTGCGAAGGCCAAATCTGAAGCAGAAGCATTTGTGTCCTCGTACCGAGCTGACGCTGAAGCTGCTAACACTTGGGCACAAGAGATCTCCATTGCAGCTGAGGTTAAGTTATCATGTTCTCTCGACCATGCCAAGAGACAGTCACGGAGAGAAACTCTCGAGGAGGTGCACGCTCGTGGAGTCGACCTCTCAGCTGATATTGGAAAAGCAAAAACTTTGGAGGAAGAGGCTGCCGCTTTGCTCTCTGATGATGGGGATTTCGCTAGTGGCTCCGAGAGCGGGGGAGATGAGGACGGAGTCCTCAAGGAGGAGATTCCCAAAGATGCGGCTCCCGATAACGCAGCTCCCGAGGATGTAGTTCCCGGGGATGTGGCCCCGAAGTAGATTAGGTTCCTTTGTTTTGTTTTTGTGTAAGGCCCTCTGTGGGCATTGTAAATAATCTATGCGAATATAAGGAACTCCCTTTATTCTTGCTTTATTTTCGATTTGTATGGAATTCTTCTTTGTCTTCATTTTGTTACAAATTTTGATAACTTTAATGATCAAGTGAACACCAGCTCGGATTCTGAATATAACAACCCTTAGGTTTTTTAGTGATCAATGGGCGATCTTCGAACTTATAATAGACTGCCTCTTAAGGTTTTTGTTAATCTTCGAGCTATGTTTAAGTCGATTTGATGCGAGCTCGGGATGATGGGACTCTTGAGTCCGAGTTGAGTGAGAGTAAGGTCTCGAACTCCTCATGCTTCAGCCCTTAGGCTCTTTTATATTGGCCCTTAGGCTCTTTTAGGTCGGCCCTCAGGCTCTTTAAGTTTGGCCTCTTCGGCCTCTAAGACGGCTATAATTTTTCCCTTTTTTCGGCTAAAAGACTTAGTAAAAATTTCTTTATGCCTTAGCATGTATTTTTTGTACTCGTTGGGTTTTTCGAGGGTTCGATCGATCAGAACCTCATTTGTCATTCGTTTGTGTTGCGATAACTGAATACCTCTTGAGGCTTTTTTCGAAGGCTGATTTTATTAAAGCCTTTAAATTATTCGAGGGCTGATTTTATTGAAGCCCTTTTTTCTTTTGCCGAGGGTAGCCTAGTTTAACCTATTTTTCAAAGTATTTTAAGGCCTTTAATTATGGCGGAAGTCGGACGTCTCCGGGCTGCATTATTTCGGCCGTAGCCTTTTTATATGACCGTAGTCTTTAATATGGTCGTAGCCTTCGGGTAAGTCTCTTGGACTTGTTTCCCGATAACCCTTTGAACTTGTTCAAAAGGTTAGTCCCCGAGTATGATGGCCTTGGGCTTTATGTCGAGGGGATGCGTCTTTGAGGTCTTATGAATTCGAGTTTAGATGACTCGAATGCGTCGACTATCGATGATAGTCCCCGAGTATTCGAGGTGTATTTGCGTTTTGGCCCTTAAGCCGTTTCTTGCAAAATCACAAGTATGTCGTTCATATAGTAGCAAATTTCTTTGAGACACAAAGTGTATTTTGATATAGAAAGAATGCTTCTTTGAATAATTTGATACATGCGTACATGTTTTGCTGTCGGGGCTCGACTATTCTATATGGACACGGTTCATCTGAACGTTTGGTCCATTACAAAGTTTTCCTATCGAGGCCCTCTTTCGCGTGAAGTATTTTCCTCGAAAATATAATCTCCGAGGGTGATGCTCCCCAGTATTCGAGGTTGATTGAAAAGAAGCCTTGGATACTGTTGAGTTCTCCTTAGGTAGCACATAGTTGTTGCCTCGTTAAAGAGAAGAAAAACCTCGCTGGTAAATCCCATTTGGGACAAAATCCGATATAAGGGAAAAAGAGTGCAACACATGCTTTAAACCCCAAGGTCTTCGTGTGGAAAGGTTCCCCCAGCATCGATCGAACACCTGCAATGAGTTAGCCTTAAATTTAAATGAAAAAGGAGAAGGCCATACCTTAGCAGTAATATCGCTTGAGTAATGATACATTCCAATTGTTTGACAATTGATCGCCTTCCATCGTGCCAAGTTTGCAAGATCCTTTGCCGACAACTCCGATGACTCGGAACGGTCCTTCCCAATTCGGGCCTAGTTTCCCTTCATTTGGGTCTTGAGTATTGAGGATGACTTTCCGTAGAACTAAGTCCCCTATTCCGAAGTGTCGAAGGTTGGTCCTTCTATTATAGTATCTCTCGACTCTTTTGCTTCTGTGCGGCTATCCGAACAAGTGATGCTTCTCATTTTTCATCCAATAGCTCGAGGCTAGTATTCATAGCCTCGTGATTTGACTCCTCAGATGCATGTCAAAACCTGGCACTGGGTTCTCCAACTTCGACCGAGATTAAGGCCTCGAAGCCGTATACTAAAGAGAACGGAGTAGCCGCCATGTTGAACTTCGATGCCATTCGATATGCCCAAAATACCTCGGGTAGAACTTCTCTCCATTTTCCTTTTGCATCGTCCAAACTTTTCATTAGGTTTTGAATTATAGTTTTGTTTGTTGACTCAGCCTGTCCGTTCCCGGTAGGATGATATGGTGTTGATAAAATCCTTTTTATTTTGTGTGCTTCGAGGAATTCCGTTACTTTGCTGCCGATGAAGTGCTTGCCATTTTCGCACAGGATTTCGGCGAGTATCCCGAATCGACACACGATGTCATACCAAATGAAGTCGATAACTTCTTTTTCTCTGACCTTCTCGAAGGCCTGTGCTTCCACCCACTTAGAAAAGTAGTTAGTCATAAACAAAATGAATTTAGCTTTACCTGGTGCCGTTGGTAGAGGGCCGACTCCATTCCCCATTTCATGAAAGGCCACGGGGACAGGACTGAGTGTAGTTGCTCTCGGGCTGATGAATCATTGGTGCGAACCTTTGACATTTATCACACTTTTTAACAAACTCCTTAGTGTCTTTTTCCGTATTATCCCAGTAATACCCTGCTCTAATAATTTTACGGACCAAAGACTCAGCGCCGGAGTAATTCCCACAAGTGCCTTCGTGGATTTCTCGTAGAACATAATCGGTGTCCCCCGGCCCTAAACATACCGCTAATGGTTCATCGAACGTCCTCCTGTACAATGTTCCATCTTAATCTAATGTGAACCTAGCAGACTTGGTTTGTAGAGCCCTTGACTCTTTGTGGTCTGATGGGAGTTTTCCATTTTTCAAATAGTCGATATACTTATTCCCCCAATCCCAAGTCAAACTAGTAGAATTTATCTCGGCATGACTCTCTTCAATCACAGACTTCGATAATTGGATGACAATCCTCGGGATGATATCATCTTCTTCAACCGATGACCCCAAATTAGCAAGTGCATCGGCCTCACTATTTTGTTCTCGAGGCACATGATCTATAGTCCACTCCTTGAAGCGGTGCAAAGTTACTTGTAGCTTATCCAAGTACCGTTGCATCCTATCCTCTCGAACTTCAAAACTTTTGTTTACTTGATTAACCACCAACAGCGAGTCGCACTTGGCTTCAGTGACTTCTGCCCCCAAGCTTTTAGCTAGCTCGAGACCTGCAATCATGGCATCATACTCGGCCTCATTATTAGTCAACCTAGTTGTTTTGATAGATTGTCTAATAGTACTACCTGTTGGTGGCTTCAAAACAATGCCGAGCCCGGACCCTTTCACATTCGAGGCACCGTCCGTGAAAAGGGTCCATACCCCCCGACGATGTACCCGATTTTAGCAGAAGTTCTTTCTCCACTTCGGGTATGAGGGTCGGCGTAAAATCGGCCATGAAGTCAGCCAAGATTTGAGACTTGATGGCCGTTCGGGGTTGATATTCGATGTCGTACCCGCCGAGTTCGACTGCCCATTTGGCCAATTGGTCTGATAGTTCGGGCTTATGAAAAACATTTAGGAGAGGATAAGTGGTTAACACACATATTGGGTAACACTGGAAATATGGCTTTAACTTTCTAGATGCGCTTATTAATGCAAGTGCTAATTTTTCTAAGTGAGGGTATCTAGTTTCAGCATCTCCTAGAGTTCGACTTACATAATAAACAAGGAATTGCGTACCTTGCTCTTCTCGAACTAGTACCCCACTTACCGCTATCTCGGATACTGCCAAATATAAGTAAAGCTTTTTATCTACCTTCGGGATATGAAGCAGAGGTGGGCTCGATAAGTATCGCTTCAATTCTTCTAAGGCTTGTTGGCATTTCGGGTCCATCCGAAACCCTTTTTCTTTTTGAGCAAGGAAAAGAACCTATGACTTCGATGTGATGACCTCGAAATGAATCGACCCAAGGAGGCTATTCGTCCTGTTAGCCTTTTCACGGTTTTACACTATCCACGATTGTGATATCTTCGATGGCCTTGATGTTATCGGGGTTGATCTTAATTCCCCGATTAGACACCATGAAGCCGAGGAGCTTGCCCGAGCCGACTCTGAAGGCACATTTTTCGAGTTAAGCTTCATGTTGTACTTCCTCAAGGTTTTGACTGTTTCCTGCAAATGAGTTAAATGGTCCTCTGCGCGCAGGGACTTAACCAACATGTCGTCAATGTAAACTTCCATTGATTTACCTATCTGTTCCTCGATCATTTTGTTAACTAGGCGTTGGTATGTAGCTCCTGCATTTTTTATACCGAAGGGAATTGCGTTGTAACAATAAGTTCCAAACTTAGTGATAAACGAGGTCTTCTCCTGGTCCCCCGGGTTCATCTGAATCTGATTGTACCCGGAATAGGCATCGAGAAAGGTAAGTATCTCGTGGCCGGCCGTGGCATCGATCATGCCGTCGATGTTAGGCAGTGGAAAAGAGTCTTTAGGGCATGCTTTGTTTAAGTCCTTATAATCTACGCACATTCTAAGTTTTTTTCCCTTTTTAGGAACTACAACTACGTTGGCTAACCACTCGGGACATTTTACCTCCCGAATAGACCCTATTTTAAGAAGTTTGGTTACCTCATCCTTTATGAATGCATGCTTCACCTCGGACTGAGGCCTCCTTTTTTGCTTTACTGTTTGAACCTGGGGTCGATGCTTAGCCGGTGCGTTGTTATTTCTCGCAAGATCCCTGTCATGTCTAAATGAGACCAAGAAAAACAATCCATATTATCGATAAGAAACTAAATGAGTTTTTTCCTGAGTTCGGGGGTTAATCCCGTTCCCAGTTATACCTTTTTCTCGGGCATGTACTCGATCAATATGACCTATTCCAGTTCCTCGACCGTTGACTTGGTTGCGTCCGACTCTTCTGGAACAACGAAAGTTCGTGGAGTAAAGAAATCCTCTTCTTCTTCTTTGATTACCTGTTCCTACGGCTTGATCGGGACTGGAATCGGTGATTGCTATTTGGCCGCTTGTTTATCTTTGGCCCCCGATTTTTCCGAGGTCGAAGGCACTGGAATTGGTGTCACCTCATTGACTGCAGAAAATTCCTTTGCAGCGTGTTGTTCTCCGTAGACCGTTTTCACGCCATCCACTATTGGGAATTTCATCATCTGATGAAGGGTCGAGGGTACAACCCTCATGTTGTGGATCTATGGCCTCCCGAGAAGTGCGTTATACCTCATGTCGCCTTCGATGACATGGAATTTCGTATCTTGGATGGTTCCGGCCATGTTCACTGGTAGGATTATCTCCCCCTTCGTTGTTTCGCTCGCCATGTTGAAGCCATTTAGGACTCGGGATGCAGGTACAATTTGATCCTGTAGGCCGAACTGTTCTACGACCCTCGATCTGATTGTTTGCTGAGCTACCTAGATCCACTAGAACATGTTTAATTTGAATTTTATTTAACAGAATAGAAAATACCAGTGCGTCATTGTGCGGCTTAGATATGCCCTCCGCTTCTTTGTCATTGAATGATAGGACGCCCTGGGGCACATAGCTCTGAGTCCTTCTTTCTCTGGTGATCGACACCTTGGTGCATTTGAACACAGGCCCTTGTGGAACATCGACACCGCCAACGATCATATGGATTACATGCTGCGGTTCTTCCTGCTCATTTTTTCTGTTTGCATCTCTTTCCCTGAAGTGGTTCTTAGCTCGATCACTGAGAAATTCACGAAGATGACTCTTGTTGAACAACCAAGCTACTTCCTCCCTCAGCTGCCTGCAATCTTCGGTTCTATGGCCATGTGTGCAATGATACTTACACATCAAGTTTGGATTTCTTTGAGAAGGATCGGTTTGAATAGGCATGGGCCACCTGGTGTCTTTGATTCTTCCAATAGCTGACACGATCGCCGATGTATCTACACTGAAATTATACTCCGACAATCGAGGTGCTTCCGCGAGGTCGGTATGTTTATTGAACCCATTCTTACTCATGAGTCCCCGAGAGCTTTGACCTCGATCATTTCTTCGATCATTTCGAGGAGCGTTACACCCCGAGCCGTTGTTTCTACGATCGACATACGGCTGGTACCGTTCCTTGTTTGATCTTGATTCCCTGTCTGTATCCCTCGGGGGTTTGGCTGCCAATTTATTAGGATGAACTGAACCCGAGGGGGCTCCCAACTGGTCGTCCTCGACCCTGATCTTCGATTGATAACGATTATGTACGTCTGACCACGTCACAGTTGGATACTCTATTAGATTCTACTTTAATAGTCGAGACGCGATTGAACTCCGCTAATTCAAACCCTGTATAAAAGCTTGTACTGCCCAATCATCCGAGACCGGTGGTAATTCCATTCGCTCCATCTGAAACCAGGATACGAACTCCTTTAACATCTCATCGTTCCTCTGCCTTATCTTAAAATGTCCGATTTCCTCGTCGCCACCTTTATGTCCCCGACATGTACTTTCACGAAGGCGTATGCTAACATAGCAAACAAATCGATAGAGCTCGAGGGCAAGTTGTGATACCAAATCATGGCTCCTTTAGATAAAGTTTCCCCAAATTTTTTCAACAATACTGATTCGATCTCATCATCATTCAAGTCATTTCCTTTAATCCCCAAGTATATGAGGTAATATGTTCGCTAGAATCGATTATTCCATTGTATTTAGGTATATCGGGCATGCGAAATTTTTTAGGAATAGGCTTCGGGGCCGCACTCAGAGTGAACGACTTTTGTATGAACTTTTTGGCATCCAAACCTTTCAAGACCGGGGGTGCCCCCGGTATTGATCAACACGGGAATTATAAGTTTCCACTTTTTTGTCATTATCCTCAATCTTCTTTTCCCCGGACTCGATTCTCTTAGTGAGTTCTTCGAGCATCCTCATAATCGTGGGATCAGTCCCCGAGCCATTACCGCTTGATCTTTCCGGTATCGGCTCAGTACGTCAAGCGTTGTCTGGTTCGACTATACTTGGAGTTTTGTGTTGTCTTTGAAGCTGAGCGATACAACTTGTTGAGCTTGTAGCATCTCGAATATTACTTAGAGGCTGACTCCCCCATCTCCTATACCCTGCGTTCCTTGACCACCTGATCGGGCTTCCCTGCGTACACTCCCTCCAGGGTCTGTGCCTAAATCCGCGTTCAGAGCGATGTGTGAACTAACATCAACTGGTTTCATATTTGGCACTTCCCCAGGGTTTATTGGTGGTACACCGACCCCTATATTGTTGTTTTCCCCATGAAATCGTAGACCATCATTGTCGTGTACAGGTACGTTTTCCGAGTTTGACATGTTTTAGCCTGAGAATCAAAAATTCTTGACAAGAAAAAGTGTAAAAATAACTTGTGTTATGAGAATCAGTAATAAAATAATCACTATTATCTTTAGCCCCACGGTGGGCGCCAAACTATTTACCTCGAAAATACGAGTAACAGTTAAATTTGATTTATGATTTTAAAGATACGTGATTTAGTTCAATACTAATTAATAACCAAGAAATCTGGAGTATAAATGAAAGGAACAAGTAAAATCAAACCAGAATGTAGACCAGTCTCGACCTCGAGCCAAGATGACCTCGAGATGGATCAAGAACAATAAAACAAGAATAATAAAGCTGAAGGACAATTTTGATGAATAATGAGCGAAAAAGTAAGAGAGTATATTCTTTGCCAATGATTAGATCATGTTTACAAATGATTGTGTCCCCTTTATATAATGGGGAACCCTAAATAAGGTACCTTTCTATTTACACTAAAGAATCTTATTGGGACAGCTGTCTAACCGCCTAGTACGGATTCGTACAAATCTATTTCGGGATTTACGCCATGATCTTGGGGACGTGGCAAAAATCTTGCTCATTCTGTTACAAATCCATAACGGCATTATCTCGAGGCCAGTCATATTAGGCTTCGACATTCCTCGAACACTTAATTTTTCGAGCCTTGTACTCTGTCATCGAGCTCGAACCTGGTCCATCGAGCTTGAACTCGATCTATCCTGAATTCGGACTTAAGGTGACCCCTCGAACTCGGAAAATCGGGCATACCTGATTTCCACCGTATACAAGAACCTAATAGATTAAAAATATTAGAATTCTGAACCTATAAATTTGGAATTCTGGGTGGGCTGTATGTTATTAATGAAATAAACGATTTAAATAATATAGAAATAGTCAATCTGCTTAAATACCTTGCAATTGACTTTATTGGAAGAGTATTTTGTCTACTTGGTTATAGTTTATTCAACGTTATTTTAAAGTCTTTGGGAGGACTTTTCTTTTTCTCTGTTCTGTTATAGTTTCTTGATTCTTGATGATGAAGAACTCAATTTATCAAAATACAGTTTATTTATCTATTTCTGTTGATAATTGGAGGGGAAAAGCAAAAAGTCTAAAGAAATGGCTCATTATTTGGATTCATCTTCTTCTTTAGTCCCTCCTTTGATTGCTAAACCCAGCAAGGTTGATCTTGAAGCTGGTAACGTTGACCAAATTCAATGCCGTATTTGCCTTGAAAGTGATGGTGACTTTTTATCACCCCTTCATTTTTTACTTTATGGGTTTGTGCAAAACTGCAAATATTCAATTCTTGCTTGAAATATTTGTTGGTTTGTGTGTATTATTAGGATTCCTGTTTGATTTTAAGTGTAAGAGTAGTTTCTTTGGGGATTAATTGAGTGGATTCTGCATCTTTCACATGTGGGTCCCCTCACTTTTGATAACTGTGATGGACCAGCTTGTACTCACCTGCTCGGCAAACTGTTGAGTACATGCTATTTTCCATACCGAGTAAACGGGTTTGACCCCGTTCAAGCTGAAAGCCAAATTGTTTTATCCCAAGTGCAGTTACTGTATTACTGAGAGGCTGAACTGAACGAAAATTTACATG
>NC_031995.1:89956326-90057288 GCF_001879085.1 Nicotiana attenuata | reverse complement strand
GTGTTTGAAGATGTGGTGTTTGTTTTGTTGTGGTACTCTCAGTTTGGTGCATTGTGTAATATATCACACATCTTTTATTCTTTTCGAAATAGTCAGATTGAACTCAACATATATTCACAGATCATAGCTTATTCCAAGTCTGGTTAAAGGAGGAGGGTTGCAGTAGATTGTCGAACTATGATAAAAGTCAAGCCTAAGTAATTTGGCTTATTTATGGGGAAAAAAAAATACTTGATTTGCACTTGAGGTAAAAAAGTTGATTGATTGATTGAAATTGTTCAGATCAAATGAACGAAGGGAAAAACATCTTGACAAAAAGGAGTTGTCAGCATGTTATCATTTGGTCAATGCTTCTTGTTAAATTCTTCTTTGGTTATTGTATGCAGATAATGTCTTTTACTGAATGGTTCTTGTTAGAGTTTTTCCTTTGTTTATTATGTTCAAAGCATATTAGTATTTTTTTGGATAATGAATTTATCGATGCATGAGAAGCAAGATACTTATGATTGTTTTAACTTTTTCTTTTTTAGGCATGGATTTTATTGCACCGTGTAAGTGCAAGGGTACATCAAAGTATGTTCACCGAGAATGCCTTGATCAATGGCGTGCTGTGAAGGTATATTTTCAGATCGTTTGTTCGTCAGAAGTTTTAGCCTAAACTTTGCCATAACTTAGGACTTGTTAGACATGTATTGATTCTGTAAAATAGTATGATTAGGAATCAAATTGTCTTCATTTGTTGTAAGTGATTACTCTGTCCTGAACTAGACCAAGTATTCAATTAGTTATTTGCATTTGCATCATTATAGGCAAAGGCCGGCTGGCGGATCACTTCTTACTAAAGACCCATAGATTTTATCATCAGATTGAATATATACATGTTCCCTAAAGTTTGTCTTTTTACAGGAAGGATTTGCATTTGCTCATTGTACGACTTGTGAGGCTCCCTTTTACTTGAGAGTTAACGATCTTCATAGAAAATGGCGAACCTTAAAATTTCGGTTCTTTGTGACCACAGACATTTTGGTCATCTTTCTCGCTGTTCAGCTTGTATGTGGTTGCCCTCTTTACAGCTTTTTTCTTCATTTCTATATATTTACTGAAGTAGTACTGGGACTATATCTTCAATTGATCACTAACCTTCTGTTTTGCAGGTTATAGCTTCACTGGGATATTTAGTATATGTGATTGATACACATCAGAAGTCATGGCTTCGTTTGCACTGGGGGTTTGGCAGCGAACTATGCTTCTATTACATATGCGGTAAAACATATTCATTCGCACTAGTTATCAACATTTGTTTATGTATGTATGTCAAACTGTTGTTTGTCTCCTTAATAGGAGTATTCCTTTTTCCAACTGGATGATCAATCCAGATAGATGCACAAAACAACCACGTCAGAGACAGCTGTTAGTGACTTGTTACCTACCCATATCATGTAACTTCGGTACCACTAGGCTCCAAAGACCTGATTTTCCCTGCTGGTTTTGGGATTCTATGTCTTATAAATTGCCTTGGTAAATGAGATTTGACCGAGAGTCTATCGGAAACAACCTCTCTATCTTTATAAAGTAGGAGTAAGGTTTGCGTACACACTACCTTCCCCAGACCCCATTTATGGGATTACACCGGGTTTGTTGTTGTTGTTGTTGTTGGTAAATGAGATTTGGTTGGGGAGTGATGGAAGAATATGAGATAAACAATATTTACTTGGATATTCCAAAGTTTTAAACCTCAGGGCTTTGGTTCAGCGGTAAGGAACGTAATACATAAAGTGTGGAACTCTGTCACTTAATAAAGCTTAGTATTTAACTGGGAGAATGGTAGAGGGGCGGGCTCACACTCCCCCCGAGTTTTGAACTTGTGAGTACAGTTGGGATTGGAGGAGCTAACTCAGGAATCTCTTGGTTATAAAAAAAACCCAACTGAAACAAACAGAAATGATAATAGAAAACAGTAGGAATAATCATGATGAAAGAGGCGAGGCGAGAGCACTTGATGCATAGATTTCTTAAGATGCATATACTGCATCATCCAAAATTCTGAGTTTACTATTTTCAGTACGTAGCGATTCTTAAATGATAAAAGAGTTAATTTTATTGCTGTTGGTTGGCTTTGTGCAGGGGCAGTGTTGTTTTTCGCGTTGATGGGCATATCTGGTTGTTTCTTAACTTGCTTTGATGAAAGTGTGCGTGATGATTTGGGTCAGCCCTGCCAGAATGCATTGTCTTGTTGCTCTTGCGATGGGTACAAATAATGTGTTTTATGTTCTTTTAACTTTCATTATTTTCTTCCGGATCAACAACAACAACCAGTAAAATCCCACAAGTGAGGTCTGGGAAGAGTAGTGTGTACGCAGACCTTACCCCTACGCCGGGGGTAGAGAGGCTGTTCCCGATAGACTATTTTCCTCCTGATCATAGTAACCTTGATACTGCACTGGGTACAAGTTGGTAACTGTTTGTTGACATCATAAACGAAATAAAACACTAAAGAATCTTTTGATTGACTGTCTTTGCATCTTTAGTTTTTTAGTGTCTTTTTGATCTTTTGCATTAACATCTCGTACTGTACTTGCTGGAGAATTGTTTTTCTTTCAGATCCTTTTCTTTTTCTTTTGAGGAAATGGAGTTCATTTGATACTGTTTCCTTTTTCCTATCATTGCAGAATGTGTGCAGATTGTCATACGCGTCGAACAGGTACAACTTATATCTGCATCAATTGTAACATATGCTCAGAGAATTGTTCGAACACGACATGTGAATGTTGCTCCGAGAATCATTCTTGCACAGAATGTGAATATGGGAATTGCTTTGGAGGTGAAGGTGAATCTGGGATACCGGTATTATTAATCATAGCTGTAATTGTGCTAGCAGTGTTTGCCATCTTTGGCATGTTTTACAGTGTTTTGGTTGCTACAATGGTTGGACAGAGAATTTGGCAGCGACGCTACCACATACTTGAGAAAAGAATACTGACAAAGGTAAGCCACATCCTTGTTTTTGTTTCTCTTTCAAAATGTTTGCGGTTGTTAAATATATGACTGTCCGTGCACAAAGGTAGCAGTTGATATAATCCATAGAGTGTCGCATAAGGACATGGGTGCTCGGTTAGTATCAGGTGGAAAACGTACAGATATTAGCATATCAGGAAGTACTATACTCTGATTTATGTTTTGCATCCGACTTTCTGACTACTATTGTGTACTAGCACTGCAAAATGTAAATTGCCAAACCCTTTTTTTCGCGGTTCCTATATTGATTGAAGGTATTCCGGTATTCTCTATAATTTCTATACACAATTAAGACACACATTGTTGGGTAATATTCCTTTCCATGCTAGTATTTTTGGCCATTCCCTCCCTATCATTGTTATCACCAAATGAGAACTTCAAATAGAACTTCATAAGCAGGGGTTGAATGTTTTACTTTTTGATACTTGCAGTTCTAGTTTCTTTTTCTGTGCTCATTCATCATAACTCTTACTGAGCTTATTTATTACTCCTATTTATTTATTATTTCTAACATAGCAACGATAAAGTTGTCTTTGTGTGACCTATAGGTCACGGGTTCGAGCCGTGGAATCAGCTACTGATGCTTGCATTAGAGTAGACTGCCTATGACACCCCTTAGGCTGCGGCCCTTCCCTGGTGCCCTTCGTGAATGGGGATGCTTCATGCACCTGGTTGCCCTTTTTTTCCGTACAAAGCTTATTAGGGTTCTATCTGATATGCTTTCTTGTGTAGGAATATGTTGTTGAGGATGTTGGCGAGGTGGCTAGTAATGATTCGTCACCGCCGCCATTGCCACAGGAGCATGTTCAGCACCTGGAATCACTTGGACTTCTATAAACTTGAAGGAGTTGACAAAGGAAAACAACAGAGGGATTACAGTCCATATTCACCAATACAAAAATTTCTTTGAACTCAATATTTTTTACTTATGTGCATAGTTTATAAATGATCACATGTAATTGTTGAAGAAATTGATCATTGATAAATTAAGTGAAGCAACATGATGCATCCCAACTATAGGTTGCTTCAAGAAAGTAAGAAAACTCTCTCATAATTCCTTTTGACTCAAAAAGTTTTGAGGTGCCTTTCCTACTAATGTTAACCTAATGGTTGCAAATGGGCGGGTTAGGTCAGATTTGGACGGGTTGAAAATGGGTTGAGCAAAAACGAGTTGGTCTCAATCCGCCCTAATTTCATGTCGGTCGAAAACCGGTTAGGTGTTAAATGGGCTGGTTGAATATGGGTTAACCCAGATTATATTAGTGTAATATTTTAACAAGTCCAATTTATAATTTTTCTTTTGCTCAGATTACTTAATGACATAAGCTTAACCGGAATAATATATACTCTTCATTGTTAAATTTATTCAAATTTGACTATCATATTATAAATTTAAATTACTCTTCCCATAAAATATGACAATTTTTATTTTAGGAAGATAATGCACTTCAAACAATATCACTAATAATATATGACTCTGCATTTTTCACTTCGTTCATATATTGTTTGCAATTCAATATAAAATTGAACAAATTCAAAATAATAATAAGGAAAAAACACAAATTCTTAATATACTCTTGAGTACCTTTTATCAAAAGTGATGTAGTACAAGTGAGAGAAAAAAAACATTCTATTTTTTAACATGTACTCTTCAAGAATAAATGGAAAACTATACAAATCTGCTTTTGCTTCTTAAACTATTCTTGATATTTAAGTATGCACCTAGAAAGAACAAGATATTTTCTGAAAAAAACACTAAATCTATATTATTATAAAAGCATGAATACAATATCGGTTTACCAAAATAACCTTATAATATTAAGCATAATAACTCACAATAAAAGGACATAATCGTAATCTAAACACTAGCCTTATAATCCTATTAGTTTTAGGACATATACCACACCTATAGGAGTCCTATTAATATACTTACTTTCGGGCATAGACATTTAATACTACATGTTAGCATGTAATACGTTAGCTTTTTATTTTTTTTAGTATTTTGGTTGACTAAATTGGAGTACTATTGGGTCTTAGCAAAGATTGTAACGTAAAATTTCCTATTAAAATGTTTTGGCGTCTTAGAAATTAGGTTTTGGCTCATCCAAAAAGGTCGTGATGCTTTTGATCAGTACCTTTTAATTTATTAGAAGGTGAAAAGGAAATCAACGATAATTAATCTTTGTCTTTATGAAAATGAAAGTTAATAAATTAATCTATCTATATCTATATTTATCTATCTATCTATATCTATCTATCTATATTTATTATAAAAGCATGAATATAATATCGATTTATAAAAATAACCTTATAATATTAAGCACAATAACAGGACATAATCGGAATTCTAGACATTAGCCTTATAATCCTATTAGTTTTAGGACATATACCACACGTTAGGAATTCTACATGATATCCTTAAGGAGTCCTATTAGTATAATTACTTTCGGCATAGACATATAATACTACATGTTAACATGTAAACTAATACCTTTAGGAACACGTTAGGTTTTCTTTTGGAATAATTACTTTCCGGGTAGAGACATATTTTTAGTCATGTAATCCTATTACTTTTAGGATATACTTTTAAAAAATTTCTATTACTAATTTAATTTGAAAACGTATTATAATATCCTATTACTAATTTAATTTGAAAACGTATTTTATTGTTCAAATCCATTTAGAAAAAGAATAACCTATATCTATCTATATCTATCTATATCTATATCTATATCTATATTATTATAAAAGCATGAATACAATATCGGTTTACCAAAATAGCCCTAAAATATAGCTAGAGTATTGGACATAATTGTAATATTTCCTTTTGTATCCGATTTGGTTTTTAATATAGTTTAGGCTTTTTTTTTCCAACAAAAATATATTAATGTAGCCCTTGTGTAGGAAGATTCATAGGATTCCAACTTACATTCCAAAACCTAATGATATACAAACCTATTCAAGTTTTATAAATATCTTTATGAATTCTATTGATAATTAACCACAAAGAAAATAACACTCTTGTGCATACTTCTATTCGAATTGAATTTATTATGTGCTATTGATCTTATTTTATGATTTGAAAGATAAAATATTTTAAGAAATAGTTCAATATTAGATAATATGGTAATTAGATAATATTAGATAAAAATGGTAATTAACATTAGATAATATTGAAATGTTTAGAACATCTAAAACTTTGAATTCAACTAATTAGTAATATTATATTTGTACCTTTAGGCCGCTAAACCTGTATTTTGGGAATTCCAACAACAAGCTCTAGACTTTGATAATAATCTATGTCTATATTATCTATCCATCTTTCTATCTTTCTATCTATCTATCTAATATATTTATATCCATATCTATCTATATCTATATTATTATAAAAGCACGAATAATTTAGGTTAAATGTTGAATGACTAAAATATTCTTGAAACATTGATCGACTTTTATAACCTTATTTATTTATATAATTTAAGAATATAATTATAAATTACCTGAGACTGATTTTTCTTTCCATTTAAGCTACGCATACATTAATGCTATATAGTTTACTTGGGTCAAATTCTAGACGCCTACTTTTTGGCCGATTTGGTTCTACATAGCTCACCTTTTTTTAAGCCTTTTCCTATTTTTACACCAATATTTTTCTTTATTTAATTTTCTCCCACAAATTTCAGTTTACTCACCACCAATGCTTTTTTTTGTAGCCTTTTCCTTTTTTGACAATCTATTATTCCTTATTTAATCTTCTCCGATAGAATTCAGCTTAATTGCATAAAATCATATAGGAAAAGAACAAGCCAATTATTCCTATAAAAGATGACATTACTTCACATTGTTCATTGTTCTCTAAAGATTTTGGTGTAGAACGAAGCAATTTTCTCCAAAGGTAATATTAATTCTCTCTATCGGTTTTGTTTTTCGTAATTGAGTAAGTTTCCGTTTTTGTAATTGAGTAATGCATGTCTATGAATTAGAGAGAAAAACAATGACACTTTAACTTTTATTTTTATTGTTTTTTGTGTCGTACTTCTTTGTTTTTCGGCGTAGTTTTTACTTTTACATATCAAAGTCTTTTACATTGACATAGTATTATATTTTAATTGTATATCTTTAGAGATTAATGGTTTGTGTTATTTCAACAAATGTTAGTGTAACAATATTAATTTTCATCTATTACATAATATTTTGCAGCTTTTACTTATATATTGCAGGTATTTCGCGCAGTGTAATGAAATCGGATTTGGAAAAAAAAATGTGTCATAATAAATAACCTTAAACTTTATGATGTTGAATGGGTAATTAAGGTATTGGTTATTCGAAGAGGACCAATAATAAAATATAAGAACGACAAAGGAGAAGGTTTGCGTTGGCATTTAACATTTGTTGACGAAGAGGTAGGCTTCTTTTGTATATTTATTTTAATATAATATATTGCTTATTTGTGTCATTTTTAATTGATCTAAAATAATTTTTATATTAATTTATAAGGGACAAAGATCGAGGCAGTACTGTTCAATAAAAATGTTGAAGACCATTACTTATTAAATTTTAACCAGCAAGCATGGAAGTTTGGAGAATAAGTTTTTTTTTCTTGGTCAACCATAACTCTTCATCCTATTATTTATTATGTGCTCTTGTTACTTTATCTTGATAAATCCTTTTTTTTACTATAACTCTGAATCCGTTAGTTATGTCCCCTTTATATATAAAATTTGCAGCCTATCGTCCATCAAATATTTGGGTTATAAACTCGAGAAATATTATAATACAACTTTATATTCATACTCACAATTATGTCATGCATAAAAACTGAATTACAAAAAAAGGTAACAAAATCTCTATAAAATTAATCAAACAAACAAAACTTGATTCGCTAACCACCACCAATATAGGACTATTATTGATTCATAAGGCTTTTTTCTTTTTTAAATTACTTTGGAACTTAATTATTTGTTGAGAAAAAGGGGAAAAAATGCTTTGTAGTATGACATTCCATAATTAGAAAATCATTTAGAAATATAGAGTGAAAGCAACAAATATCTAAGTAAATTTAATTTAATATTTTGTTTTTGAAGGTTCGAATAATATTTAATTCATTTAAATTTAATAGGTCTACATGCAAGTAAATTTTATCATTGTTATACAAAATTTAAATCAATTGACAAGGGATATACGTGCAACGCACGTACATAGATACTAGTAATACTTAAAATGTTTAAAAGAAAAAAAAAAGGGAAAAAATTACTAACATAGTCAACTACATTGAGAAGAAACATACGATAGAAGAGGAGTTGGATTACCATTGTAGCATTTTCGGTTTCAAAAATGATATCAGGTATTTGAGTGAGCAAAAATTGGAAGATAACTTATTAGGCTAACTCATGATTTACCCATGAATACCTATATTCCACGGGTTAAATATAGGTTGAAGCCCAAATTTTACCCAACATAAATATCACTCATCTATCCCACTAAAATATGAGCGGATTAGGTGGGTTGACAAATATAGACTTATTTTGCCAACACTATTATAGTTAACATAAAAACAACTGTAATATTTCGTATTGAGAGTCCACCCAAGGATAATTAGAGGGCTGCTCAAGTAGTAAGCACCCTCTAGCTCCAACACTAAAGTTGCGGGTTCGAGTCACCAACAGAGCAAAAGTGGGGAGCTCTTGGGATTTGGGAAGGTATAAAAAAACAAGAGTTCGCTCAAAGGAGAAATCCAGTCCAATCCAATCAAGAATTGGACCACTTTGTGGCCAATAACACTAGTTTGTCTAATCCTTCTTGAAACCGACTAATCATCAGGGGCGGAGGTAGAGTGCGGGACGCGGATTCGGCCGAACTCAGTAATTTTTATTCAAACAATATATTTGTATTAAAAAATTCATTGAATATGTATAACTTATTCATTTCGAACCCAATAACTTAAAAGGAACACATAAGGTTCAAATCCTTGCTCCACTTCTATAGGATAAATAAAATGCGTTATTTACTCATATTTTCTGATATAATTAACAAATTGTTAGAAAAGTAATATTTTGAGGAAAATGCTCCCAGACACGGTTCCCGATATCCTTCTCTCTCCTACTATCTAGGATTGTAGAACAACCTTTTCTGGTGGATTTAGTCGCCGAAAAATATCCCTTTCTCCTTAAAACTCCTCCCATACTAGTTTTCACCCACTGTGAAGACTATAAACCAGATACTTTTCATTGATTTTATAGCAGGAAACAAGATCTGAAATGGGGGAAAGCATAATCTATTTCAATGCTGGTTTTAGATCCTTTGACATTACCAGATGGTACTCCAACAAAGACACATGGTTTGACTGGGTGGAAAGAAGTCGAAACATGATGAGACGATCAACAATGAGTAAAAGTATTATGGAATGGATCTGTTTTGTACTCAAAAAGGCTTCAAAAGACCAAAAGAATATGGTAAGGAGATGGAAAATAAAAGACAGAAATTCAAAATACTTCTGTACCAGGAAGTACAATGAACATGGGAGATATATGAGCATCTTGTCATTACAGGGGGTAGTTAGATCAGTTATTATTATTCCTGAGTCAGTCATAAATGCAGGATGGAAGGATGTAACATTTAGGATAGAAAGTTTCATTAAATGTGAACCTCAATTAATTATCCCAGCCCCACCCAGAATCACTGAAGCAAACTACCTATATGACAAAGCAGTTAAAGAGAGTAAATCGCAACCTAACATTCCTCATGGAGTTCGGGGAAACACTTTAAATGGAACTATAAAGATTGCAGAAATACATGGAGCGAAGGATAATGGACTTCTGAAAAGATGCATTATTGGAAATTTTGGGAAGGAAACCAAGGAGAGACCGACCCTAGCAGATATCAGGAGATGGCTATCTGTCGTATGGAACAAAGCTTTTAGGGTGAATATACATGACATGGCTGGGGACATGTACCTCTTCGAGTTCCCAAACAGGAACATGGCTGGACAAATCATTCAAGGAGAATGGAGATGGAAGAATCAAAGGCTCTTTCTAGAATGTTGGAACCCCACTGCTGGTTGTATACCCAACTCTCTTCCAGTTAAAACTACATGGATCAGAGCCATGGGAGTACCTATGCACCTATGGTCACAAAAGATCTTCAAAGAAATTGGAGAACTATGTGGTGAGTGGATAGCTACCGAGGAAGAGACGGAACTCAAGAACCATATGAAGTGGGCTAGGATCAAAATAGTTGGAGACGGTCGAAATATACCATCAGAGGTTATCATTGAAATAGATGGGGTAAAATTTTTTATCCCAATTGGGTGGAAAAACAAGCTCGATTTGAGTTAGGCTCACAGGAGAGGTTGGAGTCACCAGAGTCACTGAAGGCCACTGGAATATTCAATGAGTCGAAAATTTTAAAAAACCTAAGGGTAAAGGCCCCGTACGTAATTAATGAGAAGTACAACCAACTGGCTGTGGACGTGGGATGCAGCAAAAGCTGTTTTGAATTTAATGAGGAGGTACGTTCTAGGCATGCAGATGGGGTAGGGGAAGGGAATTTGCTGGGCTCTTTCAGGGATGGGCCTGTATGTATAATTGGGCCTCATTTTTCGGCCCAAGTCATTTTTAATGACTTTCAACAAAGCCCCACAGAAGACATAACATTTGACTGCTACTTAGCAGAGCTGAGGACAACGTCCAACGTAAACCAGAACCCCTCTCTAAATAATCAACCGTCAACTGTCGAGAAATTTGAAAGAACGGCAAGCTACACTGAAAATTCAATTATTTGCATGGTTCCAGAAGTAGAGATTGGGGCAGGGTTACAGGAAAATAAGGTAGAAGATGCTATGGTCATTATCAGTCTGGGAGAAGACCTATCAAAAGTCGAATCTGGGCAGCAACAACAATTGAGCCAACTCAATTCAGGGATCAATGATGAAGATTGGAGAGTCGAAAATGTTATTCCTATCTCTGTTCAGCACAACAATTCATTTCCAGAAAAAGAGATGAATGCAACACTTTGGGTACACCAGAATTTAATCAGATTGAGTAAGATGTTTGGGGTGGATTTTCAGGGTCATGAAGAAGAAGCATTGGAGCTTCTATTGCAAATCGATAGTTGCAGACAAAGTAGAAGGATGGAATCAGATTCAGAAATCAAAAAGAATATATTCAAAGGTAAGAAAGAGTTGACAGATCTAGTGTCTTTTGATGTCAAGTTCAAAAGTAATGAAAAAAGAAGTAGGGGGAACATTATACCAGTTATTGATTTATGATGATTAATTTAGTATCATGGAATGTCAGGGGTTTGAACGATTTGGCTAAGAGGATAATTATAAAAAGTCTAGTGAGGGAGTGGAAGGCAGATATTATATGCTTCCAGGAAACAAAATTAGAGGGGTATATAAATGAGGTTGTTAGTCAGGTTTGGAGAGGGAGATGGGAGATGTGTGCATGTTTGGAAGCCAGTGGTACAAGAGGGGGTATCACAATGCTATGGGACTGTAGAGTTTGGGAAGGAGAGGTGTTACAAATAGGAGCTTATACTCTGACATGTAAATTCAAGGCTCTTTTGCAAAATTTCACATGTCATATCATAGGAGTATATGCTCCTAATTGTGACATTAAGAGGAGAGCTGTATGGGGGAAATAGGGGCAGTAAGAGGATTGATGGAAGGGCCATAGGCTATTTGTGGTGACTTTAATGTCACGAGATTTCCATCTGAAAAAAAAGGAATTGCAACAGAAGGTCTAGAGCTATTGTGGAGTTCTCAGACTTTATCGAAGACATGGAACTTATTGATCTCCAATTAGAAGGGGGAACTTATACTTAGTTCAGAGGAGATAATCAGGTCATAGCATCCAGAATTGGCAGAATCTTAATTTCAGAAGATTGGGATGACAGATTCAGGAACATAAAACAAGTAGTCCTTCAAAGACCGATATCAGACCATGTTCCTATTTCACTACAATGTGGGTCTTAGGAGCAAACCTAATACTACTTTAAGTTTGATAACTGGTGGTTGAATACTGAGGGCTTTGTAGATAGGATCACAGACTCTTTTGAATTCCATGGGAGGCCAGATTATGTGTTAGCATGCAAACTCAAATCTCTAAAGGGCAAACTCAGAGAATGGAGCAAAAGTAGCCAAGGAAACTTGGGGGTTCAAAGATCCGAGCTGCTAAAACAATTGGCAGTGTTTGATGTTATTCAAGAAACAAGAGCACCGACTGAGGAGGAATCTGTGAGGAAGTCTTCTATCCTCATGGAATATGAGGAACACTTGAAAAATGAAGAAGTTGCATGGAGGCAAAGATCTAGGGCTCTATGACTTAAGGAAGGAGACATGAACACTAAGTTTTTTCACCAAACTGCTAATGCACGTAAAAGATGCAACAACATCGATCAACTAGTGGTGAATGATGAAACAATTGAGGAAACAGGGAGAATCAAGTTTGAGATCATTGCATTCTACAAGAATCTTTACACAGAGGCTATGGAATGGAGACCTGAAGTTAATTTCGACAACTGCCCCACAATATCAGAAGAAGAAAAATAGCTTTTACAAAGCAACTTCGAAGAACAAGAAGTGTTATCTTGTTTGAAGTTATGTGCAGTAGATAAGGCTCCAGGGCCTGATGGATATACTATGGGTTTCTTCATCAAATGTTGGGACATTTTGAAACAAGATATCATGGAGGCTCTTCATAATTTCCACTCTCAAGAACTATTTGAAAGAAGCTTCAATGCAACATACATAGCCTTGATTCCTAGGAAGATTGGAGCCAAGGAACTCATAGACTTCAGGCCTATAAGCTTTATAGGCAGCTTTTATAAGCTGCTTTCGAAGGTTCTAACAGAGAGACTCAAAAGGGTGATAAACAAATTGGTGGATGCACAACAGATGACTTTATCAAAGGAAGACAAATAATTGATGTTGTTATAATAGCCAATGAAGCAGTAGATTCAAGAAACAAACTAAAAAATCAGGAATTTTGTGCAAACTAGACATTCAGAAGGCATACGATCATGTTAATTGGAGATTCTTGTTGAAAATGATGGAACTAATGGGTATTAGGAAGAAATGGATCAACTGGGTGAGTGTTTGCTTATCTTCAATTAAATTCTCCATTCTCATTAATGGATCCCCAGAAGGTTTCCTCCCTGCACACAGAGGGCTCAGACAAGGAGATCCCCTATCTTTTTTTCTCTTCATAATTGCTATGGAGGGGCTGAACAATATGATCAAAACTGCAAAAATCAATGGATGGATCAAAGGTTTTGAGGTAGCAAGAAGTGGCATTAACAAACTAGAGATTACACATCTCCAATATGCTGACGACACTCTAATTTTTTGTGATGCAAAAGAAGAGCAGTTGATGTATTTGAGAATCATCCTAGTCTTGTTTGAAGGTATCTCAGGACTGCATATCAATTGGAAAAAGAGCCATTTGTACCCAATAAATGATATGCCTGAGATGGAGCAACTATCACTGATTTTTGATTTTAGGAGGTGTAGTAGGATCTCTTCCTGCTATCTATCTGGGCATGCCTTTAGGTGCTAAGTCCAAGTCCAAGGAGATGTGGAACACATTCATTGAAAAATGTGAGAAGAAGTTATCCAGAAGGAAAGCTCAGTATCTATCTATGCGAGGAAGATTGATTTTGATCAATTCAGTACTTGACTCACTTCCTACATACATGATGTCACTATTTTCCATCCTTGTAAGTGTTATTCAGAGATTGGATAGACTCAGAAGATCTTTCCTTTGGCAAGGAAAAAAGAAAAGAAGGGGTATCACTTAGTGAAATGAAAATCTCTGACGATTGGCAAAAACAAAGGTGGGCTAGGCATAGGAACTTAAAAAATCAAAGCAAGGCTCTTAAGATGAAGTGATTATGGAGATTTTCTCAAGAACCTCAATCCCTATGGGGTAATGTCATCAAAGCTAAGTATGGAGAGGAAAACAACTGGGTTTCAAAGGAAGTCAATACAGCATATGGGGTTAGTTTATGGAGATCCATCAGAACACTCTAGCATACAGTGAAGAGCCAATCCTACATCAGAGTGGAGAGTGGTATCAAAACTTCCTTCTGGAAGGATAATTGGATGGGATCTGGAAGCTTGATGGAACTATTTCCTGATATGTATGGTTTAGCTCAACACCAGCAAAAGAAAATAGCCGAAATGTGGACTCCTCAAGGTTGGGATAGAAGAAAGCTGAATGACTGGGAGCTGACGAGGTTTACTGAACTTTACAAGCAACTGGAAGCATTCAAAGGCCTCCAGAATGGAAGGGATTCACTATGGTGGAAGGGCCACAATAGAGGAATCTATAAGGTGAATGAGGCATATAAGATGCTTAATCAAACTAATGCACAGATCACTAATTGGCCATGAAAACACATCTGGAAAGTCAAGATACCTTACAAGGTATGTTGATTCACTTGGTTACTTGCAAAGGAGGCAGTCTTGACCCGCGATAATCTTATGAAGAGAGGGATCCCACTGTGCTCTAGGTGCTTTTTATGTGGGGAAACAGTTGATCCAGTTAGCCATCTATTTCTACAATGCAGGATCACGTATCAACTATGGAAGATATTCATTAACCTCAGAGGTATTTCATGGACAGTGCCCTCTAAGATTACTGAAGTGCTCACTAGTCGGGATGAAGCTGGAACTGGAGCTGGAAGCAGAGATAGATGGAGGACTGTCCCTGCATGTATATGGTGGACAATCTGGAAGGAGAGAAACTCTAGATGTTTTGAGGATAGTAGCAATTCAATGCAGAAGGTCAAAATGAATTGTGTCCTACTTTTTTATTTTTGGTGTAAACAAAAGTGGCCAGAAGATACTGTATCGATCCTAGAAGCCCTAAAATACTGCTAGGATTGTAGCTCAGTAGTCTATCCTTTTGCCTATTGTAAATATAATTTCAGTACAACCTATGTACTGTTATATATAAATAGACACAAATATTACCTTCTCAAAAAAATAATTAACAAATTGTTTGATCGAAACTTTTGAATTTGAGATGAAAAAGGGCTTTTACAACAGCATTTTCCTTTATCTCATTGTCCAATGATAATTTAAAACTCATAGGAAGACTGTGATGTATCCACTTAAAATTTGGAAGCATAATCTGAAATTTAGAAAAGAAAAGAAAAGGAGTGCTGCAAAAAATTTTAATCAATATTTTTCTTTTCAAACATTGTTTATGCTTTGGACGTATCATGAATTTTATATTTAGCACTCCTCTTAGGGTTTTCTCAATATTTCTTTTGCTCAATTTAAAGAAGGCTGGAAACAGTTAATTGAATACAAAAATGGGAATTCAAGTTACTGGTGATTGTGTACTAGCTCGAGAGTCTAAAAGCTAACAGCGCCGTAATAATTTATATAATCGATTCTAAATTATAGAGCGCCTGTTAGATGTGCGAACAATATAGCCGGGGTGCACAAAGCATATTTCGCGTTCGTGCAAAATTCGGAAAAAAGTTGCATTCCAAAGGAGTGTGATGTAGGTAGCCTACTCTAATGCAATCAACAGTGGCTAATTTCATTACTCGACCCCATGACCTATAAGTAATTCGGGGATAACTTGACCGTTGCTTCAAGGTTCGCACATTGGTAGCTGAAAAGATTGGAAGCCTACATATATATAAAGTGTAAGGATCTCTTAATCGTGTGAGGCATTTTGGGAAAATCGCACGGGCTTGGCCCAAAGCTGACAATATCACACCATGTAAAGAGTGTCTTTCGGCTAGTTAAGCCTAACAACTAGTATCAGAGCCCAGGTTCGACGGGACGAGTATAGAGATGGCAAAGTGATGGTGCGGGGCAGTGCGCACACAAGAAGAAGCTAATTGCGGGAGCCTACATATAAGGTGCATGAATCTCTTAATGGTGTGAGTCCTTTTGGAAAAATCGTGCGAGCTTGACCCAAAGCGGACAATATCACACCATATTAATAGTGTCTTTGTGCTGGTTGAACCCAACAATGCCGTGATAATTTATGTAATAGATTCCAACTTAATTATCTTTTTTAACCAATTCTAAATTATTTCATTTTTTGCTACTTCTACCTATGTTTATATGTTTACGTATGCATATAAATTTTATTGAAATTAAATTTATAAAATAATTTGGATTATATTTTAAATTCAAGATATATTGGTCCAAATAAAGATATGGGCTAATATAATTAAATTAATTATATAAGTCCAATATATATGAATTAAATAAATAAGTCTTAATCCATTGGGCTAGCCCATTTGATTGGGATAAAGTGATGAGTCCACTTCACTAAGCCCAAGATGTCATCTTCCTAGAGGCCCAGTTTGGTGCCACGTGTCAAATGACGTGGCGCGCCAAGTCAAACGGAAGAGCCAATAGGATCATGCCACATGTCAAAATGACAAGGCATGCCCAGTCACACTGAAAGGCCAATGAAATCGCGCCACGTGTGCAATTGACATGTTCTGGCCAATCAAATGCGGCCATGTCACACTTCAATTTGATTGGTCGGAAAGAGTTTGTTCTTATCACAACTCCTCCCTTCCATAACCCAGAAAAGGGACCAGAAGTTATAACAAGAAGCAAGAAAGAGCTCGTGGATCAAACAATGCAAATTTCTCCACAAGTTTCAAGCTTCAAGCAATCAAGTTCAAGTTCAAGCAATCAAGTTCAAGAAATCAAGTTCAAGAACGAAGAACAGATCAAGTATTACAAGGCGTTCAAGATCAAGGCTACTTGTTCGTGATAAAATTCGTGGCAACAATCAAAGTGTTCGCGACGGATAAATCAAATTCAAATTCAAGATCAAGCTCAAAGGCCCTTGAGTTTATACTAGAAAAGTAGAATCAGAGGAATCATAGAGATTGTACACTCAAATATTCGAAATAAAATACTACGATTGTTGCAATATTTTTCGGTCTTGATTTTATTTTCTCGAACCAAATTTATTGTGTACAGTTTAACCTAATAAAAAAAAATATAACAACAACAATAATTATGGATCAACACAAACAAACCGAATCCGTATTAATTATTTTAAAATCATTTCTTGCCGACCCTAAAGATAAATTAAAAAAAAGAGAGAATATTCGTGACGTTGGTGGATTTCCATATCTGAAAGTTTCAGATTGAAACCACAAAATGAAAACACGTCCAAAATATAGCCCTACAAAACAAAAACCACATATGATAAAATAATATTCCTCAGACATTGTGTTCTGTGTCATTCACTTTCATCCTTATCCATTAATAAACTTTATACTAAACACACTCTCTCTATATATTGATTATCCACCAAAAATGCAAAAACCAACTTGAAAATTTTCAATTACAAAATTAAGTTACTCAAATTTTGTTTTTCGAATACTACTATATAAGTTTACTATGGCTGATATTGCTATGTTGGTTGCCGAAGAATATGAAAGGAGGGTCAAGAATTCAAGAATTAATAATGGGGAAGTTGAACATATTGATTTCTTTTCTTCATTTTCAGTTTTGGCTCAGAAGGTTAAAGGGTCTAATTCTAGAATAAAGATGAGTATTGGAGAAGATAGGATTTATGAGAAGAAGGTTTTTGTACCTCAGACTGAAGTTGGTGTTGCTGCCATTAATGGTGTATTTTCTGCTTGAAGAAAAGTAAAGCAGCTTTGATTTTCTTTGTTTTTACATTTATGGAAAAAGTTGTAAATGCTTTCTTGTAGTATTATTTGTGAGTTTTTGCTTTATTCTCTGTTTTTTTAAAGTTATGGAATTTGTAAATTGAAGACGCAATAGAATGGTAAAAAGTCAGACGTGATTAATCCAAGTTTTCTGGCTGGATTCTACTATATATTTATAATCTTGAAGATGTTAATAATGTACATTCTTTTTAGTTTTAACTGACGTCTCGGTGGTTTCCAGGTGTGCTTCAAGAAGATTGGGGGCCTAAAGTAGAATTATAATGAGGCCTTAAATTTTTTTTAAAAAAAAAGGAAATTATCATTGTAGCTTTTGATGCAAAGTCATTAATGAATCATTTTTCATCAATAATACAATTAATCTATCTAGTCTCTCTTGAATCATTTTTTATCTTAGTTAAAATTTTATCAATTTTAACTTTTCTTCTGCTGAGGAAATTAAACTGTACATGAATTATAAATTATTTTATAAGCAATATTATTTATCGTAAAAATAGTAATAACAATTAAATTTGATTATGAGATTCTAAAAATACGTGATCTATTTTTATTTCGGTTGTTAAGCAGTTGATGTTATGTGAAAGATTTAGAAGCGAGATAAGAGCTCTAAAACGAGATATTAACCAAACCGAGTCACTGTCGATCGGGTTATTCGGGGCTCCGAGGTCGAGTCTGAGGCTCGGTTGGGAGCTATCGGGGATAGTCGATGGGCGACTAACAGATAGATTGAAATAAAGGGCGGTTCTTTATGGCTAATAATAAGCAATAAATGATGAACAATAAATAGAACACGATGAATGTAAGCAATAAATGAAGTAATGGACTCAAGAGAATATGTTAGAGAGCGGAGATAATATTTTTGTGTATTTTAGTGTGGAGCCACAAATCTCTACAAAATGACAAGGATTCCCTTATATATGAGGGGAGAATCCCAATATAGTACAAAAGCATTAATTACAAAGATATGGGACAGGTATAGCCACCTACTGCCCAGATACGGGTCAGGGCTGGACCTCTAGGCTTTGTCAGCCTCAGTTGTGCGCCTAGGGAACTTCCCACTTTCTCCCTGTAACCGTCGGTCTGCACTGCTCCGAGGTCGAGCGTTGATGGCCCTCGAGGGACAAAACTCGACCGTGGTTTTGAACCTTCGAGGTGTCGTAACGATGGAGAATCGGACCCTCCGATTTTACCGTGTACAGATAGTCCCCGCGTTTCTTAGAGTAGAACGATTAGAAAAGACCTTGATAACCGTCTCTTCTAGCTTTCTCGCGATGACGTTATACTCATGATGCAAGCCTTCATGATGACCGAAGCGTCCCAAAAAATGCATTGATTGCGCCTGCTGATACGTCTTTCAAGGGTATTAATGAAAAAGATGTTTCTTCAATTTGTCTCTGTTGTATGCTATATTTCCCCTTATCTACGCTTGTGAAGAATCTGAGTGCTTTACCCCGCCGATTGGTACAAATAACGAGCCCTGGGGTGAGTGTTTCTTTTGACTTTGATTGCTTAACGTGGCTCCCCGCAAGACCCTTTGCCGTTCCCCGCGCCGAGCCCGGATTGGACTGATAAACTCGGGTCGCCGGGACCCTAACTTCGAGTTGAATGAGAGTAGGGCTTCGAATCCTTAGACTGAGGCTTTGCCTTCGGACCCGGCAGTAATCTCCGAGGGGGGATTTTGCTCGGAGGTCCGAGAATAGAGACTGCCTTTAGGCCTTCGAGAGCAGTCCCCGAGTGGGGGTTTGCTCGAGCCCGGGCCACCTGGGATCTCGTTTCGAACTTAGTGTAGATAGCCTTAAGGCGTTGTATATAGATCCCGAATGACCAAACCCATATGAGTAGGGTTTAAGCGTTTATTTTCTTCTTGAGAGAAGCTCTCGAGATCGGGTACGATCTCGGGACTTGTAATGATGTCAATGGTTTACTTGGAGCCTGTCTTCATTTTGATGGAGGTCCTCGAGGTTGGGTACCACCTCGGGACTTGCAATGATGCCAATGGCTTCTTAGAGCCTAACTTCTTTTTGATGGAGGTCCTCGAGGTCGGGGTACCTCCTCGGGACTTACAATGATGCCAGTAGCTTCCTGGGACCTAACTTCTTTTGACGGAGGTCCTCGAGGTCGGGTACCACCTCGGGACTTGCAATGATGCCAATGGCTTCATAGAGCCTAACTTCTTTTTGATGGAGGTCCTCGAGGTCAGGTACCACCTCGGGACTTGCACTGATGCCAGTGGCTTCTCGGTGCCTAACTTCTTTTTGATGGAGGTCCTCGAGGTCGGGTACCACCTCGGTACTTGGTCGAGGTAGGGTTTTTGACCCTGAAGTGTCACGCGGCGACGTCGAATGCAGGATTTGGTTACGAAACGACCGAGGCGATTTTGCCGGTGTATCTTTCCAAAGCAGTAAAAGCTTTAGCCAATATTTCTAGTCGGCCTTTGGGGCAGGCAGGTGGTCGCCGCTTTTTGCATATATCGGGTTGCCTTGGCGCAGATTCATCCATCATTTTGGCGGATAGTACTGATGATGAGGTTCTTTGCAGAGAAGGCAAGGCTTGAGTTCACCCTCAGTCATCCTATCAGGCTGTATCGACCCTTTCACCATCAAGGTCTGTTAACCTTACGATGCCGGTCGGCTGCGCCTTTCGATGTCGATGATGAAGAAGACGGAGATCGAGCGTGGATGAGTCGGTTCGTCCGAGTACGGACTGTTGATATTATCCTCGTGGAGTTTATGCCATTCCCTGAGGGATGGAGTTATAAACGTAAGTTGTACACTCGTGCCTTTGTAGCTTTTTACTTGCGGCGGAGGAGTATTCCGCGAATGTGTCTTCTTTCCCTTTTCTGCAGCAATTTCATGGATGCCGCGCAAGGTCCCTGATCTGCCGAGTTGGGCTCGGGAGTTGGCGGCCCACTCGACCCGCGACGAGCGTAAGTGGCAGGCTTTGTCTAGGGGCCGATGGGAGGCAAAACATCATGGTATGTGCTGTGCGATTCGTTCCCTTCCCTTTTCTCAGTTGGAAAAGCTCTTTCCCTTTTTGCGTTCTGACCCTATTGTTGTAGGCATCGGGAAGCCCTCCGAGGCAAGGCCGTGCCCCTTTGGAGAGGGAGAAAGGTCGCTGGCTTATGGGCTAAAAAATGATAACAATAAGCAAGAGATACCTCAGCAGGGCGACGGTGCTCAAAGCAAGGTGAACCTGGACCGGGTGCCCGGAGTGGAAATATTGACTGAGCCTGCCACGCCCGTGATTTTTGGTTTTGGCAAGGCGGTTTCTCCTCCGATTTCGCCCTCTTTTTCCGTCGGAGGTACTTCGAGGGATACTCGAAACCCTAGATCATATGCGCTGAGCGGCCGTGCCTCGACTGGGGTCGATTCTTTTGGAACTGAGGGAGCCAGGCTAGCAGATGTGCGCTCGGCCTTCGAAGAAGCCCAGCGGCTTCACTATGTGGTGAGTTTTGGCACAGGCCCTTCGAGTTTCGTGCCTTCCCTTCCTTATTGAGTTTTTCTTTGCAGGCTTTTGACAAGCTTAAGTCCGAGTTGCTTCGCCGCGAGGCTAGGCTGCGGGAAGTTCTGGATGAGGAGAAATCCCTTAGGCTCCTTTGTGATGAAAGGGAAGTCGAGCTGGCACGCTTACAGTATGAGGCGAGTCGGAGCTTGAATTATGAGAGCTATTTGAAGGAGAAGGTAGTTTTTGTTCCGAGCGAGTGTGTGTTCTTTCTTCTAGCTCCTGAGGCTGATGTTTCGTTTACTTCAGTTGCAGAAAAAAACAGAGGACCTGGAGCGCCTTCGGAATGAAGTTGGCCGAGTCGAGCGCGAGTATGACGAGTTAAGGGCTCGGGCGAACGCTCAGGCTTCGGCAGAAAAGGGTGCTCTGGGTAAAGCCTCTACCTTTAAGGTTCAACTTTGCTTAGCTCGTGATAATAACTTGGTTTGAACAGACATGATTACGAAGCTCGAGTCTGAGCTTTTGAAGATAAAGGCCGAGGTTGTAGACGCCCGGGCTAAAGCTGTAATGAGCCGAAGTAAGGCCGACCAGAAAGTGGCGGTCTATTTGAAGGACGCTGCCGATGCTCAAGCTGAGCTGAGAAGGATTCTTGACCGCGAGGGCAGGAGCAAGGAATATGCTTGGTGTAAGTCTCGAAGGGAAACCCTCGAGGAGATCCATGCTAGGGGCTTCGACCTCTCGGGAGAGGTGAAGCGGGCGAGGGCGGACGAACGAGGTGCTAGGTCACTTCTATCCGACGCCGAGGATAGCGAGGATGAGGCTGACGGGCCGTAGTCCCCAAGGGGAACGTAGATTTCCTTTTCTGATTCTGCACACAGTATTTTCAAAGTATGTTGTAAATGGAGCTTGTGTTTTTTGTATATATGTACGAAAGAAAACTTTGTGGTTTTATTTCTTCTGTATCTCTTCCTGTCTTGAATTTAGCCAGCTGAACTGGTCTTTGAGTTGAGAGGATCCCTTAGATTCGTGGTATGGCCCTGAGGCTCATTAGGCTGGCCCGTAGGCTTTTATGCACTTGGTCGATGCGACCTTTTAGTGTAAGCTGGCGACAATAGCTCTTACGCTTTTGTTCTTAGGCAGATTTAGTTAACTGTTTTGGGTTCAGTCTCCGAATTGGGTTTTGACTCGAGCTCAAGCGACTCTCAAGTTTTTGAATTTAAATCTGGCCCTTAGGCTCTTACGCGTTGGGTCGGTACGACCTTTTGAGTGGGCTAGCGACAATGGCTCTTATGCCTTGGGTCGATGAGTCCTTTTATGTGGGCTGGCGACAATGGCTCTTACGCCTTGGGTCGATGCGACCTTTTATGTAGGCTGGCAATAATGGCTCTTACGCCTTGGGTCGATGCGACCTGTTATGTAGGCTTTATTTTTCCCTCGATAAGGAGTTTTTGAAAGTGTTTGCGTGACTCTTCGACGGTTTAATAAAAAACCTCAATTGCAAGTTGTTATATGGCGATGATCGAGCACCTCGGGAGATTTAGATCGGAGGCTGAGTATCTTGAAGCCGGTGTTTGGGAGCTGACATGGTCGAAGCTCTTTTGCCTATGTCGAGGGTAGCCTGTTTAACCGGTTCTTTCCGAAGTACATTCGAAGTAATTGAAGGCCTGTGATTTTGTAAGGTCGGTCGGGCGTCCCCGAGTCGCGTTAGTTTGGCTGGTACAGCCTTTCGACCGTAGTCGTTTGTGTTCGGCCGGAGCCTTTTTAGTCCCGAGTGAAGTAGTTTCGGCGTCTATATCGAGGGTATGCCTTTTAGGGGTCTTACAAGTTCGATATATAGCCTTAACTTTGGGATCGGGTTTATGCCTTTAGTAAGGTCTTACAAGTTTTACATGCCTTTGACGTCTTACAGTTTGGATACTTGGTACAAGTATGGTTCATACCTTGCTTGAGGTCTTACAGATGTCGTCGTTGCCTTATGTAGGTCTTACGAGACTGAGTTTGCCCGCTCGGGGTTTTATGGCCTCGGGTTTTTAATAGGTGGCGATTGGCGACAGTCCTCGAGTTATCGAGGATTTTTTGGCTCGGGAGCCATTGCGATGGAGATGGCGATTTGACGGCAGTCCCTTAGTTATCGAGGGTTTCTCGGCTCGGGAGCCATTACTTGCAAACTTGGTGCTTCCTCATTTGAGGGCTTACGATTCCGGAGTCTCCGACCCGGAGGTCATGTGGCTTTGAGTTTTCAACGCCAGTCCCCGAGTGTTCGGGGCATTTTTGGCTTTGGAGCCATTTCGTGATTTTGATGTTGCCTCGTTGAGGGCATATGAGTTTGGAGCTCCGACCCGGAGGTCATTCAGGCAGTCCCCGAGGGTTCGGGATGTTTTTGACAGAGGAGCCGTTTCTGGAAAAGTACCGAGCTTCTTTGAAATGCAAAATGCTTCTTGAAATTATTCTTCGATTGCTTGAGCATACATGTCTTTGCTGTTTAGGGCTTGGGTATTCTATGCGGGCACAGTTCGTTCGACCGTTTTGCCCGGTACATTGTATTTTCTGTCGAGACCCTGTTCAGCATGTCTTAGCTTCTCCGAGAAGGTGATCTTCCGGGGGGATGCCCCCCAGTATTCGAGGTTGATTGCAAAAGAAGCCTTGAATACTCGTTGAGTTTTCCTTAGGTAGCATATAGGTGTTGCCTCGTTAAAAACCTTGCCGGTAAAACCCTTGTTGGGATAAAAACCCGGGCGAAGGAAAAGAGTGGAACGCATGCTTTCAAAACCTAAGGCCTTCGAGAAGTGCTTCGGCCGTTTTGATTGGGTACCTGCACTCAGGTTAGTGTATGGTAAAATTGAAAGAATCGGGAGGTGGTCATACCTTAGTGTAGATTTTGCCGGCGATGTTTCGAGCCCTGATGTGTTTTAGTCGTTTGTGATGAGGACGCGGTATGATCCCCTGCTTTGTTTAGTCGGGAGTAGCCGAGAGTGTAGCTTGTTATCGCTATTTTACTGTTTGCTTATCCTTCGTCTCCTTCAAAGGTGGAGGTACCGGTGTCGGGGCCACATCGTGCACCACGAACATTTCTCTCGCAGCATGCTGTTCCCCGTAGACGGTTTGATCCTATCCCTTGTCGGGAATTTCATCATTTGATGGAGGGCGGATGGAACTGCTCTCATACAGTGTATCCACGGCCTTCCGAGCAAGGTGTTGTACCTCATGTCTCCCTCGATGACCTGAAATTTGGCATTTTGGGTTGTGCCGGCCATGTTGTCTGGGAAGGTGATTTCTCCTTTCGTTGTTTCGCTTGCCATGTTGAATTCGTTGAGGGCTCGAGAGGCGGGTACGATTTGGTCAAGCAGTCCGAGCTGCTCTACCACCCTCGATATGATAATATTGGCGGAGCTACCTGGATCCACAAGTACACGTTTAATTTGAAATGAATTTACAAGGAATGAGATTACCAGTGCGTCGTTGTGAGGTTGAGACAAGGTCTCGGTGTCCTCGTCGCTGAATGTGAGGGCATCCGGGTATGTAGCCCCGAGTTCGCTTTTCTCTGGTGATGGATATTTTTGTTCTTCTCATCATGGTCTCCTGTGGGGCATCAATGCCTCCCAAGATCATGTGGATGACATGCTGCGGCTCATTCGTTTCGTTCTTCTTGGACGTCTTTCTTTCCCGGAACTAATTTTTGGCCCGGTCGCTTAGGAATTCTCGGAGGTGACCTTTGTTGAGTAGTCTGGCCACTTCTTCTCGGAGCTGGTGGCAATCCTTGATCCTGTGGCCGTGCGTGTTGTGAAATTCACACACTAAGTTATGATTCCTTTGCGAAGGATCTGATTGTACAGGCCTGGGCCACCTGACGTCTCTGATTTTATTGATGGCGAACACGATGTCTGATATGTCAACGTTGAAGTTGTATTCTGAAAAGCGAGGTGCCTCTGTTGGCCCTGTGTACCTATCAAATCGGGCTCTGTTGATGAGTCCCCGAGGATTCTGTCATCGGTCCATCCTTCTATCGTTGTGGGGGTATCTTGCGCCTCGGGGCGTTTCTCTTATCTTCGATGTATGGCTGGTACCTTTCTTTGTTTAGTTTTGGCTCCTTTGCCAGAAGCCTGCTTGGGTATACCGAGCCCGAAGGGGGCCCTAGCTGGTCATCCTCGACTCTGATTTTCGACTGGTATCGGTTATGAACATCCGAGCAAGTCACGGCCGGGTACTCAATCAGGTTCTGTTTCAGCTGTTTCGAAGCCACCGAGCTTTGTTCGTTCAGACCTTGAGTGAAGGCCTGTACCGCCCAGTCGTCTGAGACTTGTGGTAGTTCCATTCATTCCATTTGAAAGCGAGATACGAACTCTCGCTGCATCTCATTATCCCTCTGCTTAATCTTGAAGACGTCGGATTTCCTTGTTGCTACCATGATGGCACCAGCATGTGCCTTTATGAAAGAATCTGCCAGCATGGCAAATGAATCTATCGAGTTTGGGGCCAAGTTGTGATACCACATCATTGCCCCTTTAGAGAGCGTTTCCCCGAACTTCTTCAGCATGACAGACTCAGATCTCATCGTCCCTCAGGTCGTTGCCTTTTATCGTACAGGTGTAAGCATAACATGCTCGTTAGGGTCCGAGGTTCCGTTGTACTTCGGGAGGTCTGGCATTCTGAACTTCTTCGGAATGGGTTTCGGGGCCGCTTCTTGCGGGAACGGTGTCGCGCCCCCTTTTTCTCTCTTTGCATCGGGAGATCGGGTTTATGACATTTTGGGTATAGGACACCTCATTCCTTTTGGGAACTGGGTTTTGCATTTGAAGAGTCGCCACCTAATGATTTAAGGTGCATTAGGACACCTACAAGGTTCATTTCTAAGTTGTTTGATAACCAGAGATAGGGTAAGGGCTTGAAATTATCCTAAGGGGAAGGAGTTAGGCACCCCTCAGGATCCACTAGTGTGGTTCCCGGCCAGACAGTTCTTTGTGAATTTGTGCAATCAACAGGTAAACAAATAAGGCTCAAATAAGAGTGGATATTAATACACAAGTATTTGAAAGTAAGACAAAGTTTGAAAAAAAAGCAATCATTAAAAGGCTGATTTTCTGAAAAGAAGTTACAATGCTTTAAAGGAAAAGAAAGAGAGGGGGGGGGGGGTCCTAGGTTTATTTATAATATGGATCACATCAATGCCATACCCGGTAATCACTCCTCAAAAGAGGGGCTACACGTGGTATTAGCGCACCAGTCATCATATCCATATCTACCTTTCCCACCCCGTTAAGGTACTAAAGCGCGGATTGGTCCGACCACTATTGCATGCTATTACCCGTCCCATTCCTATCAGTACCGGAGGCACTTAGGACTACTATTCCTAAAAAGGGAGGGATATTAGGCTGACTTTGAAGATTCAAAGGTGAAAAAACCTAAGGCGACATACAAAATACATAGGACTGCACAGTAAAAGGGGGAGGCACATAAAACACTAAAGGCTCATGTATACCTCCTCAAACAAAGCAATCAAATAGCATGACTCAAACAAAAATCAAGGTCTGAATCTAAAATACTAAGGCAAGGGGATTTTAAGTTGTTGAAGCAGACCAATTTATTACATAACTCAGATAAGAAGTTCGAATCAGGCCTGCCTGCTGGTTGTAGCAATTACTAATTAACAGAAACGGGCTCAGTTTTATTTGTTGTTATTACCTAAGGCTTGCCTAAGTGTTTGGGGTGAGATCTTATGAACATGGTATCTATTACTGGTTCAGACTAAAAACTGATTATTAAATTAGACTAGTTTCAGATTCTGCAAACGATGGTATCCACTATTGCTGACTTTAATTCCTATAGACATGATATCTAATATTGCTGATTTTAACCCCTATAGCATGATATCTAGTTGAATGATGTAACCCCTATAGGCATGATATCTAAATGCCGGTTTTATCCCCTATAGACATGATATCTAAATGAACGTGGAATGGAAACAGGCTGGATTTTACTTGGAAATTCCTATAGGCATGATTTCTATACATTATGAACACGACATCTGCTTACAGCCGTTTAGATCCTAGAGCATGGTGTCTAAGTGGTAACAAACGTGCAAAATTTCAAACAAGTCCTATAGGCAGGTTATCTAGGTGTAGAGTCAAACATGCAGAATTTATAATAAATCCTATAGACATGGTGTCTAAATGCAGAATTGAACATGAAGGATTTAAAACCAATCCTATAGACATGCTTTCTAAAATGCAGAATTGAATCATTCAGAACACAAATCCTATGAGCATGTTTTCTACCCTTGAGCATGCATAATTACCCATACCATTTCCACTAGCCAACCCCGAGTGTTTATTATAAATTATTACAAACCATAAATAATGAATTACATTAAAAGCAAAACAAAAGAAGAAGTTACAACCAGAGGAAGCCTGATTCTTGACTTCCTCTCTGAGTTAGGGAATAAACCACCTCAAAATGCCATATTTTAAAGCCTTTCTCAGACCTGGGTGTGTCAGAGTTCCCTAAGGGTCTCAAAAGGCCCCGGGCAGTGCTTACACCCAAGTTTGCAGAACCATATAGAGATGAGTGCAGTGTGGAAGGGCCAGCCCTTATGTGTCCAAGTTCAGAGGGAACTCATGGATCCCAAGGCAAGGCTCACATAAGAGGGGCAGAACTTAAGTCTAAGAATATGGTGGAAGTGCAGGAGTAGAGAAAAACTGAGTGGAGAATGGAGAGGGGTAAAAGGGGTGACGGGAAAACAGTAGTAGTAAAGCACAAAATTAATATTTCCATACAAAGGGGGTCAGGGGTTTTGGGAACACATTGCAAAGAGCATATATCCTTAGGCAGGGATCAGGTTTGGGCATGCACAGCAATAGATGGTGCTGGCATGTCCATAAACCAACCAGAACACACAACATATAGAGGGGTATGGAGGTTATGATCCCATGGGATCAGGTTTGGGTCATGCACGGTAATGTCCAGTGCTGTCATGCCCCAAACCAACCAAAAATACCAAACACATAGGGGATATGGGGGTCAAGGACTCATAAGTTATAATAAGTGACTGACAGAATTCATACATATGAAAGCATTGATTCAGAACAGAAAGGGCAGATTACAACATGCTTAATAATGGGACTTGATTAAACACAAACAGGAAACAAACAAGGATGAAGGCAATAGTAAAGAAACGTGTTGTTGTTGATACTGAAAATTAGTTAGAACATACCAGTAAACATGCAAATGAAGAGGGAAAAAAAATAATCTTCCCACAGCCTAGCATTGGCTTTCAGCCGGCTAGGTAAGGCAGCAACACAAGTAGCAACAGAGAAAAGAGAGATTTTTGTGGAGTGTGTGTCTGAACTCAAGTATTTTATTCCTTGTCTTCCTGTCTTTGCAAGAAGGGGGTGCAGGGTATTTATAGCCTTTTGAAAAAGCATATGACAAATAAGGTAATAAGTAAAATTCAATACAACTATGGAAACAATCAACAGTAAGAATCAATCAACCAAGTGATTCCCCTTTAATTGAGGAATCACTTGTTTAACGGGGCTAACAGATTCAAAATAAGGAAAGAAAATCAGTTTATAGGCAGACTGATCATTGCCATAAAAGAAGTAGTAAAACATTAAGTAAGCAATCGAGTCCAAGTACAGAGATGCACTTATTTTGGGAAAAAGATTCAGTAAGGCAAAATAAGGAAAGGGATCAATTACTTTAACAGGCGAGTGAAATTAGAGTTCACAAAAAGACAAGTTTTGAAATCAATCAAAGAAGGAACCTCAGCATATAAATAGAGTGCACAAACAATAGACATGCAAGGCCAAACCTATTGGCAAAAGAAATAACATGCAATAGTAGCACAAAGTCAGTAGATAGCAAACGTTCGAAGCATGATTGTCTAGTAGGTCAAGTCATATTGAATCAATAGTGAAGCAGTATCAGAAGCATGCAAAGGGGTCTTGCAGCAACAGATGAGAAAACCCTTCTGAAGAGTTAGGGTTTCAAGCACAGTCCAATTTTAAAGATAGTAAAACCCAGAATCAGGGGATTCACACAAAGAAAAGAGGTTCTGAAACAAGGAACTTTCAAATCGAGTCAGGCATTCAAACGAATAGTTTCAGACCCAAAGACATAGGTTTCTTCAACAATAGTCAAGCTTAAAAGATGTTAAACAAATAAATCGAACAAATACTAGCAAACAATTTCTGAAACTCGAATGAACCCCAAAGAAATTAGGGTTTTAATATCAATCGAGTTTAAAGATGATAAACAGATACTAGCAAACAGCTTCAGAAACTCGAATGAACCCAAAAGAAATTAGGGTTTTCAACATCAATAGAGTTTTAAAAACAAATAAATCAAACAAATACTTAGCAAACACCTTCAGAAACTCGAATGAACCCACATGAAATTAGGGTTTTTAACATGCTAAACTCAGATAGGAGAACGACATGAGCAAAACATAATAAAATCAGAAACACGTTAAGATCAGAGAAGAGGTTTCAAATAATTTAAAAGAAAAACCCTAATCGGAAAAGATGAAGAGTCGTTTGAAGGCAAAGTTAAAGAAATTTCGAGAAGATGCTTAAAAATTCATGGCAAGCATGGATCTAAGGTAGATCTAAAAGAAGTTGAAATGGACTTAGAGATTAGGGTTTCAGAAGAACCCAAAAGCAACGAGAAAGGCCTTGAAAGTTACCGATCTAAATAAGAGAGTCAATGGTCTGACTCGAATGGCCATGGCTGGCCGGAGAAAAGTCAGAGATGACGGGAGAAAGGTCATCGAGCAAAGACTGGACCAAGCGCCTTCAGAGTCTGGTCATGAGACCACAGAACCAAACACGTAGAAGCCATGGAAGACTGATACAAGTCTAAGATGACCCTGGAAAGCCATGGATTAGGGTAGATTAGGGTGGCGGCGGCTATGGTTTGGGGGATGTTGCAGAGAGTGTTTGAGAGAGGAGGGATTTAGAGGCGGCGTATGGTGAGAAATGATAGGGTTTAGGGGGTCGTTTAGAATTAATTAAGGTAAGGGTGGTTATTGGCCGTTGATCTGAATGATCAACGGCCTGGATTAAAACGGGCGAGTGGACGGGTTATGAAGATGGGTTTGGGTCGGATTAAATTGGAACTAGGTCGGGGGTTCAATTGGTTTCAATTGATTTCAATTGGGGTCAGAATTGGGATATAATCGAAATGAAAATTGGGCTAACATTTAAATAGCCAATTTTCCCCATTTGATTTATAAAAAATAATAAAATAATTTCTTGAAATAAATTAAAGGTACTAAAATGATGTATAATATATAATTAACAATCTAAGAATATAGGATCACATTTTATAAATATGAGACCAATTTAAACCTAAAAATGGCTAATGTTGCAATTATGTGCAATTAGCTTTAAAAATACTAAATGAAATTGTAAAAAATATGTAAAAATTACCTTAGCCATATTTTGGCAAAAAAAACATAAAAGTTCAACCAATGAATCACCGAAAAATAATAATTTAGAGATAATTATTGGATTTTTTATGGATAAAATTGGGGAATAAATTGATTTAAAAACATCTTTAAAATTAAGGAAAAATAAGGAAACACTTGGATATACTTATATATGCATACATATGCTGTTTTGAAGGTACTCTGCATATAAAATATATATAGGGAAAAATTGGGTATCAACAAACGGCTTTTGCACGAACTTCATTGGATCCACACCTTTCAGGATCGGGGGCGCTCCCCAGAATCTGGTCGACCCTGGAATTGTAGGTCTCGAACTTTTTGTCGTTGGCCTCTATCTTCTTCTCGCCCGATTTGATCCTCCTCGTGAGGTCCTCGAGCATCTTTATGATGGCCGGGTCGGCTGCCGACTCGTTGTTGCTTGACCTCTCTGGTACCTGCTGGCTGGAGGAGCCGTCCTCGGTGCTACCGTGCTAGGAGTTCTCTGGTGACTTTGCAGCTGAGCAATAGCCAGTTGTTGTGCCTGCAACATTTCAAAAATAGCGTAAAGGCTAACCTCCCGTTCTTCCCGAGCTGGGGTTTTCTGGGCTTCTTGTTGGTTGCCTTGGTGAATGCTCCTGTTGGTGTGGGAGCTTATTTTGACGTGTTGAGCATCGGTGAAACCGGGTCCACGGGAATTGGTTCCGGTGCGTTCTCAGGGTTTCGTGGTGGTACACCAATACCTGGGACGTCGATACCGTTTTCTCCATGGTCTTCGAGGTTGATGTTTTTGCGTGCGTTTACTGAGTTAGACATTTGACCTGAAGTCAAAGATCTTGGACAAGAAAAAGTGTGAAAGATAACTTGCGTTACGTGGTTAAACCAGCAAGAAAATAATCACTATTATTTTTAGCCCCACGGTGGGCGCCAAACTGTTTACCGTGAAAATAGTAATAACAATTAGATTTGATTAGGGGATTCTAAGAATACGTGATCTATTTTTATGCCGGTTGTGAAGCATTTGATGCTACGTGAAAGACTTAGAAGCGAGATAAGAGCTCTAAAATGAGATATTAACCAAACCGAGTCACTATCAATCGGGGTCTCAATATTACTTATTCGGGGCTCCGAGGTCGAGTCTGAGGCTCGGCTGGGAGCTATCGGGGATAGTCGATGGGCGACTAACAGATAGAATGAAATCAAGGGCGGCTCTTTATGGCCAATAATAAGCAATAAATGATGAACAATAAATAGAACACGATGAATGTAATCAATAAATGAAGTAATGGACTCAAGAGAATATGTTAGAGAGCGGAGAGAATGTTCTTGTGTATTTTAGTGTGGAGCCACGGAACTCTACAAAATGACAAGGATCCCCTTTATATATGAGGGGGGAATCCCAATATAGTACAAAAGCATTAATTACAAAGATATGGGGCAGGTATAGCCACCTACTGCCCAGATACGGGTCAGGGCTTGACCTCTAGGCTTTGTCAGCCTCAGTTGTGCGCCTAGGGAACTTCCCACTTTCTCCCTGTAACCATCGGTCCGCACTGCTCCAAGGTCGAGCGTTGATGGCCTTCGAGGGACGAAACTCGATCGTGGTTTTGAACCTTCGAGGTGTCGTAACGATGGAGAATCGGACCCTCCGATTTTACCGTGTACAAATATAGGCATTTACAAAAAATCAACGTTAAAGGTGATATTTTTTCAAATAATCTAAGGATCTCGATATGCACATTCAAAGCTGCAAATTATTTTTTTCTATACTTTAAGGGAATAAAAAGAAGTAGACCTCTTAATGGTCTATGACAACAACAATATACATATATTTTGATGGTAAATTTTTGCTTATAGTCATACTTAATAAAAACTCAAAAATAGCTCATATGTTGAACAAATAGCTTCATTTTTTATTTTTGAGTCCTAAAGAATCTACTAATTTAAATATCTCATATTTGTGGAGCTTGCAATCTTAGCTTGAAATAAATATCCAAAAACTTATATAGCTTTTTATACAAGAATGAACTATGTCACATAATACCAATTTAAATTATAATATATATATATATATATATATATATATATATATATATATATATATATATATATATATATATATATATATATATTAATATGAAAAATTAGGGCCCCCAAAATTTTTGGCTCTAAAGCACTTGATTTATTTGCTTAGGCTTCAGCCGCCCCGTCGGTTTCAAACCTAGGTATGAAATTTAAGTACAAATTCACATAATCTTGAAGATGTTAATAATGTAAATATTTCTTTTTATAATTTTTAATTGATGTCTCGGGACGAACCCGAGCATGAAATTTGGGTACAAGTTCGCACAGTATTGAAGATGTTAATAATGTGCATTTTTTATAGTTATTGATCGATGTCCTTCCTTGCATTGCCCCCTATTAAATTCGGGTTTACACTCAAAGTTCTGTAGGGTCCATCCTATTCAACTATATGCATGTGCCTATGAAATAAAACTTGTCTGGTAACTCTTTCTTGGAGCCAAAGTTTGGAAATAAGTGGAGGAGGCTTGGAGGCTACGTATTTTACTCCTATAAAAGGAGGAGTTATCTCACTTCTTCAAATACACCATCAGAATGAGAGAAAGAAGTGAGCCATCACAGACAGTGTATAAAAAAATTATTTGTGAGAAAATAGAGAGTGTGAGCGTTATTGTAGTGAGGTGAGAATATCAAAAGAGCGTTATTTCTTTAGGGTTTTTTTTTTTTGGAAAATACATGTTTATTCATAAATTTTACCCATATTTTGGCAAATTCCCAAAATCCAAATCCCAAAACCAACTCAAGAGCTAGTTTTGGCCTAAAATATTACTATTACATTTTTAAAAATTGCCCCAAACTTCTATATTTTATAAAAGAGCCCACCAATTATTATTTTATAACAATGCTGCTTCGTCTTCTCGGTCACCTGATAGTGTATTATGTAGTTCATTATAAAAAAAATAATTTTATACCAAATTTATTTATGTTCAGGAATATGGATTGCTTAAATAATGAATGTTATTGATGAAGGTACTGTTAGATGTTTGTAATAGTTTTTAGAACTTGTGGGTATAAGTCATGTTTCATGTCTTTAAAAAAAAAGTGAAATATATTTTGAAAATTGATGTCCAAATACATTTTCATCTTCAAACCAAACTTCACCCCAATCAGATTTTTCAAAATAAATTTGAGAATCTGTGGCCAAACGCTAGCTTGAAGATGTTAATAATGTGCATTTTTTTTAGTTTTTGATCGACGTTTGTTCTTGCATTTCCACCTATTAAATTCGGATTCACACTCAAAGTTCTGTAGGGTCCATCCTATTCAACAATAGGCATGTGCCTATGAAATAAAACTTGGCTGGCAACTTTTTCTTGGAGCCAAAGTTTGGAAATAAGTGGAGGAGACTTGGAGGCTACATATTTTGCTCCTATAAAAGGACAAGTTCTCTCACTTCTTCAAATACACCATCAGAAAGAGAGAAAGAAGTGAGCCATCAAAGACTCTGTATAAGAAAAGTCTGTGAGAAAATATAGAGTGTGAGCGTTATTGCAGTGAGGTGAGAATATCAAAAGAGCGTTATTTCTTTTGAGTGATGTAGCGTCTTTGGAGTATTTTACTCGGAACTACAAAGTGTAAAATTTCTTGCTATAGTGATATCAGTTGCTCCGCTCGGGATCGTAGTCTTTTTCCTTATTCAGAAGGGGTTTTCACGTAAAAATCTTGGTGTCGTTGTCAGTCTTTTTTTTCTTATTGATTACCGTATCTCTGCACTGCATTATTATTCCGCTGTTATTACCGTGAATATCATTCTTGTGGGAGATTTATTCCCAATAACTGGTATCAAACCACAGGTTCTGCTCGTACGCAAAATATTTATCCACGGTCGGTAGTATTATGCTCGAGAAAAATGTCCGGAGTAAAGTACGTCGTAGAAAAATTCAACGGAGATATCGGTTTCTCAACATGGCGAAGAAGGATGAGGGATCTACTCATCCAACATGGATTACGCAAGGTACTAGATGCTGTTGCCAAAAAACTTGGTACCATGCAACCTGAGGATTGGGCTGACTTTATGAAAAAACTACTAGTGCAATCAGGTTGCACTTATCATATGATGTGGTAAATAACATCATTGATGAAGACACCGCATGTTGCATGCTGACAAGGTTGGAAAGCCTATATATGTCAAAAACATTGACAAATAAATTGTACCTGAAGAAGCAGTTAACACCCTATACATGGGTGAAGGTATGAATTTTTTTGCTCATTTATATGTGTTTAACGGACTAATCACACAACTCGCCAACCTCGGAGTAAAAATTAAGGAAGAAGATAAAGCCATCTTGCTCTTGAACTCGTTTCCATCTTCGAACGATAATTTGGCGACAACCATGCTACACGGTAAGACCAACATCGAGTTGAAAGACGTCACATCGACTCTTCCACTCAATGAGAAGATTAGAAAGTAGCCTTAAAATCAAGGACGTGCTCTCATCACAGAAGATAGATGTAGGATTTACCAAAGAATTTTGAGCAACTATGGTATATCCAGATCTCGTGGGAAGTCTAAGAACCAATCAAATCAAGATCCAGAAATTATTGTGAATCCTAGGAAGGGCGAAGGTGAAACCAGTGGCCAAAAGAATGACGGCAACACAACTGCCATGGTGCAAAATAATGATAATGTTGTTCTCTTCACAAATGAGTAAGATAAATGCATGCACTTGGCAGGTCCAGAGTTAGAATGGGTGGTTGACACAACAACACCTTACCATGCCAAATCGGTAAGGGGAAATTTTTTGCAAATATGTAGCAGGTGATTTCGGCACTGTGAGAATGGGTAACATAAGTTACTCAAAGATTGCGGGGATTGGTAAAATTTTTACTAAGACAAATATCGGATGCACATTGGTTCTAAAGGACGTGCGGTATGTACCTGATCTGCAGATGAATTTGATCTCGGGAATGCTTTAGACCGAGATGGATATGAGAACTACTTTGCAAATAAAAAGTAAAGACTCACCAAGGGATCATTGGTGATTGCAAAGGGAGTTTCTCGTGGTACGTTATATAGGACAAATTCAGAAATATGCCGAGGTGAATTGAACGCGACACAAAATGAGATTTCTACAGATTTGTGGCATAAAAGAATTGGTCATATGAGCGAGAAGGGATTGCAGATTCATGCCAGGAAATCACTCATATCTTTTGCTGAAGGCACAACGATAAAACCTTGTGACTATATTTATTTGGTAAGTAGCATAGAGTCTCATGTCAAACATTGTTTGAAAGAAAATTGAATATACTTGATTTGGTATGTTCTGATGTTTGTTGTCTAATAAAAATTAAATCGATGGGCGGTAACAAATATTTCGTTACTTTTATTGATGATGCTTCACGTAAATTGTGGGTTTATATCTTGAAAATCAAAGATTAGGTGTTTCAAGTTTTCCAGAAGTTTTATGCTCTGGTGGAAAGGGAGACGGGTCGAAAGCTAAAGTGTCTCCGAACTGACAATGAAGGTGAGTACACTTCAAGGGAATTTGAAGAGTACTATCTGAGCCATAGGATCAGACCTAAAAAGACAGTTCCTAGAACCCCACAACAGAATGGTTTAGCTGAGAGAAAGAACCACACCATTGTTGAGAAGGTGAGAAGCATGCTCAAAATGGCTAAACTGCCTATATCATTTTCGGGTGAAGCAGTTCAGACAACCTGTTACATGATCAATAGGATCCATCAATTCCATTGGAGTTTGAAATCTCGGGGAGAGTTTGGACCAACAAGGAGGTGTCCTACTCGCATATGAAGGTGTTTGATAAGTTATGCATCTTTTGTTTTGATGATTTGACAAACTTTATGAGAGAACCAGACAAGGAACCTAATACAATTAGCTCCCTTGCATTCAAAGTAACTAGTCAGATGTCCGGTTCAATTCTCAATGAAATCAGATAAGGGAACAACAGAGGGAACAGATGTGGATCAGTTCCCATGGTCGTCAACTCTACAACTGTAAAAGGTGTTGCACTGTATCCTCTGGCAGCAGTACAACAGCACAGCTGTAGCTTGCTAAGGCCAAACTAAAGGACACATTATTGCAACATCCTTGATGACAACACGCACATAAATTATCAACGTGAGGCAAGGGATTTTATCTCTCCAACACTTGAAAATCAAAAGATAATATTCTCTCAAGTGCTAGCCACCACATCTCTCAAGAACAAAGCTACTGCAACCTCAAGGACCAGATCCAATGATTGAAGATATCTTAAGTCCTTAGGTTTGTTGAGTCTTTGTTATTTTGTTCTTCATTTGTAATTCCTACTTAGCTTAGTTAGAAGCACTGTGTAGGAAACCTTTGTAAATCATAAACCTTTGTGTTTGTCCCTCGGCTAGAGTTAGTCGAGTTGTAAAACCTTTGTGATAGAGTTATTACAAAGTAGCTTGTAATATAGTTGTTACAATTTAGTGAGGGATTAAGAGGTTAATTCCTAGGTTACAATAGGTTGTAATCTGAAGATTGCTCAGTAGTGAAGTTGAAATCCTACAAGGGTAGGTCATGGTTTTTAATCCCGTGAGCTGGGAGTTTTCCACGTAAAACTCCATTGTGTTCTTTATTTATTGCCGATTTAATATGGGAACAGATAGAGAACCTAGTGTCCTATACTGTTTGGTTTTACAGTCTGTTGCTTACTGTGGAAGCTGATAGAGATCCTGGTTCTCTATATAGTTTGGTGGACTCTTAGTTTCTATCAATTGGTATCAGAGAAGGTTCTTTCTAAAAGGTTAACACCTAGAAAGGATCTACATGGCTGCTCCACCAAACTTCAAGGAAGGACAATCAACATACAAACCACCAAGATTCAACAGCCAATACTATGATTGGTGGAAAATAAGAATGCACGACTTCATCATGGGTGAGGACTAAGAGTTGTGGGATGTAATCTGTGATGAACCTTTTGTTCCCATGAAAACTGTAGGTGAGGGAACAGTTACAATCCCCAAAATAAGAAAAGAGTACAATGATGCTGATAAAAAGGCTATTGAAAAGAATTTCAGGGCAAAGAAGATTCTTGTTTGTGGCATCAGACCATATGAATACAACCGCTTCTTATCTTGTCAGTCTACTATGGAGATTTGGGAAGCTCTTCAAACTGCCCATGAGGGAACTATCTCAGGTTAAGCAGTACAAAATTGATATGCTTACCACTGAGTATGAGCTTTTCAAGATGAAGGAGGATGAGTGTATTCAAGATATGCACACGCGTTTCACCTCCATTATCAATGAGCTTCACTCCATTGGAGAATTCATCCCAAGAAACAAGCTGGTCCGAAAAATACTCAGTGTTTTACCAGGTTCCTAGGAAAGTAAAGTGAATGCTATCACTGAAGCCAATGATCTGCAGAAGCTGACCATTGATGAACTCATTGGAAATCTCAAAACCTATGAGATGAAGAGAAAGAAATATCTTGAAAGAAGAGAGCCCAAGAAGGAGAAGAACACGGTTCTCAAAGTTGCCCACACTAACTCAAGTAGTGATAAATCAAACATGACGTATCTCACTCGAAGATTTCAAAAGATGATTCGTAAAAATAGTGGGATCCCAAAGAACGAAAGTTCCAGAAGGAACTCTAAAGGAAATGATTGTTGTCATAAGTGTGAAAAGCCCGGACACTTCATTAAAGACTGTCCTCTTCATAAGAAGGATCATTACAAAACCAATACTAAAAAGGCGGCTAAGAGGAACCAGGTCCCTGACAGAAAGATCAACAGAAGAGATGTTACTGACAACATGGTAAAGCAAGCCCTGGCTGACTGGGGAGATTCCTCTAGTGAATCTGAAGGTGAAGATGACCAAGGAGATATATCTATGATGGTTGTTGACAATGGATCTTCACAATATGAGTCAATCTTTGCACTCATGGCCAAATCTGATGATGATGAGGACAAGGAGGAAGATAAGGTAAGTTTTCTTGATGTTCAAAGAAACTTGAAAACTTACTCTAAGAAAAAATTGATGTCCTTAGCAAATGTATTGATTGATGCCTATCATAGCTTCATTAATGAGAAAAATACTTTAAATGAAGAAATTGGTGACATAGAACAAGAGAGAGATGATATGGTAGTTTCCATTGTAGACTTAAAGGAACAAGTGGAAGAAGTAACTAGAGAAAATACCTTGATGAAAAACCAAACGAAAGAACGGATGGACACCCCTAAGTGTAAAGAAGTGGCTAGTGAGGCTCAACTTGAGCTTGAGAGTGAGCTTAAGAAATTGTTGAGCTTGAAAAGAATAGACAACTTCAGGAGGATCTGAAAAGGGTTAAAAATGATCTTGATAAGTCACTTAAATGGACCCGGTCCTCTGGTATAATAATGTCTATGTACAAGAGTAATGGTGGAAACAGGAAAGGAATCGTGTTCCAAAAGGCTTAAACCTCCTATAATCCTCACAACAAGTATGTAACTATAGATGATAATAGGTTGTGCACTCACTATGGTCAAATTGGTCATTACAAGGACTCTTGTAAAGCTAAAATTCAGTCTCTACAGAAAAACAAAGTTTTTGTTAAAAAGAAGCATACTGTTGAGGAACCTTGTCCTCTGAGAGGAAAATATATGTTGCCTGTTGTGATTGACCCAAGGGGCCATGTTTTGTTTTAGAATCTGAATCTAGGTTCTGAGGCCATGAAAACCTCATTTTCTTTTTCCTCGATTTACGTGCGCAGTCCGGGTGCATTTTCGAAAAGCCTTTATGTGAAATCTAAGAAAAATATTGAATTTTGCCTTTTAAATTGATTAAAGTTGACTTCGGTCAATATTTTTGGTAAACGGACCTGGACCTGTGATTTGACGGTCCCGTAGGGTCCGTAATAAAATACGGGACTTGGGCGTATGCCCGGAATCGAATTCCGAGGTCCCTAGCCTGAGAAATGAATTTTTGAAGAAAATTGTTTGCTGGAAAATATAAGGATTTTTGGAAATGGAATAGTGTGTGATCTCGTTGGTATCGGGCCCGTATGTTGGTTCCGGAGACTTAATATGCTATTTAAGTCGTATATGTGAAATTTGGTGAGAATCAGAAGTGATTTGACGTGATTCGGACGCCTGATTGTGAAAATAGAAATTTCAAGTGTTCTTAAGAAAATTATGAGTTTTGGTGTTAAATTCGTTGTTTAACATGTTATTTTGGGCGATTTGATCGCACGAGCAAGTCCGTATGATGTTCTTAGACTTGTATGCATGTTTTGTTTAGAGCCCCGAGGGCTCGGGTGAGTTTTGGATAGGCCACGGAGTGAGTTTAGACTTAGAAAATCTGTTGTTGTATCTGGTATTTGTTGCATGCCTCTGATCTCGCAATTGCGAGATCAGGCTTCGCATTTGCGAGCTTCACAGGCTTGGAAATTGTGAGGGTTTTATCACAATTACGAAGAAGACCTGGGCCAGCATAGTTCGCAATTGCGAACATATCTTTGCATTTGCCAAGTCATCAAGGAGGGACAACCATCGCAATTGCGACCAAAGGTTTGCAATTGCAACAGTAGCAGGCATGCAGCAGGTTCGCATTTGCGATTCCCGTCTCGCATTTGCGAGCTTCGCAATTGCGAAGCTCTGGTGGCAAATGCGACATCTACAACTGATCAAAACGTAATTTAGACGGGATTTCAACTCATTCTCTCACATTTTAAAACCCTAAGCTCCCATAGGTGATTTTTCAAAGAAGAGTTCTTCCAAATCATAGGTAAACGATTTCTAACTCATTTCCTTCAATCTATTTCATCTTTTTACATGATTTCAACATAAAATCTAGGGTTTTTCATGGGAAATTGGGTGTTCTTGAGTAGAATTTAGGAATTTCGAAATTTGGGGATTTAGACCTCAAATTGAGGTCGGATTTCAAAACCAATTGCATATTTGTGCTCGTGGGTGAATGGGTAGTCAGGTTTTGGTTCGAACTTCGAGTTTTGACCAAGCAGGCCCAGGGTCAGTTTTTGACTTTTTGGGGAAAACATTGGGAAATCATTACTCATGCATTAGAATTGGTTTATTTAGCGTTAATTGATGTTAATTAGTTAATTATGCATAGATTCGGGCGGTTTGGAAGTGGAAACCAAAGGAAAAACATTATTTGAGGCTTGAGTTTGGCCGTGAAATCGAGGTAAGTGTTCGGTCTAACCTTAGCTTGAGGGAATAGGTGTTGTTGTCTTATTTGCTACGTGTTAGTGTTGAGTACAACGTATAGGTGCGTGACGAGTATCTATGGGTTGATGTTGAGCATGCAAGTAAGTCTTATACTGTGACCGTTGTGTCTCTTATTATGTACTGTCCTTGCTTAAATTGATGATTCTCCATGTTGAACGAGTCTTATGATTTTTTTCTTGGTATTGAATAATTGTTGAGTATTGACTCAAGTTGAGACTTATATTTTGAAGTTAACTGTTGATATGAGACTGGTTATTATTGATTCCCTAGCTGGGATGTTATTGTTTCTACTGTTTGGGTAAGGAAGAGCGTAAAGCACGAAGGGTGATGCCGTGCACGATATTGTGAGTGAGTGTTAATGCACGAAGGGTGATGTCGTGCCATATTTTGTGAGTGTTAATGCACGGAGAGTGATGCCGTACCATGATTATGAGAGTTCATGCACGAAGGGTGATGCCGTGCCATGATTATGAGAGTTAATGCACGAAGGGTGATGTCGTGCCGTTTCTGTTGATTCATATCATGAGGACGAGAGTAAAAGCACGAAGGGTGATGCCGTGCACGTGTTTCTATATCATTATTTCTGTTGATTCAAATATGGTGTTTACTTTGCTTCTCTATTGAATTACTGTCAGCATCCGAGATCCCCCGCAGCATGTTTCCCCTTCCCGTCTCTATCTATTTAATTTCTGTTATTATTGTTTTCTCGTATATGATTTAACTGAACAGGTTTATATGGTTGTCATGTCCTAGCCTCGTCACTACTTCACCGAGGTTAGGCTCGACACTTACCAGTACATGGGGTCGGTTGTACTGATACTGCACTCTGCACTTTCTGTGTAGATTTCGGTGCTGGACCTCGTGAGTAGAGTTTGGGTCACTGTCTTCAGTCCACGAGAGACCCAAGGTAGATCTGCTGGTATTCGCAAACCCTGGAGTCCCCTTTCCCCCTGTTTTAGATTTCCTGTTTCTTTCCATTTTGAGAACAGTTGTTATTCTTTTAAACCAGTATTTGTAGAACTTCTTAGACGTTTGTGGATTGTGACACCAGATCATTGGGGTAGTCATGTATTGGTGTTTTGAGCTGTTATATCACTTTCACACTTTATATCTGTTTAGCATTAGTTATTGTTTATTTCTGTTTGGGTTAATTATTAATGTGTTAGAACCGTAATTGTTGGCTTGCCTAGCATTCGAGAGTTAGGCGCCATCACGATCGCGATGGTGGGAAATCCGGGTCGTGATAAGTTGGTATTAGAGCACTAGGTTGCCTAGGTCTCAAAATTTACGAACAAGATAGGTAGAGTCTGAGGGATCGGTACAGAGACGTCTGTGCTTATCCCTAGAGGCTACAAAGTTTAGTAAAACTTCACATCTATTCTTCTCTATCGTGCGATTTGATTTATCAATGCTAATTGAACTTCCACTTTGTTCTTTCGCAGATGGCGAGAACACGTACCGCTTCATCAGCTGATCAGCAGCCCGAGCCCTAGTGGCAGCTCTACGAGGGGCAGAGGGCGAGGCTGAGGCCGTGCTAGAGGCCGAGGCAGAGGCAGAGGCAGGGCTTAGCCCAGAGCTCGAGCAGCAGCACCAGCGGCGGAGCCTCAGGCAGAGTTTGATGTTGAGGTTCCAGCCCAGACCTTTCCAGCGGGGCCAACCCAGGTTCCGGAGGAGTTCATAGCTACCCCGGTACTTCAGGATGCTCTGGTTTTTCTAGTGGGCCTTATGGAGAGCGTAGCTCAGACTGGCACATTCCCTGCAGCACCAGCCGTCTCTCAGGCTAGGGGAGGAGCTCAGCCTCCCGCTACCCACACTCCGGAGCAGATGGCTCCTCAGTTCCAGACTCCAGCAGCTCAGCCAGTGGGAGTAGCTCAGCCAGTTGTTGCAGCTCAGGCCATTGGTGGCTTATCTATGTCTTCTGAGGCTTTGTTGAGGTTGGATAAGTTCACCAAGCTTTTCCCGGTTCATTACAGTGGGGCAGCTTCTGAGGACCCCCAGGATTATCTTGACCGCTGCCATGAGGTGTTGCGGAACATGGGGATAGTAGAGACCAATGGGGTCGACTTTGCTGTATTCCAAATGATAGGGTCCGCCAAGAGATGGTGGAATGATTTTGTGTTGACTAGACCAATTGGTTCGCTAGCCTTGACTTGGGACCAGTTCTCTTAGCTTTTTCTCGAGAAGTTTCTTCCTGTCACTCAGAGAGAGGACTACCACAGGCGGTTCGAGCATCTTCAGCAGGGTTCCATGACTGTCACCCAGTACGAGACTAGGTTTGTTGATTTGGCTCGTCGTGCTCTTCTTATACTCCCCACCGAGAGAGAGAGAGTGAGGAAGTTAATTGAGGGACTCGCTCAGCCTATTAGATTGCATATGGCTAAGGAGACGGGTAGCGATATTACTTTCTAGGATGCGGCCAATGTGGCCAGACGGGTTGAGATGGTTCTATCTCAGGGGAGCGGTCAGGGGTATGACAAGAGGCCTCATCATTCTGGTATATTCACTGGTGCCTCGTCTAGAGGCAGGGATTCTTTTGGTAGGGGCCATACTCCCAGGCTGTTTCATTCAGCACTTCAGGCTGCTCACGGTGCTTCAGGTGGCTGTGGTTCTCATATGCAGTATTCTGATTAGCTACCTTTAGTGCATCACCAGCTCCTATCAGTGCACCTCCGCTCTAGAGTTTTCAGGGTGGTTACTCAGGCCGTCAGGGTCAGTTTCAGGGTCAGCAGTCCCCGCAGCCGAGGACTTGTTATACTTGTGGCGATCCGAGGCACATTGCTAGATTTTGCCCTCAAGCGTCGAGAAGTTCTCAACACCAGGGTTCTCGTGCCATGGTTCAGGCATCGGGTGTTTCACCGCCCGCTCAGCCAGTTAGAGGCAGGGGTCAGGCAGCTAGAGGTGGAGGTAAAGGTGTTAGAGGTCGAGGTCTGGCCCCTAGAGGTGGAGGCAGCTAGCAGGAGGCCGTCCCAGGGATGTAGTTCAGAGTGGTGGGGCCTAGCCCCGATGTTATGCTATTCCAGCCAGGCCTGAGGCTGAGTCCTTTGATGCAGCCATCATAGGTATGGTTTCAGTTTGCAATAGAGATGCTTCAGCTCTATTTGATCCAGGGTCTACATACTCTTATGTGTCATATTATTTTGCCCCATATCTAGTTGTGCCTTGTGATTCTTTAAGTGCTCCCGTGTATGTGTCATGCCAGTAGGGGATTCTATTGTTGTAGACCGTGTCTATTGTTCATGCGTGGTTGTTATTGGGGGTCTTGAGACTAGTGTAGACCTCCTACTTCTCGATATGGTTGGTTTCAATGTTATTTTGGGGAAGGATTGGTTATCACCTTATCACGCTATATTGGAATGTCATGCCAAGATCGTGACCTTAGCCTTGCCGAGGTTGCCTTGATTGGAGTAGAGAGATACTCCTGGTCATTCTGTCAGTAGGGTTATTTCTTATATGAAGGCTCGACATATGGTCGAGAAGGGGTGTTTGGCTTATTTGGCGTATGTTTGTGATTTTAGTGTTGGGGTCCCTTCTATGGATTCCGTGCCAGTTGTTTGGGAGTTTCCAAAGGTATTTCCTGCAGACCTGCCGGGGATGCCACCCGACAGGGATATCGACTTTTGCATTGATTTGGCTCCGGGCACTCAGCCCATTTCTATTCCTCCATATCGTATGGCCCCGCCAAAGTTGAAAGAATTGAAAGAACAATTGCAAGACTTGCTTGATAAGGGCTTCATCAAACCTAGTGTCTTGCCCTGGGGAGCGCTGATGTTGTTTGTTAAGAAGAAGGATGGATCAATGAGGATGTGTATAGATTATCGGTAGTTGAACAAAGTCACCATCAAGAACAAGTATCTATTGTCGAGGATTGATGATTTGTTTGATCAGCTTCAGGGTGCCAAGGTATTTTCGAAGATTGATTTGAGATCTGGCTACCATCAGTTGAGGATTAGGGCATCCGATGTCCCTAAGACACTTTTCGCACTCAGTACGGGCATTATGAGTTTCTAGTGATGTCATTCGGGTTGACAAATGCCCCAGCAGCATTTATGGATTTGATGAATTGGGTGTTCAAGCCCTATCTGGATTCCTTCATGGTTGTTTTCATTGATGATATTTTAATCTACTCTCGCAGCCGAGAGGAGGATGAGCAGCACCTTCGAGTCGTTCTTCAGACTTTGAGAGACAATAAGTTGTATGCTAAGTTTTCGAAATGTGAGTTTTGGTTGAGTTTAGTTGCTTTCTTGGGTCACGTTGTATCAGCAGAGGGTATTCAGGTGGATCCTAAGAAGATTGAGGCAGTCAAGAACTGGCCTAGACCCACATCAGCTATAGAGATCCGGAGTTTCTTGGGTTTGGCGGGTTATTACCGTCGGTTTGTGGAGGGGTTTTCATCTATTGCAACCGTGATGACCAGGTTGACCCAGAAGGGTGCCTCGTTCAGGTGGTCGGACGAGTGTGAGGCTAGCTTTCAGAAGCTCAAGATAGCTTTGACTACAGCGCCAGTGTTGGTTTTGCTCACAGGTTCAGGGCCATATACAGTATATTGTGACGCATCTCGTATTGGACTTGGTGTGGTGTTGATGCAGAATGGAAAGGTCATTGCATATGCTTCGTGGCAGTTAAAGATTCACGAGAAGAATTATCCAGTACATGATCTGGAGCTAGCAGCCATTGTTCACGCGCTGAAGATTTGGAGGCATTATTTATATGGCGTGTCATGTGAGGTGTTCACGGATCACAAGAGTCTGCAGTATTTGTTCACGCAGAAGGAGCTAAATTTGAGGCAGAGGAGGTGGTTGGATCTATTGAAAGACTATGATATCACCATCTTGTATCATCCTGGGAAGGCCAATGTGGTGGCTGATGCTTTGAGTAGGAAGCCGGCTAGTATGGGTAGCCTTGCATATATTCTAGTCGGTGAGAGACCGCTTGCTTTAGATGTTCAGGCTTTGGCCAATCAGTTTGTGAGGTTGGATGTCTCTGAGCCTAGTCGTGTTCTAGCTTGTACAGTCGCTCGGTCTTTATTATTTGAGCGTATCAGAGATCGGCAGTATGATGACCCTCATTTGGTTGTCCTTAGAGACACAGTGCGGCACGGTAGTGCCAAGCAGGTTACAGTTGGAGATTAAAGAGTTTTGAGGATGCCGGGTCGAGTTTGTGTGCCTAATGTAGATGGGTTACGTGAGTTGATTCTAGAGGAGGCCCATAGTTCCCGGTATTCTATCCATCCGGGTGCCGCCAAGATGTATTAGGACTTGCAGCAGCATTACTAGTGGAGAAGGATGAAAAAGGATATAGTTGCGTATGTAACTCGGTGTTTAAATTGTCAGCAGGTAAAGTACGAGCATCACAGACCTGGTGGTTTGTTTCATAAGATTGAGATTCCTGAGTGGAAGTGGGAGCGTATCACTATGGACTTTGTTGTTGGACTCCCACGAACTTAGAGGAAGTTCGATGCGGTATGGGTTATTGTTGATAGGCTGACTAAGTCAGTGCATTTCATTCCTGTGGCAGTTTCCTATTCTTCAAAGCAGTTAGCTGAGATCTATATCCGGGAGATCGTTCATCTCCATGGTGTGCCCATTTCTATCATTTCGGATCGGGGTACGCAGTTTACCTCGCATTTCTGGAGGGCCGTTCAGCGTGAGTTAGGTATGCAGGTCGAGTTGAGCACAGCATTTCATCCCCAGACGGACGTTCAGTCCGAGCGTACTACTTAGATTTTGGAGGATATGCTCCGCGCCTGTGTTATTGACTTTGGAGGGTCTTGAGATCAGTTTTTGCCGTTACCGGAGTTTGCCTACAACAACAACTACCAGTCGAGCATTCAGATAGCCCCTTATGAGGCATTATATGGTAGACGGTATCAATCGCCAGTTGGGTGGTTTGAGCCGGGGGAGGCTCTGTTGTTGGGTATAGATTTGGTACAGGATGCCTTGGACAAGGTTAAGATCATTGAGGATAGGCTTCGTATAGCTCAGTCCAGGCAAAAGAGTTATGGTGACCGTAAGGTTCGTAATGTGGCATTCATGGTCGGGGAGCGGGTGTTGCTTCGAGTGTCGCCCATGAAGGGCGTGATGAGATTTGGAAAGAAGGGCAAGCTAAGCCCTAGGTTCATTGGACCTTTTGAGATCCTTGATCGAGTGGGAGAGGTGCTTACAGACTTGCGTTGCCGCCGGGTTTATCAGCTGTGCATCCAGTGTTTCATGTGTCCATGCTTCGGAAGTATCATGGTGATCCATCCCACGTGTTAGACTTCAGCACTGTCCAGTTGGACATAGATGTGCTATCCTAGACCGTCAGGTTCGTCAGTTGAGATCGAAGAGTTATCCTTCGGTTCGTGTTCAGTGGAGAGGTCAGCCTGTAGTGGCAGCTACTTGGGAGTTCGAGTCTGTTATGCGGAGCCGATATCCCCATCTTTTCACCGACTCGGGTACTTTTCTATGCCCGTTTGAGGACGAACGATTGTTTCAGAGGTGGAGAATGTGATGACCCAAGGGCTCATCTTTTGTTTTAGAATCTGAATCCGGGTTCCGAGGCTTTTAAAACCTCATTTTCTTTCTCCTCGATTTGCATGCGCTATCTGGGCGCATTTCCGAAAAGCTTTTATGTGAAATCTAAGAAAAATATTGAATTTTGCCTTTTAAATTGATTAAAGTTGACTTCGGTCAACATTTTTGGTAAACGGACCCGGACACATGATTTGACGGTAGGGTCCGTAGTAAAATATGGGACTTGGGCATATTCCTGAAATCGAATTCCGAGGTCCCTAGACCGAGAAATGAATTTTTGAAAAAAATTGTTTACTGGAAAATAGAAGGATTTTTAGAAATGGAATAGTGTGTGATATCGTTGGTATCGGGCCTATATCTTGGTTCCGTAGCCCGGTATAAGTTTAATATGGTATTTAAGTCGTATCTGTGAAATTTGGTGAGAATCGAAAGTGATTTGATGTGATTCGGACGTTCGGTCGTGAAAATAGAAATTTCAAGCGTTCTTAAGAAAAACATGAGTTTTGGTGTTAAATTCGTTGTTTAAGATGTTATTTTGGGCGATTTGATCGCACGAGTAAGTCCGTATGATGTTTTTAGACTTGTATGCATGATTGGTTTTAGAGCCCCGAGGACTCGGGTGAGTTTTGGAAAGGCACGTAGTGAGTTTAGACTTAGAAAATCTGCTGTTGCATCTGGTATCTATTGCAGGACTCTGATCTTGCAATTGCGAGATCAGGCTTCGCTTTTGCGAGCTTCACAGGCTTGGCAATTGCGAGGGTTTTATCGCAATTGCGAAGAAGACCTGGTCCAGCATAGTTCGCAATTGCGAACATATCTTCGCATTTGCGAAGTCATCAGGGAGGGACAACCATCGCAATTGCGACCAAAGGTTTGCAATTGCGACAGTAGCAGGCATGCAGCAGGTTCGCATTTGCGAGCTTCGCAATTGCGAAGCTCTCGTTGCAAATGTGACATCTGCAACTAATCAAAACACAATTTAGATGGGATTTCAACTCATTATCTCACATTTTCAAACCCTAATATCCCATAGGCGACTTTTCAAAGAAGAGTTCTTCCCCAAATCATAGGTAATGATTTCTAACTCATTTCCTTCAATCTATTTCATCTTTTTACATTGTTTCATCGCAATATCTAGGGGTTTTCATGGGAAATTGGGTGTTCTTGGGTATAATTTAGGAATTTCGAAATTTGGGGATTTAGACCTCAAATTAAGGTCGGATTTCAAAACCAGTTGCATATTTGTGCTCGTGGTGAATGGGTAGTCGGGTTTTTGTTCGAACTTTGAGTTTTGACCAAGCAGGCCCGGGGTCGGTTTTTAACTTTTTGGGAAAAATATTGGGAAACTATACTCATGCGTTAGAATTGGTTTATTTAGCGTTAATTGATGTTAATTAGTTAATTATGCATAGATTCGGGCGGGAAGTGGAAACCAAAGGAAAATCGGTATTTGAGGCTTGAGTTTAGCCGTGGAATCGAGGTAAGTGTTTGGTTTAACCTTAGCTTGAGGGAATAGGTGTTGTTGTCTTATTTGCTACGTGTTAGTGTTGAGTACGATGTATAGGTGTGGTGATGAGTATCTATACGTTGATGTTGAGCATGCAAGTGAGTCTTATACTGTGACCGTTCTGTCTCTTATTACGTAGTGTCCATGCTTAAATTGATGATTCTCCATGTTGAACGAGTCTTATGATATTTTTCTTGGTATTGAATAATTGTTGAGTATTGACTCATGTTGATACTTATATTTTAAAGTTAACTGTTGAAATGAGATTGGTTATTGTTGATTCCCTGGCCGGGATGTTATTGTTTCTACTATTTGGGTGAGGAAGAGCGTAAAGCATGAAAGGTGATGCCGTGCACGATATTGTGAGTGAGTGTTAATGCACGAAGGGTGATGTCGTGCGATATTCTGTGAGTGTTAATGCACGTAGGGTGATGCCGTGCCATGATTATGATAGTTAATGCACGAAGGGTGATGTCGTGCCATTATTATGAGAGTTAATGCACGACGGGTGATGTCGTGCCGTTTCTTTTGATTTTTATCATGAGGACGAGAGTAAAAGCACGAAGGGTGATGCCGTGCACGTGTTATTATATCATTATTTCTATTGATTCAAATTTGGTGTTTACTTTGCTTCTCTATTGAATTACTGTCAGGATCTGAGATCCCCCACAGCATGTTTCCCCTTCCCATTTTTATATGTAAATTTCTGTTATTATTGTTTTCTCGTATATGATTTAACTGCACAGGTTTATATGGTTGTCGTGCCTAGCCTCGTCACTACTTCGCCGAGGTTAGGCTCGACACTTACCAGTACATGGGTCGGTTGTACTGATACTGCACTATGCACTTTCTGTGCAGATTTCGTGCTGGACCTTGTGAGTAGAGTTTGGGCTGCTGCCTTCAGTCCACGGGAGAACCAAGATAGATCTGCCGGCGTTCGCAATCCCTGGAGTCCCCTTTTCCCCTGTTTTAGATTTCCTGTCTCTTTCCATTTTGAGAACAGTTGTAATTCTTTAAAACCAGTATTTGTAGAACTTCTTAGACGTTCGTGGATTGTGACACCAGATCATTGGGGTAGTCATGTATTGGAGTTTTTGAGGTGTTATAACACTTCCGCACTTTATATCTGTTTAGCTTTAGTTATTGTTTATTTCTGTTTGGGTTAATTATTAATGTGTTAATTAGAACCGTAATTGTTGGCTTGCCTAGCATTCGAGAGTTAGGCGCCATCACGATCCCGACGGTGGGAAATCCTGGTCGTGACACCTTTATGGACGAAAAGAAGTTTGATCCGCCCATTCTACCATTATAAGGGATCCAAGCTGGCTTGGGTTCCTAAGTCTAATCGGTGATTTCGTGTGCAGGCTGGAGTGAGAAGTAGAGGTCAAAAAATGGTACATGGATAGTGGCTGATCTAAGCATGAAGAATGGATAATTTCCTCTCACTCTAGGCCTTCCAAGGTGAGAGTGTGTTCTTTGGAAACGACAAGAAGGGCTATATTCTTGGTGTTGGCAAAATTTGAAAACACTCTCCCATGCAATTGAAAATGTGTTCCATGTGAATTGCTTGAACTATAGCTTGTTGAGTGTATCTCAAATCTATGATAAGGGAAAATGAAGTGAAGTTCTTGTCCAAATCTTGCATTGTCACCAATCTCAAAACTGGTGGTGTTGATAGCCAAAAAGTTCAAGAACATCTATGTTGTAGACCTTGATTCACTGAATGTTGGTAATCTAACATGCCAAAGTGTCATAGATGATGATGCTGAGTTATGGCGCAGACGACTGGGCATGCGAGTTCTTATTTACTGAACAAGTTGGTTATGGAGGACCTGGTTCATGGGCTGGAGCAGTCAACACTGGCTGCTACTTAATTAACAAGTGCATAATTAGGTCCCTTCTCGAGAAGTCTCTCTATGAACTGCTCAATGGGAGAAAGTGACTTACCCGAGAGCCTTTGGATGCAAAGTGTTTTGTTCTCAACAATGGTGGCAAAATGTCACATACAAAGAAGATGAAGATGGAAAATTTACGAATGCTCCTGGTGAAGCTATAGATATTGCAAATGGAAAGACTGATTTGATGAGTCAAGTCAAGCAGAGCAATGAAGGAGATGCATCTCCAAAAGGCACAGAGGAACCTGGTCCCTCTATCACCTCGATTATAGTTGAATAGGGTTGTTGATGCTTCATTAAGTACTCCTGATGCAGAACAAAGGAGTGGAAGTCATAATTTTGTTGATGTCAATGATGTTTAAAAGTTGGTCATATGGATAATATTCAACTCTACAGCTGTAAAAGTTGCTGTAAAAGTGGTACAGTCAACTCTACAGCTGTAAAAGTTGCTGCACTGTACCGTCTGGCAGCAATACAGCAGCACAACTCTAGCTTGCTAAGGACAAAATAAAGGACACTTTATTGCATCATCCTTGATGACATCACACACATATATTATCAACATGAGGAAAGGGATTTCATCTCTCCAACACTTGAAAATCAAAAGATAATATTCTCTCAAGTTCTAGCCACCACATCTCTCAAGAACAAAGCTACTACAACCTCAAGGACCAGATCCAAAGATTGAAGATATCTTAAGTCCTTAGGTTTGTTGAGTATTTGTTATTTTGTTCTTCATTTGTAATTCCTACTTAGCTTAGTTAGAAGCACTATGTAGGAAACCCTTGTAAATCATAAACCTTTGTGTTTGTGTCTTGGCTAGAGTTAGTCGAGCTGTAAAACATTTGTGATAGAGTTATTACAAAGTGGCTTGTAATAGAGTTGTTACAAGTTAGTGAGGGACTAAGAGGTTAATTCCTAGGTTACAATAGGTTGTGATATGAAGATTGCTCAGTAGTGAAGTTGAAATCCTACAAGGGTAGGTCGTGGTTTTTAATCTCGTGAGCTGGGAGTTTTCCACATAAAACTCCATTGTGTTCTTTATTTACTATCGATTTACTGTGGGAACAGATAGAGAACCTGGTGCCCTATACTATTTGGTTTTACAGTCTGTTTCTTATTGTGGGAACTGATAGAGATCCTGGTTCTCTATACAGTTTGATGGACTCTTAGTTTCTATCAGTTTTCGACTGTAGGGCTTTTGCACATATACCAAAAGAGCAGAGAACAAAGATGGATGATAAATCCATTCCCTACATATTCATCGGATATGAAGATGAAGAGTTCGCGTACAGATTGTGGGATCCTGTAAAGAAGAAAGTCATTAGAAGCAGAGATGTAATCTTCCGAGAAAGTGAAGTTGGGGTTGTAGATGATCAGCCAGAAAAGGCAAAGAATGGTATAATCCTAACCTTGTTAACATTCATTCTACTTCTAACTATGCCACATGTGCATAAAGTACGACCGACGAGGTTGCCGGGTAAGGGGGCAACCTGATGAGATTATTGAGCAGAGGGAGCAATTTGATGATGATGTCGAGCAAGTGGAGTACCACACTCAGGGAAAAGAACAACCTTAACCTCTAAGGAGATCAGAAAGGCCAAGGGTAGAGTCATGTAGGTAACCTTCCACATAGTATGTCCTCATCAGTGATAAGGGGGAGCTAAAAAGTCTTCAGGAGGTGTTGTCCCATCCATAAAAGAACCAGTGGATGAAAGCCATGAAAGAAGCTGGAATCTCTACAGAAAAATGGCACGTACAAGCTAGTTGAACTTTCAAAAGGTAAAAGACCACTCAAATGTAAGTGGGTATTTAAACTCAAAAAAGATGGAAAATGCAAGCTGGTCAGATACAAAGCTCGATTGGTGGTAAAAGGATTCGAACAGAAGAAAGGTATTGATTTTGACGAAATTTTCTCACCTGTTGTCAAAATGACTTCTATTTGAACAATCTTGAGCTTTACAGCTAGCCTAGATCTTGATGTACAATAATTGGATGTGAAAACTGCATTTCTTCACGAAGATTTAGAAGACGAGATATATATGGAGTAACTAGAAGGATTTGAAGTAGCTGGAAGAAACACATGGTGTGCAAATTAAATAAGAGTCTTTATGGGTTGAAGCAGGTACCAAGGCAGTGGTACATGAAGTTTAACTCATTCATGAAAAGTCCAACCTACACAAAGACCTATTTTGATCCATGTGTATATGTCAAAAGATTTTTTGATAGCAACTTTATTATATTATTGCTGTATGTATATGACATGTTGTTTGTAGGACAAGACAAGGAGCTGATTGCAAAGTTGAAGAGAGATTTGTCCAAGTCATTTGATATGAAGGACTTGGGACCAGCACAACAAATTCTAGGGATGAAGAAAGTTTGAGAGAGAACAAGCAGAAAGTTGTGACTATCTCAGGAGAAGTACATTGACGTGTACTAGAACGCTTCAACACGAAAAGTGCTAAACTAGTCAGCACACCTTTTGCTGGTCATCTGAAGTTGAGCAAGAATATGTGTCCTACAACAATGGAGGAGAAAGGGAACATGGCTAGAGTTTCTCATTGTTTGGCAATCGGAAGTTTGATGTACGCAATGGTATGCACTAGACGAGATATTGCTCATGCAGTTGGTGTTGTTAGCAGGTTCCTTAACAATCCTGGAAAAGAACACTAGGAAGTAGTCAAATGGATACTCAAGAACCTGAGAGGTACCTCTGAAGACTATTTGTGTTTTGGAGGATCTAATCCATTCTTGAAGGTTTACACGGATGCTGGTATGGCAGGTGATCGTGATAATTGTAAGTATACTTCTGGATAACTGTTCACATTTTCAGGGGGAGCTATATCATTCCAGTTGAAGCTACAAAAGTGTGTCACACTCTCTACAATTGAAGTAGAGTACATTGCCACTACTGAAGCTGGATAGGAGCTGTTATGGCCGAAATAGTTCTGTTGAGAGTTTAAATTACATAAAAAGGAGTATGTAGTCTATTATGACAATGAAAGTGCAATAGATCTGAGCAAAACACCATGTATCATGCAAGGACGAATCATATCGACGTGAGATATCACTGAATTCGGAAAAAGATAGAGGATAGATTTATGCAGGTCAAGAAGATCCATATAAGTGAGAATCCTTCAGATATGTTGACCAAGGTGGTACTAAGAGGCAAGTTCGAGCTATGCAATGAACCTTTCGGCATGCACTCAAACTAGCAACCCAGTGTTACCTCCTTCAGGTGAATAGGACTAGAGGGTCAGATTTATAGGGTCCATCCTATTCAATAATAGGCATGTGCCTATGAAATAAAACTTGGCTGGCAACTCTTTCCTGGAGCCAATAAAACATCGTAGCTGCTCATGGTTATTTTGGCCGATTGATCTTCCAATATGCTAGTTTCAACAGCTCTCGTTTGTTACAGTTCTTCCTAGCTGCTTGGTCTGTAGTAGGTATCTGGTTTACCGCTTTAGGTATCAGCACTATGGCTTTCAACCTAAATGGTTTCAATTTCAACCAGTTTGGAAATAAGTGTTGGGTTTTGTTATTTATATCAAAAGAGGTGTGAATGGAAAATGGTGGGAAAAGAAATGGACGGAGATGAAATTTTAAATTAGTTCACTTTACTAATGCACTTTGTCCCTCATTGGAATAAGAAAAGAAAATCTTTATGTATATATAGTGAAGCTCATATTTTAGCTTTTAAAGAGTTAAGAAGAAGGAAAGTCGCGCGCCGTCGTCGTCGTCGCTCGCTCGGCTCGGCTTCGGCTTCGGATTTGGATTTGGATTTGGTCAAAGATTGATTGATTAATCTTTTTGGACAAAATTCTTTTCAATTAATTAATTAATTAAATTAATTAACAAAAATTCAATCCGGAATAACCCATGACCCGCGATCCGATCCGGTCTGGTCTATTTTCTTTCCCGAATTATTTTAAATCTGTTAGTTGTTTCCCGCAATTTTTCCCCACATGTTCCAACAGCTATGGATGTTTGAAAGGTTGCAAACCTTTTTAGAAATAGTGCCAAACCTGTTCCAATAGTTATGGCTGTTCTGAAAGGTTGCAAACCTTTTCAGAAATAGTGCCAAATGGGCTATAAATATGCCTTCAATCTCAGAATTTTTACTTACTAAATTTTCTGATTATCTTCTTCTTCTTCTGCATAATATTTTCTAGTGTGTTTTACGACCATTGAGTGGTTCGCTGATCACCAGAGTTTTTGGTATCAATACGCTGGTGAGTTAAATCGTTCTATCCTGGGAGGATATATTCCAGAACCTCGGGTACTTGAGGGGAATAATTTCCTTAAGGACACACTGTGTATTGAGTGGGCTCAATTAATTCCTATACTGTTTTCAGAATCTATTTTGACGTTCCTATGCTATTTTCAGAATTTATTTTGACGTTCTATTTCTACTAACTTTTTGTTTCTGTTTGTCAAAAAGTTTATTGTTTTATTGATTTTATAGCAATACATTTTGAATAACAGTCTTAAGGAAATTATATTTATTATATTCTGTATTCTGTTTGTGGAGATTAAAACATTTGTGGTTTTCTACTCCTTCTGCATTTTACTATTCTGATTTGAAGATATAAAAAGTTCATCAGAGTATTGAAATTCAGAAAACGATTTGAAGAACATAACTTCATCGTTTTCTGTGAAATAGTATATAAAAACTTCTATTTTTATTTATCATACGTACGGTTTATTGATTAATGTATTGTTTACTGTTCTGGTTTTGCCTTTAATTGAACTCTTATGTTGTTGACAGTGACAAATGGAAATTGATAACGGGAATCTTTCTGCGACTGTTGCTGCAAAAGCGATAGCCTCGTCAAGCCGCACTACTGCTCCTCCGGCCGAGAAACCGGGAAAATTTTTTGGACCCAACTTCAAAGGATGGCAGCAAAGGGTGTTCTTATGGCTTACTATACTTGGTATGCAGAAATTCACTAGTGAAGAGCCTCTAGTGCCTACTGCGGACATGCCATACAATGAGAAGTTCATCATTGTTGAGGCGTGGAAGCAGACAGATTTTCTTTGCAAAGGCTATATCTTAAGCGCTTTAGAGGATGACTTGTACAATGTGTACAGTGCGATGAATACTTCGAAAGAATTATGGGATGCACTTGAGAAGAAGTACCAGACGGAAGATGCATGCTTGAAGAAGTTCGTGGTTGCCAAGTTTATATGCTATAAAATGATAGACAGCAAAACTGTGGGAACCCAAGTTCAGGAGCTTCAACTATTTTTCACGACCTTATTGCTGAAGGTATGGTCGTGAATGAAGCATTTCAAGTGGCTGCAATGATTGAAAAATTTCCTCCTTCATGGATAGATTTCAAGAACTATCTTAAGCACAAGCGTAAAGAAATGAAGTTGGAAGATCTTGTGATAAGTCTAAAGATTGAGGAAGACAACAAAACAACCGAGAAGAAGTCTCGTGGAAATTCAACGATCATGGGAGCTAATATCGTTGAGGAGACTGCTCCAAAAAGTAAGAATAGGAAGAGGACTTCTGGACAGGCTAATGAGCAGAACAAAAAGAAATTCAAGGGCAACTGTTACAATTGTGGAAGAGTTGGTCACAAAGCCCCTGATTATCGTCTCCCAAAGAAGGATAAAAAGAAGGGACATGCCAACATAGTGGAGAGAATGATGACATTGATGATCTTTGTGCAATGCTTCGGAATGCAACCTAGTTGGAAATCCGAAAGAGTGGTGGATTGACTCTGGAGCCACTCGACATGTTTGTGTTGTCAAAGAAGCATTTGCGACTTACTCTACTGCTGGACCAGAAGAAGAGATTTCCATGGGAAATAATGAAACAACCAAGATTGAAGGTTATGGGAAGATATTCCTGAAGATGACCTACGACAAGGTGTTAACGCTCAACAACGTTCTTCATGTTCCTACTATTAGGAAGAATTTAGTTTCTACTTCTTTACTTGTGAAGAATGGATTCAAATGTGTATTTGTTTCTGATAAAGTTGTTGTAAGAAAGAATGAAATGTATGTTGGAAAAGGCTACCACACGGAGGGCCTTTTCAAACTCAATGTAATGGTTGTTGACAGTATGAATAAAATTTCAGCTTCTTCTTATTTATTGGAGTCAAATGATTTATGGCATATTCGTTTAGGACATATCAATTATAAAACCTTGCGGAAGTTAATTAATTTAGAACTATTGCCTTTCCAAGTGTAATAAATTGAAATATCAAATATGTGTTGAATCTAAGTTTGTAAAACATCCTTATAAGTCTGTTGAAAGGAATTCAAATCCTTTAGACCTAATTAATACTTACATTTGCGATATGAAGTCGACACCATCTCGAGGTGGGAAAAAGTATTTTATTACTTTTATTGACGATTGCACTCGATATTGTTATGTTTATTTGCTTAATAGTAAGGATGAAGCAATTGAAGCATTTAAGCAATACAAAAATGAAGTGGAGAATCAATTGAATAAAAAGATCAAAATAATTAGAAGTGATAGAGGTGGAGAATATGAATCTCCGTTTGTAGAAATATGTTCAGAATATGAAATTATCCATCAAACTACTGCACCTTACACACCTCAATCCAACGGAATTGCGGAAAGGAAATATCAAACATTAAAGGAAATGATGAATTCTTTATTAATAAGATCCGGATTACCGCAGAGTTTGTGGGGGGAAGCTATCCTTACAGCTAACCAAATACTCAACAGAGTACCCCACAGCAAAACGCAATCTATTCCATATGAAAAATGGAAAGGAAGAAAACCCAACTTGAATTATTTCAAAGTGTGGGGGCGTCTAGCAAAGGTACAAGTTCCTTTACCTAAAAGGGTTAAAATCGGACCAAAAACAGTAGATTGCGTTTTTATTGGATATGCTACAAACAGTAAAGCATGTCGGTTTTTGGTTCATAATTTCGATAATCCCGAGATTCATGTTACTACGGTAATGGAATCAGATAATGCTGAATTCTTTGAAAGCATCTATCCGTATAAAACTGAATGTGAGTCGTTAAGTGAAAGACCTAAACGACCTCGGGAATAACCAAAGGAAAATACTCCAAGTATAGAAGATCCAAGGCGTAGCAAACGTCAAAGAACATCTACTTCCTTTGGACCAGATTTTGTGACATTCTTGCTTGAAAATGAGCCTCAAACTTTTAAAGCATCTATGTCGTCTTCTGATTCAGCGTTTTGGAAAGAGGCAGTCAATAGTGAGATTCAATCAATTTTGGATAACCATACATGGGAATTGGTTGATCTTCCTCCGGGAAATAAGCCTTTAGGTTCGAAATGGATCTTTAAGCGGAAAATTAAAGCTGATGGCACTATTGACAAATATATGGCAAGACTTGTTGTCAAAGTAATAGACAAAAGGAAGGCCTTGATTACTTTGACACTTACTCGCCAGTAATAAGGATAACATCTATTAGGGTGTTAGTGGCACTAGCGGCCGTGCATGGTCTTGAAATCCATCAAATGGATGTTAAAACAACTTTCTTAAATGGAGAATTGGAGGAAGAGATTTACATGGAACAACCTGAGGGTTATCTGGTTCCCGATAAAGAAAAGAAAGTGTGTAAACTTGTTAAGTCGCTTTATGGACTTAAACAAGCACCCAAACAATGGCATGCAAAATTTGACCAAACAATGTTGGCAAGTGGATTTAAAATCAACGAGTGTGACAAATGTGTTTACATTAAAAACACTCCAGGTCATGAAGTCATTGTTTGTTTATATGTTAACGACATGTTGATAATGAGCAAAAGTATGGCAGATATAAATGCTACAAAGCGCATGTTGGCTAACAAATTCGATATGAAAGACTTAGGAGTTGCTGATGTGATCTTAGGAATCAGAATTCACAAGACTCCACAAGGTCTAGCATTATCACAGTCTCACTACATTGAAAAGGTACTTGACAAGTTCAAGTATTTGGATTTCAAAATTGCCAAGACTCCAATTGACGTGAGTTATGCACTTCAAAAGAATGAAGGTGAAAGTGACTCACAACTAGACTATGCAAGAGTATTGGGAAGTTTGATGTATATCATGAATTGTACGCGACCAGATATAGCATGTGCTATTAGCAAACTGAGTCGGTTTACAAGTAATCCTAATCAAATACATTGGATGGTAATGAAACGAGTTTTGGGGTATCTAAAACATACCCAAAATTATGCTTTGCATTGCAACAAATATCCTTTCGTGATCGAGGGATATAGTGATGCAAATTGGATCACTAGATCATCTGAAGTTAGATCCACGAGTGGATATGTTTTCAAAATTGGGGGTGGAGCAGTGTCTTAGAAATCATCCAAACAAACGGGCATCGCCCGTTCTACAATGGAATTTGAATTCATAGCTTTAGATAAGGCCGGTGAAGAAGCTGAATGGCTCCGGAATTTCTTGGAAGATATTCCATTTTGGCCCAAACCTTTGGCACCTATTTGTATACATTGTGATAGTCAAACGGCAATAGGTAGGGCAGGGAGCGTTATGTATAACGGAAAATCTCGTCATATACGACGGAGACACAATACCGTTAGACAACTACTCTATAGTGGTGTTATCACAATTGACTACGTAAAGTCAAGAGATAACGTGTCGGATCCACTTACAAAAGGCCTATCTAGAGAGGCAGTTGAAAGATCATCAAAGGGAATAGGGTTAAGGCCTAGGACAAGTCATCATGGCGGTAACTCTACCTAGAAGACTGGAGATCCCAGGAGCTAGGTTCAAAGAGATCAAACAAAGTTATGAATGACAGTTCAACATTTTCAAATAACTCAACCCATTCTCGTGATGAAGAAAATGTTCAAAAAACGAGGTAAATCATTAAGGCTTTTTGATGAGTCAATAAAGCTTAAAGCTTTTTAATGATTTGCTAAGTCTGGCAGGATATGACCAGATAGTGTGTCTTTACCTATGTGAGTGTGAAGTGTAAGCCGCTTCAGGGGGAATGAACGTAAAGGCCCATTCTCGAAGCACTCATGAAACCAGGTGGTGTTCATGGCTGAAACGAACACAACCATGAGAACCATAGATGGTTAAGGATGATTGTGTGACTTATGTTGTCTAGGTATACAACAAAGCTCGATGGTTCAAAGATATCAAATCTATCGATTAACCGAGTATATCCGATATAAGTTCACTACGGAAAGTTCAAAGGGAAACCTACTTATCCAGATGCAATTAATTCTTGCATGTAAAACACCCACACGTCCGTGCATTCCTTTAAGTTTATAGCCATTCCCCATTCATGTAGGGGATTGTTGGGTTTTGTTATTAATATCAAAAGAGGTGTGAATGGAAAATGGTGGGAAAAGAAATGGAGGGAAGTGAAACTTTGAATTAGTTCACTTTACTAATGCACTTTGTCCCTCATTGGAAGAAGGAAAGAAAATCTTTGTGTATATATAGTGAAGCTCATCTTTTAGCTCTTAAAGAGTTAACAATAAGGCAAGCCTTGTGCAATCATCGTCGTCGCTCGCTCGGCTCGACTCGGCTTCGGCTTCGGCTTTGGCTTCGGATTTAGGATTTGGATTTGGATTTGGATTTGGTCAAAGATCGATTGATTGATTAATCTTTTTCGACAAATTTTTTTCAATTAATTAATTAAATTAATTAACAAAATTCAATCCGGAATAACCCATGACCCGCGACCCGTCTGGTCCGGTCCATTTTCTTTCTCGGATTATTTTAAATCTGTTAGTTATTTCCCGCAATTTTTCCCCACCTGTTCCGACAGCTATGGCTGTTCTGAAAGGTTGCAAACCTTTTCACAAACGGTGCCAAACCTGTTCCAACAGCTATGGCTGTTCTGAAAGGTTGCAAACCTTTTCAGAACAGTGCCAAATGGGCTATAAATATGCCTTCAATCCCAGAATTTTTACTTACTAAATTTTCTGATTATCTTCTTCTTCTTCTGCACAATATTTTCCAGTGTGTTTTACGACCATTGAGTGGTACGCCGATCACCAGAGTTTTTGGTACCAATACGCTGGTGAGTTAAATCGTTCTATCCTGGGAGGATATATTCCAGAATCTCGGGTACTTGAGGGGAATAATTTCCTTAAGGACACACTGTGTATTCAGTGGGTTCGATTTATTCCTATACTGTTTTCAGAATTTATTTTGAAATTCCTATATTGTTTTCAGAATTAATTTTGACGTTCTAGTTCTACTAACTTTCTGTTTTTGTTTTTAAGAAAGTTTATTGTTTTCACTACAAGAAAATTGCGTACTACATGGGGATTTTCCTGGGCATTATAAAAGAAAATTCGCAGGTAATTCAGTTTCTTGCGGATTTTCCTTCCAGAAAAAATTCGATGGAAAAACCTTCATAAGTAATTATTACTTGCGGATTTATAAATCCTCAGATAATGTCATGACCCAAAATCCACTAAGGGTCGTGATGGCGACGGACACCGCTGTCAGGCAAGCCAACCAAAATACTCAATTAAATTCTCGTTTTAATAATTTTTGAAATCTACGATTTTCCTTCATATTATACTAGTAAAACGTAATCATTTCAAATTAATATGCTATTCAATAGAATACAAAGTGGACAGAAATGAAAATATAGTACAATACTCTGAAGGAGATTCTGCTGGCTACGCGTCGTCTCGATAAATGTAGCTCACCTAAGTCTCCGTATCAACCATGCCACTATGCCACTAAGCCACTAGCCATACATGAACCTGTGCAACAAAAATGCACAGCAAGTGTAGTATAAGTACGAAAATAACATGTACCCAGTAAGTATCTCGTCTAATCTCGAGGAAGTAGAGACGAGGGGTCGACTTCGACACTTACTAGTGGTCCGATAATAACATACCAATAATATAGTAAATCGTGGATTTTCATAAAGATAGGTGTAACTCAATAGCATAAACCAAGTAAGCAATTCATTCATAAATTGGAGATTTTCAAATTCATTTTTCATCATTTATACATGTATCTCAAGTCAGGGAGAGCAAATACCAACATCTATTAATCCTAAGGCAAGCAATACAAGCATGCGCAAATCATGCCGAGGACGTACGGCCCGATCCAACAATATTTAAACTGTGCACTGCCAGAGGGTCGAATGGCGCGAACCATAGATGCATCTATTACCCCGCTCGCAAATCATACATGCGACGCGGTCAAATATAAATAAACACAACAATCAGTCAAATCAAGAATTCATCTGTCACGACCCGGATTTCCCACCCTCGGGAGTCGTGATGGCGCCTATTGGTGAAAGCTAGGCAAGCCAATTATTTCAACTATTTACCTTTTTTTCTCATTTTTAATCCTTTAACAGTTATGAACCAACACTATGTAATCAGCTGAATTAAAAAAGTGGAAGAACAAATTATAACCATTAAAATATTACCAATACAATTCCTTAAACATAGACTACCCAGGACTGGTGTCACAATTTCACAGACTGTCTAAGAATACTACAAATAAGGGTCTCAAAGATAATTACAACGCTATCTCTGAAATACATAAAAGAAACAGAATGAAGGGATAAAAGGAGACGCCAAGGCCTGCGGACGCCTGCAGGACTACCTCGAGTCGCTTGATGAACTGGAAGCAACAACCTCACTGCGGTCCGAAAGCTACAGTATCGGGATCTGCACACAAGAGTGCAGAGTGTAGTATCAGCACAACCGACCCTATGTGCTGGTAAGTGTCTAGCCTAACCTCGGCGAAGTATTGACGAGGCTAGGACTAGACTACCAAATAAACCTGTGCAGTTAAATCATATACAGAGGAAATAAAGGCAGATATTTACAGTTAAAGAGTAAGAAGGGGGAAGGCATGCTGCGGGGAAATCAAATAACAACAGAAAATAATAAATAACCGTAAAGCACACCATAACTCAAATATCAACAATAATCAGAAAATCAAGACAAGTGCACGGCATCACCCTTCGTGCTTTTACTCTCGTCCTCACCAAATATCAATATAATCGGCATGGCATCACCCTTCGTGCTTTAACACTCTCTCACAAATATCATGCACGGCATCACCCTTCGTGCTTTACACTCTTCCTCACCCTAGTAACAATCACAAAGCAATTTGGGCAAGGGAATCAATATCATCACAATAAAACCAAGTAAACAACAGAAATCAGTATGTAGACGTAAAGAACACCATAATTCAATTATCAGCAGAATCAGGAAAATCAAGGACAAGTGCACGGCATCACCCTTCGTGCTTTTACTCTCGTCCTCACCATAAGAATCAATATAATCTGCACGGCATCACCATTCGTGCTTTTACTCTCGTCCTCACCATAAAAATCAATATAATCGGCACGGAATTGTACATCGTGCGGCACGACATCACCCTTCGTGCTTTACACTCTTCCTCACGAAAATCATGCACGACATCAACCTTCGTGCTTTAACACTCTCTCACCAAAACAATGCACGGCATCACCCTTCGTGCTTTAACACTCTTCCTCACCCAAACAACAATCACAAACAATAAGGGCAAGGAAATAATGAAATCACAATAAAATCACTATGAAAAATCCCGGCAAGGGAACAATGTCAAAAGCAACAACATCCCGGCAAGGGAACAATATTAAAAGCAACAACATCCCGGCAAGGGAACAATATTAAAAGCAACAACATCCCGGCAAGGGAACAATATTAAAAGCAACAACATCCCAGCAAGGGAACAATATTAAAAACAACAACATCCCGGCAAGGGAGACAATATCATAATCCTCTTCTCTTTTTCACATTTACTTCACAACTCAATTTTACAACCTGAGCCAACTCTCTACAATGCTCAATTACCAATGATACTTTGACAATTCGATTCACAACTTGAGCCAACGCTCTACAATCTTCAAATACCGATAATACTCTCACAAATCAATTCACAACTTGAGCCAACGCTCTTAAATGTTCAATTACCAAATTTACTTCCACAAGCGTTGTTCAACAATAGGAATATCACATAAGGCATGAGCAATACAAAACGGAGTCACATTAATCATAGTATAAGACTCACGGGCATGCTTGACACCAACGTATACATACTCGTCACCATGCCTATACGTCGTACCCAACAATTAACACATAGAAAATAGGACACGACTCCTAATCCCTCAAGCTAAGGTTAGACCAAACACTTACCTCGATGCCACGAACACAATTCACGCCTCAACTACCGCTTTACCTCTTGATTCCACCACCAATTCGCTCGTATTTAGCCACAAGTTACTTAACTATATCAATAAATGCTAAATGAACCAATTCGAATGCATGGAAATAAGTTTTCTAATGTTTTTCCCAAAAAGTCAAAAATCGACCCCGGGCCCACATGGTCAAAACCCGAGGTTTGAACCAAAACCCGATTACCCATTCACCCGGGTACTCAAATATATAATTTGTTTTGAAATCGGACCTCAAATCGAGGTCCAAATCCCCAAAATTTGAAAAACCTAGGTTCTACCCAAAACACGCAATTTCCCCCATGAAAACCCTTGATTTTGAGTTGAAATCATGTAAAAAGATGTTAAAGATTGAAGAAAACGAGTTAGAAATTACTTACAATCGATTTGGAGAAGACCTTTTCTTTGGAAAATCGCCCAAGAGAGTTTATGTTTTGAAAGAGTTTGAAAAATGAAAGATTTTTGGCTAAGTCATGAATTTGCAGGTCGCAGATGTCGCATTTGCACCAGCAGAACCTGCTAATCTCGCATTTGCGGTCATTGTTCGCAATTGCGAACTCGCATTTGCGATGGGAGAGTCGTATTTGCGACAATGGGGATTTCTGGGCATTTTCGCATTTGCGAAGGAACAATTCACATTTGCGATTTCGCTTTTGCGATAAACACGTCGCATTTGCGACCCAAGGCAGCCCAGGTCGTCTTCGCATTTGCGAAGCCTGTAGACCTGCAACATACCAGAAATTCCTAAGTCCAAATTTCACTCCGTGGCCTATCCAAAACTCACCCGATCCCTCGAGGCTCCACATGCACACTAACCCAAAAACATCATACGGACTTGCTCGTGCAATCAAATCACCAAAATAACATCAACAACTATGAATTTAGCATCCAAATCAAAGAAAATCTCAAGAACTTTCAAAGTTTCAAACTTTACAACTAAGGTTCCGAATCACGTCATATGACCTCCGTTTCTTACCTTATTTTACAGGCTCGGCTTAAATCATATATAAGACCTGTGCCGGGCTCCGGAACCAAAATACGGGTCCGATACCATCAAATTTCAAACACATTTCATTTTCAAAAACTCACATATTTTTCAGAAAATAATTTTCTTTAAAAATTCATTTCTCGGGCTTGGGACCGCGGAATTCGATTCTAGGCATACGCCCAAGTCCCATATTTTCCTACGGACCCTCCGGGACCGTCAAATCATGGGTCCGGGTCCGTTTACCCAAAATGTTGATCGAAGTCAACTTAAATTTATTTTAAAAGCAAAATTTATTATTTTTCATAGATTTTCACATAATGACTTTCCGGATACACGTACGGACAGCGCACGCAAATTGAGGTGAGGCAAAAAGGAGGTTTTAAGGCCTCAGAACACAGAATTTACTTCCAAAATGAGTGATGACCTTTTGGGTCATTACATCATCAGGGAACAATTATCCAAGGAAAAGCCAATTCTCTTTTAACAATTCAAGAAAATGAAGTTTAATCTCTTAGAAATTCATTTACTAATTCGATGTGATTTAAGCAATTCAAACTGTCAATAAGATTACAAATATTCCAAGTATAGCATGCTTTTGGGTCCTAGACTACCCGGACTTAAACATAATAGTAGCTACGCACGGACTCTCGTCACCTTGTGCGTACGTAGCCCCCACAAATAGGAGCACAAATCCAATTAATTCATCTATAGGGACAATTCCCTCTTACAAGGTTAGAAAGGAGACTCACCCTCGCTCCGAGGTTCCATAACCGTCTTCCAAGCCCTTCCAACGACTCAAATCGATGTGCAACGCTCCAAAACCCAATCCATATGGTAAAAATTGCCTCAAAAATCGCTTTAATCCGAGCTCCATAGCTCCAAAAATGAGTAAAAATCTCGGACTGCTCAATTTATACACTGTCCAGCATTTTCGCACCTGTGGTTACTGTTCACGCAGATGCGGTATTGTTTACGCACCTGTGGTTACTGTTCACACACCTATGGTTACTGTTCACGCAGGTGCGGTACTGTTCACGCACCTGCGAAAAACACAGCAGCTGCCCAAAAATATCAGCAACTTTTAATTTCACTAAAAATGCTCTAACTCTATCATACGAACTCGGAATTCGACGATTCTTGTTCCTATGAGTCACAAATAATAATACGAACATAGGTTCAAACGAAACTCAATTTGGAGCTCATTTACTCATTGCGATACCAATTTCGCTCGTTAAACAATTAACTCATGTTTTGCGCTAAAAACTTAATCGCGACTTGATGAAATTAGACCACACTTTCCAGATCACTCCTATAATTCATTATCAAAATCCCTGAAGTCTCGAAATCGAGTTTCGATCTCTAGAACTAAAAATGGACCTTTGGATCATTACATGCTTATGCTCAAAACGCCAAACTCTTCCAAAACTCCTGCAAAACTCATCCGAGTCCCATGGTATCCCAACCAAGTATACTAACAAGTCCCATAACATGACACGAACTTACTCGATGCCTCAAATTACATTGAACAACACTAAAACATGAATCGCACTCCAATTCAAGCTTAATGATCTTTAGAATTTCAAACTTCTACATTCGATGTCGAAACCTATTAGATCACGTCCGATTGACCTCAAAGTCGCATTCGACGTTACGGACCTACTCCAACTTCCGGAATTGGATACCGACCCCGATATCAAAAAGTCCACTTCCGGTCAAACTCCTTAAAAACCTTCAAATTTCTATCTTTAGTCAGATGACTCCAAAATGACCCCCGGACCTCCGAATTCACTTCCGATCACGAGCCCAACACCCGAATCACCATACAGAGCTATTCCCAGACTCGGAATCCCAAGCAAACATAAATAACACTAAAATGCACTTCAACCAAAACTTATGAAATTCTTCCAAAAATGCTAACTTCCACTATAGGCGCCGAAACGTCCCCGGGTCTTCCAAACCCCGATCCGGACATACGCCCAAGTCCGAAATCATCATACGAACCTGCTGGAACTTCGAATCTCGATTCCGAGGTTGTTTACTTAAAAATATAATCTTAGTCAGTTCTTTCAACTTAAAGCTTCCGAAATGAGAATTCTCTTTCCAAATCAACTCCAAACTTCCCGAAATTCAATTCCGACCATGCGTACAAGTCATAATACCTGAAGTGAAGCTACTCATGGCCTCAAACTGCTGAACAACGCGCTAGAGCTCAAAACGACCGGTCGGGTCGTTACATTCTCTCCCACTTAAACATACGTTCGTCCTCGAACGTGCTAAGATCTGCGCTGGAGTTGCCCGAAATCACTGTTTAACACCTCGTGCACCTATCCGTGCTACCACAACTCAGTTGAGCATATTAGCTCGATCAATTCTGAAGATATTCCCTTTTATTCAAGCAAATAAGCTTAGAGCCCTGTTCCAACATCCGGAATTCTCTGCCAGGCCTACTTCTAATATATAAACACCGTATCAATCACTACATGAGGTACCAGAACATGACTGCATTTCTTTGTTGAATTCTCACTATGCATCACATTATTCATAGGACCATACTAACATTCTCTGATCATAATAACCAACATTCCCCAAATTTGATGCTCACAACGCACCTCAAGGTATATATAAGTCTTGTTCCAACTCTCGCAATACCGCCACGACAGAAGAGATGTGTAGAAATTCATAACCAACTGCCAAGTCAACAAATCATTGAGGCTACACTCCTAACAAGAACATTACTTCATTCTGAACCAAATAATGCCCTTTGCTCTTTAATATGCTTCATACAATCCGATTGCACTGATCCTAGATCCAATAACCTTGTCTCACACAGTATGAACTGCTCAGGCAACAAGCTACCCTAGACATGACCAAAAGTCTCGTATGATGCCACAATGTGCCAATAGGCTACCAACTCGAACGTGATACATAAGGAAACCGAACTCTGGAAGGGACTACTCAACTCGCTGCTAATATGGACTTTTCTCAGAAAATGGAAAATAAGACACACAAAAATTAGAATACAGAAAACTGTACTCAACATCATACTGTTGCGGCGTGCAACCCGATCCAAACAACATACCCATGGCGGCGTGCCACCCGATCCACACATAAAATTCACATAAGGAGATACACACCGAGCTAAATTGCTTATTACAACAAAATACCGAATATCGGTCCCAAGCACGCTAAGTGCATAATACCATCCCTGAGGGGACATATAGCGCCATAAGCTAACAAACTCAAGCACAACTGAGGTGCGATATATGATTTGAATCTCAAGGGCCATCCTGCTCACATAACACCATCGCTACGCGGGACCTCAACACATGAGAAATTTATCAAGCTGTTTCGCAACTCACATTGCACAATATAGCATTACATGAAATAGCCGACGACGAAATAAAATCCAATGTCTGAATACTCCTCCATAAGGAGCGCTATGCTGAAATGAACACATCCGGCCTGACATAGAGCCCATATTCAAATTTAAATCCATTCACAGACCTCAAGCCGATCTTGATCGTACCGAACTAGACCCATAATCTTTCCTGGGTCCATAATAATCCCTCTTTCCCATGACTCATAAGAACAACCATCATAACTGGAGTAAACCTCCACAGTCTACAACCCAATTAACCGAGTGCCCTTCAGGCATAAATTCTCAAATCAGCGATATTACCACAACCTTCACATTTGGTTTAAATTTCCAATCAATTAAGTGACTACATGTCACACTAATGTCGTAAAGCATATCAAGAATCCGCAACCAAGATGCAAAGCCTCCGACACAAAATGCCGACCTCAGGTGACGCTGCAGACAATACCAACTTACTCCAAATATCCAAATCCCCTTTCTGCTCATCCGAGCTCGTGACATCCTCGACAAACACCGAACCGCAACCTTGATCCTCACCTTCAAATTTCATACCGTTCACTGCACCTAAGAAGCCATGCGATAGTACAAAAATTTCATCATAACTCCTGAACCACTATTAGGGTAAACACTTCATCACATAGAAACTTTTTACTTAACTCATTCCAAGGGAACCATAGCAACATGCGACTGAATTCTCATAACCGCAGATCATTCAAATCCCCAAGTAGTGGTCTAAACCACCATGACCCTTCTGGGATCTGCCTACACATAACAAGGCCATAATACTTGAATACTTCCAAATAAAATCAATTACGGCGGCCGTCGAGCCTCGCACGCACCGCCATCACTATGCCAATTCAACCATGGCTAACCAATCTATCTTCTTCTAATTCATCCTTAACTTCCTTAGAGATAATAATAGCTCCATTCCTTACATCACCAACCTGAATCTGCACTCATCTTGATGGACTCCATTCCTCGAGACCACATTGTCTCCAAGCCCATGAACCGCTTCATACCCTCCTTGCACGCACATTCGCATCTTCAACTGATACACCCATTCTGATAATTCCTCTACAAATACGAAGTCTTTTTCTCATTTTCCTCCCAATGCTACACTGCAAGACGAAAATATCATAGAACACTCCGAGCCTCTTATCATAATCTTCTATAAAGGCTCGATTCATAACCATACTTATAGGCTCGAAATCATTAGGCACCACACTTTAATTTTTGAATCCACTAGGACCGTTGTTGAGAGCCACCCACTCTGACTTGGTCCCGAATATAATCAACTCCATGAATCTTCTAGCACATGAATACCCTCTTGATGAAGCACCCAGCCGAATCACTTTCCTTGAAACCCGCATTTACACAAGGCATAAATCCTTAATCCTTCCCCAAATTTGAACATGTGCCAATGCGGCCAGCCCTAGCACACCCTTAACAATTCCTTTGCTCAAATTACCTCTTATGTTCATTTTCCCTTAGCTGAAATAACCCATCAATATGATAATAACCGGAAATCTCATAAATAGATGACCAGGCAATCCAACCGTAGGCAGTGGGACTCTCCCACTTAGCTTGAAGCCACTATTACACAACTTTGGAACCCGCCAAGCTTCTTTATCTCTTATTGACATAACCTTGCGCAATTAAACCGCCAAATTCCCCGAAATCCTTTCGTTTGCATTTCATGAACACTCTGAATCTCTAGCAACATTCACATATTAGACCTCTTACCGGATAGCCAGTAAAATCCTTCGCATGAGCTTCACCAACCATGCGACCACTGACCTGCTCATAGGAGATAACCCACCTGAGCCAGTGCTCATTCACCAGTTGCACAAGTCTATTCACTCCTCGTGGACATCAACTAAATGTGCGGCAATATCTTCTAATTCAAAATTATGTTGTATCCTTCTTCATATCAAGCAGCTCCTTTCCGTCATATCAAATCTCTCGCCGAATAATAGCCCATATTTCAAATTAAGTCTGTAGACCCAGCCACTGTCCACTAAAACCCCCCAAATCACTCCAGACTTTCCTCAAGGGTGTATTTATCCTGCCACTGAATCCACATACTACTCTTCCACTCTCCCACTTTGGGCAGACTCACTTCTTTAAGAAACTACTCGGCCTCCACTTCTTACACCTGGCCTTCTAGAAGTTTAACCACCGCGTGACATTCCCACATGTCCTTCCTCATCCTTTGCTGCTCAGCTAATGCCTTAGATCAAAATCTATCTCGGTAGCAATTGAACCAATAGACCGCTACTAACTTTTAAACCTTTTCCGAAGAATCGTCTCTCTCGAGCCGTCGACATTAGAAATACACATTCAATCCTGAACCACCGCACCCCGCGATCTCTGACAGCCGCTTCTCCAATACTATCTTACAATATCCTTCCCTAAGGGTGAACTGTAGAAGGTCTTAACACCGGCGAGCTTAGTACATTCAACAAGGACAATGACACCTCATCGCAGATGAAAATTCCACCACGCTCGCAAATACCAAGCCTTGTTACTCCATCAACCCAAATCTGAACATTCTTAGCCCGATTGCTTTTCCCCCGCCGGGAATAAAATACCGAATCTCTAAATCATGCACTGAGTAAACCTCCCCTTAAGTCATTCACTGCCCCGACACGTATGCAAGCATCTTACCATCACATCAATATCGCGCGACAAGCGTTCATAAGCACCATGGCAACTTGTGCCTAGCCTCAGAGCTCTCAGAAGTACAGCTATTGAACTGAAACTATAGAATATCCTACCACAAGGCGACAATAATAGTCAAATCAACTACGCCGGGAGAAGCATCGCATACCACCTCTGTAGTACCTTTAAAATTTCTCAATTCCTCATTTATAATAAGCGCTCCATGTCGCATAAGATTGAATAGGAAGGAAATAAAGGCATAAGCCTCAAAGGAATCAAACCGCACGATGAGGAATCAAGAAGGGAAGTACTCCTAACAGCCCTATAGCCTCCCGAAGATAAGTACAGACGTCTCCGTACCGATCCGCGAGACTTTACTAGGCTTGCTCATGACTCATGAGACCTAAGGGAACCTAGTGCTCTGATACCATGTTGTTTCGACCCAAAATCCACTAAGGGTCATGATGGCGCCGGACACCGCGGTCAGACAAGCCAACCAAAATACTCAATTAAATTCTCGTTTTAATAATTTTTGAAATCTACAATTTTCCTTAATATTTTACTAGTAAAAGGTAATCATTTCAAATTAAATATAAATGTTAAGAAGTTAATACAAGATACCCCGTAATCATCCCAGAACCTAGTGTCACAAGTGCATGAGCATTTACTAGGGAATGAAATAAAATACAGTAACTGTCCAGAATACAAAGTGGACAGAAATGGAAATATAGTACAATACTCTGAAGGAGACTCTGCTGGCTACGGGTCGTCTCAATAAATGTAGCTCACCTAAGTCTCCGTATCAACCATGCCGCTATGCCACTAAGCCACTAGCCATACATGAACCTGTGCAACAAAAATGCACAACAAGTGTAGTATGAGTACGAAAAGAACGTGTACCAGTGTCGCGCCCCCTTTTTTCCTCCGTGAAGAAAGTCCGGGTTTCGACATTCCATGGGGAAATAACTCTTTTACTTTTGGGAATTGGGTATTTGAAGAGTCGCCACCTAACAGATTATGGTGCGTTAGGGCACCTAGAGCGATCAACTCTTAAATTGGTTTGCATTACCAGAGATTTAGGGTAAGGGCTCGAAATAACCTTGAGAGGAAGGTGTTAGGCACCCCTCGCGGTCCATAACGGTGGGTCCCGGCCGAACTTAGCTCATGAATTAGTCAAACAAATAGTGTTTAAACACATAATTGCAAATAAGAGCAGGTTGGATATTGTATGACGTAGATAATAGACAAAGATTTGAACAAGTTGTGTACATATAAAACAAAGTTTTAAACTGAAGGGATTTGGGAAAGGAGGGTCCTAGGTTGGTTAGCCTATAGGATCACCCCACACAATGTCTGGTAAACACTCCTCAATGAGGGGCTACACGTGACATTTGCGTAGTTATCATATCCCATATCTTCCCTTGCCACTCTCTTAGTGGTTATTAAAGCAAGTGTTGGTTAGCGATCTCTATTGCGTGCTGTTACCCGTTCCTTCTTAATGGTCCTGGAGGAAATTTAGGACCTCAACCTATAGGTAGTTCTAGACAGACCCCTAAGGTTTAAAGGAGAAAATACTAAGGTGACAGGCAAGAACAAATAGGACCTTAGCACATAAGGCAGAAAAGAAGCAATTAGAGGCTCAAGTTTACCTCCACAAACAACGCACATAAGCAGCATGACTCAAACACCAATAAGGGCCGTATTGTTAAACGATATCCTAAGACATGATGTCTAAGTGAATATCAAGACATAGATGATAGGCGGTTTGTTTTATAAACTCAGAAGTAATGGCCCTATCAGTTTGCCTACTAATTTTAAGCCTGTTAAATCAGAACAACATCAAGTAGCAGAAACAATTTCAGAGTTGCAGGATTTGGAAACGCCCTATAGGCTTGCCTACACGCTGAATAGTGGTGTCCTAAGAGCATGATAACTACGTTTGATATAGTAAAACAGTGGGGAGATTTTAAAACAAACTCTTGAGTTCCTATAGGTATGCTTTCTAATAGTAAATTAGAGCAGTACTCGAAAGAATTCATTTCAGGGAAAACAAACCACTAGTTAGACCCGTTTCGAAGTAAACTAATCATGAACTGGATTGACTTATTTAAAATAAACTAATTTTTAGATCTATATGCAGAATTTCTGATGTTGTTCCCTATGATATCTAGTTGTTTATAAACTTATAGGCATGATTTCTAGCGGAAATAAATGTAAACAACCATTGGAACAGAAACTTGAACTTGATTACATGCTTAAGTATGATATCTATTTGTGAAGTTAATTGTAAAACCTATAGGCATGATGTCTAGCATAGTGAGGCAAACATAGCAAATATATGAAATCCTATAGGCATGGTTTCTAACATAGTAGGGCAGGCATAGCAAATATGAGATCCTATAGGCATGGTTTCTACCCATATTACCCCACAAGTATGTAACTACCCACCCCTTTTACTAATCACCCCAATATTCGTTTACAAATTATTACAAACCGGATGAATGAATTACATAGATAAAGAAAAAGAAGAAGCTACACTATAGGGAGCCTGAAGCAGGCCCAAGTGATTTCCCCAAACCTCCAATAGCCTCAAATGCCAATTTCAAAGACAATATCATTGTCTAGGTGCGTCAGAGTTCCCTAAGAATTCAAGGATCCCGGGCAGTGCTCACACCTAGACTTTGTAATCAAATTGAGTAAGTGCAGTGTGGAAGGGCCAGCCTCAGTGTGCCAGAGTTCAGAGGGTTCTCAAAATGGTCCCAAGGCAGTACACACACTGGAGGGGGCAGAGCCTAGGGACTTAGGAATAGAGTGAGAGTTCTTGACATAGTTTGAAAGGGTTTCAGTAGGAAAAACAGTGTAAAAAAAAAGAGACTTAGTTGAAATAACTTTGTAAGCAAGAGAGTTATTGGGAAAACAACTTTTGAAAACAGTGGTGTAATTAAACAAACAGCAGGTAAGTCAAACAAGTTCAGCAATACTCAAATAACAGTCCTTCATACAGGGGAATGGGAATTGGGGACACATAGAGCACATAGTATCATGAACATAACAGTTCTTGTGGGGTTTAAGGGATTAGGGGATAGCTATTGGTACCAATACAGTAAGAGTTTCAGAGATAATCATAGAATCAGCTTTTTAAAGTGACAGATCAGCTTGCACATCAAAATTGGATGACAAGTAGATAAGCATTCAAAGTAAGGTAGAGTCATGTTGAGACAGACTACTAGGGGAGGGGGTAGAACATGTTCTGAAAAAGCCCTAAGAAGGTTAGACTAACATGCTAGATGAAGAAGTAACGTAAACATGTCAATTGCATGTTGAACAACATAACCATAGATAGAAACAAACTAGAAACATGGTAAACTGAAGTAGTAAAAGAAAAATATTGGTTTTGAGACTTGAATTGAAATCAGAACATACCAGTAGAGAGATAGTAAGCACAAAGTGAGGAATAGGAAAGCACAATAGTTAGCCTTGCTTGCAGCCGGCTAACTCAGAATGATAGCAAGTAACCAAAGAGGGAGCAGAAAAGTTTTGAGTGTGAGAGAGCTTTTTTTTTAACCAATGTGTTCGTGTGTTTGTGTTAATGAGAGAGTATATAGTAGTTCGAAACTAGGTAAAGTAAGGCAATAATCACAATAGTATAGTAATTACGGAAGAACCAATTAGAGCAAAATCAGTACAAGTACTCCCTTAATTTAAGGGAATTAGTTCAAACACAAAGAACAAGTAACAAATAAGGAAAGAAATCAATGTACGACCAATAAGGAAAGATTTCAAATATAGTAAGTACAGGGTAAACAATTAGGGCTAAGTTCAGAAAAACTCTAATTAAAGAGATAGTCAGTAAGAATAAAGTACCAATGCAGACAAGGTAGGCGAATCAATCAAATTGAGTAGAAAGGGTAGGAATCGAAGGTTTAAAGGAAGGTCTTCCAATCAAACCATGAAACAGGGGATCCAGAATCAATCAAAGAGAAAGTCATGAGTCAGTGTTTAGCATATAAATAGAGTAAGATAAGAATAACCAGACATAGCAAGCAAAGAGGCAAGTCTTGAATAGTCAAGATGAACACAAACACATAGAGTTGATGTAAGCTAGTCTAAGAAACTCAGTAGAAACATATTCGAGGCGAGATAGTCACAGAAACACAAACGAGAACCGGCCAGTTACAAAAATCAAACGAAGAAACCTAGAAAATTAGGGCTTTCAACATAGACGAGTTAAAGATGTAGTAAATCATAGAATCAGTCAAAATACGCAAGAAATAGAAGTTTAAACACAAAGAATCAGTTAAACAAGGTTTTAAAAGAAGTTTCGAAACCCTAATTTTTTGAAGAAGGTGAAAAACACTGGAAATCAAAGATTCTTGTAAAGAGTTCCAAGGACAGTGTAAAATATTAAAGAAACAAACTCAATTCGTCCTAGATCTGTGCAGATCTAGGAGGTATAGAAAAGAAATTAGAGTTTCAAAAAAAACCCATATAGAGATGAAGAACCTGCTTAGAAAACCCAAGGATCGTTGCAAATACAACGTGATTTTGCTTGAAATCACAGTGGAGTAGCCAAGAACAAGCAAGTGACGAACCCTAGATGAAAGTTGGCATAGCCCTGGGCCCCTGAAGACCTTAGAGAAGGCAAGCATGGCATGAGAGAAACCATTGGAGGTTCAAGAGACGATGAGAGGTCACCGGAGATAGCCGGAGATGGGAAGTCGGCGGTTGAAGACTAGGGTTTGGTTGAGAGTGTTTTGAGAGAGGAGAGGTTCTTAGGGCGGCGGATGTGGGGAAATGGTTAGGGTTGGGGGGTCGTTTGGAATAAAAAAGGCAAGACTGAACGAGGGCCGTAGATCTTTTAGATCAACGGCCAGGATTTGACGGATTTTGGGTCGGGTAGGTGCATTTAGGGCCTAGGTCGGGTTATTTAATCCGAAATTGGGCTGGGGTATTGGGTTTAATTGAGGCTAAAATTGAAATGCAATTTGGCTAGATTTTAAATAGCCAATTTATCCCCATATAATTTATAATAAATAATAGATAATTTCTAAAAAATAATTTCGTGTACTAAAATGATTTAAAATAGATATTCAACATTATAAAAAATATGGAAGATCATTTTATGCATATAAAACGTAATTGTACATTAATAGGGCTAATATTGCAAGTATATGCAAATTGGCTTTAAAAATATAAATGCAATTATAAAAAATGCACAAAAATTATCTAAGAAATATTTTGGCATAAATATAGGATATAGGTGGTTAAATTATCACAACAATAATTTGAAGGATAATTGTTGGAAATTTTATAAATAAAAAGGAAGAAATAAATAAATTTAAAACCTTCAAAATTATAGAAAAATCATAAAGACCTTGTGCATGCTTATGTATGCATATATATGCTATTTTGAAAGTATTTATGCATATTAAAATATATAGGGAAAAATTGGGTATCAATAGCTTCCCCTCTTTACCCGGGAAGGATGAAAGAGTTTTCGGGTAAAGAAATGATGGCCAATTTTGACCGAGCGAAACGGTTTGAGAGATTAGGCCGTACCCTGGCTTCGGAGCTGCCTACATATCCCTGGTTTTACAGGAATCAGGCCATGTGTAGTTCTGGATTCATCTAAGGAATATGCCGATAAGATTATTGCAAGAATGGACACGCGATGCGGAAGCGACTGTGGCGAGCGATTAAGGCTCGAGATTGCTGGAGGAGCGGAGCGAGATTGCTCCTGCTAGGATAGCAGTTGCTTACTGGTTACCCGCAGATAAAAGATGCTACAAACATTTATTAGCGAAAATTTAAACATGATGCAAATTCCCTTTGGACCATGAAGGTTGTCTTTGGACGGTTAAAGATGACGTCCTCGGACCATGACGTCCTGGGCCATGAATTGTTCAGCGAGGGATTCGAAGGCCATGAAATGTTGTTCTCGGGCCATGAAGATGGTGCCTCCGAACTATGACGCCTTTGAATAATGATATGCAAATTTGAGAGATCCTCGGGCCATGGCATGGTGTCTTTCGGCTATGAGGATGATGCCTTTAGACTATGACGCCTTCGGATAGATTTGCGATACTTCAGCCCATGGTATGTAATAATACGATGTTATCAAGATAATGCTTAGTCTTGTGAAATGGAGGGCAGAGCGTAGCCCTGATTGAAAAGCGAATAAAGAGTACTTGGAAATAGAGCAATATTCGTGCAAAGAGGGACATTGCTTAGTCCCATGCAGATGGGGAGGCAAGGATTAGCCTCATGAAAGTGTGGAGGCAGGGATTAGCCTCATGCAAATAGGGAGGCAGGGATCATGCAAATAGGGAGGCAGGGATTAGCCTCATGCAAGTATGGAGTCAGAGATTAGACTCATGCAAATAGGGAGGCAGGGATTAGCCTCATGCAAGTATGGAGTCAAGGATTAGACTCATGCAAATAGGGAGGCAGGGATTAGCCTCATGCAAGTATGGAGTCAAGGATTAGACTCATGCAAATAGGGAGGCAGGGATTAGCCTCATGCAAGTATGGAGTCAAGGATTAGCCTCATGCAAATATGGAGGCAGGGATTAGCCTCATGCAAATGGGGAGGCAAGGATTAGCCTCATGCAAATATGGAGGCAAGGATTAGCCTCATGCAAAGAGCGAGTAGCAAATAAGAATAGTGTATGTCTAGCTGGAGATATATTCAGTGTCTGATGGCCGGATGGATAATGAATTTTCTTTGTGTATATATTTTTGCAAGCGTTATCGTTACGTCAAATGTGCCTTCGTTCAAAGAAAAGTTGTAAGCCTTGTGGGGGGAGGTTGGTTTGTGCTTCTATTCGCTGACCTTGCTTTGCTCCATCCTAGAAGCCCCTTTCGAGTTCCCCTAGGTAACACCTGACTGTTATGGAAATAGAGTTTTTTTGAAAATATGCAATTATTGATAAAAATAGAGTCATTTTAGAAACGTATTGATATATAAAGTAGTTTTGGATGAACCGGTGACTGTAACACATCTCAAAGGCATTGCAACTCTCTTATGGAATTTTGAGGGTCCTCCTCAAAATTCTGCCCCAGTTCGGTAGATGATATTTTGATCGTTGGCGGATTATAGGCCTTGCTGAACCTTCTTAGGAATTTTGAGAATCCTTCTCAAAATTGTGCCCCAGTTTCTTAACTAATTTCTGGTTTTCTGGCATGCTGGCGTCGTCTTGACTTGCTCCGGAACTTTGAGTGTCCTTCTCAAAATTCTGCCCCAGTTTCTAATCTTGGGGGGAAATGGAAATTTTATTATGATATGACTGAACCCATAAGGCTGCCTACATATCCCCTCTTAAACGGGAATCAGGTCAAGCGTAGTTCAATTACATCAAATGAAGAATGTAAAATATCTAAGCATAGTATCTCTTGACTGCGTCTGAATTGATTGGCTTTGGCCAGATTTCTTTGTCCATTTCTGCAAGTATGAGTGCTCCTCTTGTCAGCACCCTATGGACCATGTACGGACCCTGCCAGTTGGGAGAGAATTTCCCTTTGGCTTCATCATGATACGGGAAGATTTTCTTCAATACCAGCTGCCCTGGTGCGAACTGTCTTGGTTTGACTCTTTTGTTGAAAGCTCTAGACATTCTGTTCTGGTTAAGTTGGCCGTGAAATACTGCGTTCATCCTCTTTCGGTCAACAAGAGCCAATTGTTCATAGCGACTCCTTATCCACTCTGCATCGCTAAGTTCAGCTTCCTGTATGATTCTTAAAGAAGGAATCTCCACCTCGGCTTGGATGACAACCTCGGTACCATAAACCAGCATGTAGGGAGTTTCCCCGGTTGATGTGCGAACCATGGTGCGGTACCCTAATAGAGCAAAGGGTAACTTCTCATGCCATTGTTTGTGGTTTCTTACCATCTTTCTTAGTATCTTCTTGATGTTTTTGTTGGCGGCTTCTACGGCTCCATTCATCTGAGGTCTGTAGGCTGTGGAATTCTTGTGCTTGATTTTGAAAGCTTTGAATATAGCTTTCATTAGATCACTGTTGAGATTGGCAGCGTTGTCAGTAATAATGGACTCAGGAACTCAAAATCAGCAGACAATACGACCCTTGACAAAATCTGCAACGACTATCTTGGTTACAGCTTTGTAAGATGCAGCTTCTACCTATTTTGTGAAATAATCAATGGCTACCAGAATAAACATGTGTCTATCTGAAGCCGTGGGCTCAATTGGACCAATAACATCCATTCCCCAGGCGGCGAATGGCCAAGGTGAACTTGTTGCATTGAGCTCGTTCGGCGGTACTTTTATCATATCGGCATGCACTTGACATTGAAAGCATTTGCGAACATACTGGACCCAATTTGTCTCCATGGTCATCCAAAAGTAACCTACCCTGAGTATCTTCTAAGCCAAGACGAAACCATTCATGTGCGAGCCACAGGTAGGGGTGTTCATAAAAACCCAAAAAACCGAACCAAATCGAAAACCAAACCAAACCGACCAAAAAAACCGATACTTTTTGGTTTGGTTTCGCTTTGGTTTTGAATTTTAAAAAACGATCAAATTTGGTTTGGTTTTGGTTTTAATCAAAAAATAATCGAAAAAACCGAATCAAACCGACTATAGGAGTAGCTATTTCAAATTTATTAGTACACTTATATATATGTATATTTTTATACAAAGATTAAATTTTTTATGGTGAATGTTAATCGTTTGCACTCTTTGTACAATTCTTTACCTTTATATTCTAGTTTGATTGGTAGTTTTCTTTTGTTAAGTGTAAGATTCCATTTCATGTTTAAAAAAATATTTTTAATTGAGTCCTTAAATTATTCATCACTATTTGATTCAATTATCATCAATATATTTTAGTAAATAATAGATTTCTCAAAGGGCAATTGATTTGATAGTTTTACATTGAAAATGTGGTCGCCGGAATATGTTTTGGTAGTGTATGTCTTATATTTAAGAAAAAACCGACAAATAACCGAAAAAACCAACAAAACCCGACATAAACCGAATCGAGGAAAAACTGACTTTATTGGTTTGGTTTGGTTATAATATTTGAAAAACTGACTTACTTGGTTTGGTTTCTTTTTAGGTAAAAACCGATCCAAACCGAACCATGAACACCCCTAGCCACAGGTCCCGGCATGCACATCATCAAGTAGCTTAGAAGCTTCCTTTGCGTCAACACACCTTAGTAAACCCAAATCAGGAGTTCTTCTGTACAAGTATCCTCCGCTGTGGAAGAAGTGATTTGACAATCTCTGGAGTGTGCGTTTCTGAGTGTGATTTGCATGCTCCGGGTATTCTCCTTTTGATAAGCACTCTTTCATGTCATGGAACCAAGGCTTTCCATCTGCTTCCTTCTCGACATGAGCACAATATGCCGGCTGATTATGGATCCTCACCGGAATGGGATCAATGTAATTCTTATCTGGATGGTGTATCATAGATGACAAGGTAGCCAATGCATCAGCAAACTCATTCTGAATTCTGGGCACATGTCGGAATTCTATCTTCGTAAACCTCTTTCTCAATTCCTGCACATGGTGCAGATATGGCAATATCTTGGAATTCTTGGTGGCCCACTATCCTTGTACCTGGTGCACAAGCAAATCTGAATCACCGATCACCAACAACTCCTAAACGTCCATGTCGACTGCCATGTTGAGCCCTAGTATGCAGGCTTCATACTCTACCATGTTGTTGGTGCAAGGAAATCTGAGTTTAGCAGATACCGGATAATGCTGACCTGTTTCTGATACCAAGACTGCTCCAATGCCTACTCCTTTGAAATTTGCAGCTCCATCAAAGAACATCCTCCAACCGTCATATGCTTTGGTAATGTCTTCCCCTACGAATGACACCTCTTCATTAGGAAAATACGTTTTCAAGGGTTCGTATTCTCCTCCCACCGGATTTTCAGCAAGGTGATCCGCCAATGTTTGTCCCTTGATCGCCTTTTGAGTTACGTAGACGATATCGAACTCACTTAATAGTATTTTCCATTTGGCCAGCTTTCCAGTCGGCATGGGCTTCTGGAATATGTACTTCAGAGGGTCCATCCTGGATATGAGGTATGTAGTATAGGCACAGAAGTAATGCCTCAATTTCTGAGTTGTCCAGGTCAAAGCACAGCAAGTGCGTTCCGGCAGAGAGTACCGCTTCGTAAGGTGTGAACTTCTTACTCAGGTAGTATATGGCCTGCTCCTTCCTTCCTGTCTCGTCATGTTGTCCCAAAACACATCTGAAGGCTCCGTCCAATACAGATAAATAGAGTAACAAAGGTCGTCCTGGTTCTGGCGAGACCAGAACTGGTGGTGTGGACAGGTACTTCTTGATCTTGTCAAAAGCTTTCTGACAATCCTCTGTCTAGCTTGTTTCGGCATCTTTCCTCAGTATCTTGAAGATGGGTTCACATATGACTGTGGATTGTGCTATGAATCGACTGATATAGTTGAGACATCCTAGGAAGCTCATCACGTCCCTTTTGCTCTTAGGTAGCGGTAACTCCTGAATAGACTTGACTTTAGATGGATCCAGCTCGATCCCTCGATGACTGACAATGAATCCCAGTAACTTTCCTGCGGGGACCCCGAATGCACACTTTGCGGGGTTCAGTTTCAAGTTGTACCTCCTTAACCTGTCAAAGAACTTCCTCAAGTCTGCTATGTGGTCTGTGGCCATCTTGGATTTGATAATGACATCGTCCACATACACCTCTATTTCTTTGTGTATCATATCATGGAAGATGGTTGCCATGGCTCTCATGTAAGTGGCCCCAGCATTCTTCAGACCGAATGCCATCATCTTGTAACAGTATACACCCCACGGTATAATGAAAGCTGTCTTTTCCGCGTCTTCTTCATCCATCCAAATCTGGTGACAACCCGCGAAGCAATCTACAAAGGATTGGAGTTCATGCTTGGCATAGTTATCGATCAGGATGTGTATATTCGGCAACGGGAAGTCGTCCTTGGGACTTGCTCTGTTCAAATCTCGATAGTCAACACATATTCTGACCTTCCCGTCCTTCTTCGGAACTGCCACAATGTTAGCTAACCAGGTTGGATATTCAACCACCCTGGGAACTTTGGCTTTGATCTGCTTGGTAACTTCCTCCTTGATTTTCAAGCTCATGTCTGGTTTGAACTTTCTGAGTTTCTGTTTTACTGGCGGACACATGGGATTAGTGGGCAACTTGTGAGCCACTATGGATGTGCTCAGACCGATCATGTCATCATATGACCATGTGAAGACGTCCTCATACTCTTTTAGGAAATGAATGTACTCTTTCTTCTCTGTTGGTGACAAGTGAATGCTGATGCGGGTCTCCTTGACGGTCTCGGCGTCTCCCAAATTTACTGCTTCGGTCTCGTCCAGATTGAACTTAGGCTTATTCTCAAAATTTTCAACCTCCCTAACAATATCCTCGGGTATGCCATCTTCTTCCTTTGAATCACATTCTCATGTTGCGTTGCCTCATTACATGTCACAGTCACTGGTTCATCAGGAAAAGTAATAATAATGTTGTAGAAAGGAAAAATATAAAGATAGTAATGAATAATAAAGAGCAAATGCATTTGATTAAAACTTGAAAAATTGTCCAGACAAAGTACGGCTCGATGAATCGAGCATTTATTTTGAAATAAGTAAAACTTAAAACAAAATTACGGGAAATCTTAAATGCCTAGAATGGCTTATAGAAGTAAATTCTGCCAAGCTACCCAAGGACTCGGCGGGCTCGGGATGGTGTGGCGGTCCAGTTCCTGAGAACAGCTCCCTTCTTCACAGTCTGGATAGTGAGGCCTTCTTCCTCCTCCTCCTCAATTATGGCACCGCAGACCATGTCCTCATCCTCCAAGAACAAATTCTTCAACCCAGCTAGTGCTTCTTCTTCTGCAGTCCCCCATATTGTGTCAGCCTGGTGAAAAGCTTGTTCTAAACGTGGCACTGGCTGCTCAAGAGGGTAATATGGTCCACGCCATGGAGGCGACCAATCATTGTACTCTTGCCATGTATACTGGTATCCGATCCCAAAGGTGGTACCATGATTTTTCAGCTGTATTGGTTTGGTGATACCTTGGAGGTTTTTTTCCCAACCCTTTGTCGGGTTCATATCTAGACCATGCTAGTATGCTTTCTATTTTTTTACTCCACCACTTATCCTTCTCGACGGCATTGACCCGTTCAATGTGATGATTTTTCCTCTCCTAGCCTTCTTCTATGTCCAATGGACGAGATGGTTTGACTAGTGTAGATGGGGTTACTTCCATCTCCGTGAATGATTACCTCCTGGCGATTCCATTCAAACTTTACGGCTTGATGTAGTATGGAGGGAACAGCTCCAGCAGCATCGATCCATGGCCGGCCCAACAGAAGATTATATGAGGCCGGTATGTCAAGCACCTAAAATTCAACGTCGAACCAAGTTGGCCCCATCTGCAAGCAAAGTTTGATATCCCCAATCGTGGCCCTCTGGGACCCATCAAAAGCCTTCACATTCATGCTTCCCACCTGTATCTCATGGAAACCCTTGTCCAACCTTTTCAGAGTGTCCAATGGACAAATATTTAGGCTCGAACCTCCATCAACCAAGACCCTGGCAATGAGCTTGTCTTCAAATTGCACCATAATATGCAATGCTCAATTGTGATTCAGTCCCTCGGGTGGTAGCTCATCTTTGTGGAAGATGATCTTATGACTTTCTAGTACTTGCCCAACCATGTTGGCCATCTCTCCGCCGGTGATGTTATTGGGTACATAGGCCTCGCTCAACACTTTCATTAAGGCGTTCTTGTGTGCCTCTAAATTTTGCAATAGTGACAGGATAGTTATCTAAGCAGGGACTTTGTTCAGATGGTCAACAACAGAGTACTCATTTGCCTGTACATTCCTCCACAGGTCATCTGGTCTGGTCTCGATGATAGGCTGCCTAGTAGTGGCCTCCTTACTTGAACCTCCCAGGTGTTCCGGTGTATAGACTCTTCCGGTTCTAGTCATTCCTTGTGCAGCGTCAGATTCCTCTACCTTGGCCTTCCCTTTCCGCCGAGCCTCGGCAACATAATCCCAGGGTATTGCTTTTGGGTTGAATGGGGGTGTGGTTGATACTGTCACAGTGAAAGGTGTGACCACTTCTACTTCAAATGGAGCGGGGGTGGCTGCGGGCAGAGCCACCTCCACCTCGAATGGAACTGACGCAGTTACCTCAACCTCGATTGGTGCCTGAGTCTGACTTACAATAGGAGTAAGTGTGACTGCAACCTTAAAGTCATCGCCTTCTCGAATAAGCCCGATCGACCCCTCAGGGTCCCATTCTTCATTTGTCTCTATCACATGTACACCATCATCTCTGTGATCAGGGAGGGGATTGTTGCGGACATTAGGTGCGGCTTCCTTTGCTTGTATGACCTTGTTGTCAATTAGCGTCTGGATCTTATCCTTCAATGTTCGTCACTCAGCAGTGGTGTGCCTCTTCATACCAGAATGGTATGCACAATTTTTGTTCGGATTGACCCATTGGGATGTACTTTTTAGTGCCACAGCGGGAACAGGAGTGACGTAACCTGCGGCTTTCAACCTTTAATACAGTTGGTCGATGGGCTCGGCAATAGCGGTGTATTGTGTGGGTGGCTTGCAGTCGAAGTTGGGTCTTAGTCTTGGAAAGTGGGATGGTTGGGAGTTATAGGTGTGATGGACAGTGGCTGGTTGGGAATATCTGGGAGATGAAGGTTAATATATAGGTGGTGATGCTTGGTATGTGAGTGGAGGTGTTTGATATGTGGGTGGAGGTGTTTGATATGTGGGTGGAGGTGTCTGATAGGTAAGTGGAGATTTTGGGCCCTGGGCCACCATTACTGCCCCAACATCTCTCTTCTTCGATATGCCACCTGATTGTAGTGCCTTATTCGTGGCTTGTAGTGCCTCGAAGTTCGTTACCGTCCCGCTCTTGATTCCTTCTTCGATTCTTTCGCCAAGTTTGATGATGTCCGAGAATTTGTGATTTTCGATAACCATTAACCTCTCATAATATTGTGGATCCTGTGCCCTGACGAAGAATTTATTCATCTGTTCTTCGTCCAAAGAGGGCCTAACCTTTGCTGCTTTCGACCTCCAACGAGTAGCGTATTCACGGAAAGTCTCAGTAGGTTTCTTCTTAAGATTTTGAATGTAGAAAACGTCTGGTGCGTTTTCTATGTTGAACCTGAACCGGTCCATGAAATCCAACGCCATGCTTACCCAATTGGATCATTTCTTGGGATTTTGGCTGATATACTAAGACAAAGCATCCCCAGTAAGGTTCCTCATAAAGAGCTTCATCCGGATCTTTTCATCTTTTCCAACACCGACAAGCTTGTAACAATAGGTCCTTAGATGAACCCTGGGATCACACCCGTGCCATTGAACATTTCAAACTTAGGGGGTTTGTACCCCTATGGCAATTCGACACCCGACTGTATGCACAGATCTTCTTAGTTCAAACCTTCTATTCCTTGGTCGCCTTCAACACCTTGAACTCGGCTTTTTAACTTCTTGAGTTCTTCAGCCATGTTTTTAATGAGCATGTCCTTCTCGGAGGATTCCGGTGTATATGAGATTGGTTGGGTAGAGTGAGGTACAATTTCCACATATATAAGGTTACTTTGATGGGTGCCAGGGACTTAGGTGTAATGATGGTCATTAGTGGAGTTTTGGGGATCGAGAATGGGTTGTGGTGTGTTTTGGGAAGTGTAGTAAGTGGTGGTTGGTGGGTACTGAATTGGTTGATGGTGATGTTGTGGCGGAGTTGGTATCAACGGCGAATTGATGTTTTGGGGTGGAGTTGCGTATTGATTTGGTGCGGTAGGATTTTGTGGTTGTTGGTTTTGTGTGTTCTGAGGAGGTGTTGAGTTCTTTGTGTTTTGTTAGTGAATATCGGGGACATTGAGGGTGAGTAAGAAGTTTGCCAAGTTGTGAACCTGCTCAAGTTCTCCTTGCAATTCCAGTATCTTTTGTTGCAGTCTCAAGACTAGATCATTTGGGGCCGAAGTACTACGGCCATCTGAAGTCTCTGCGTTCTCAATATTCTCCTTTCGGATTCTGCATAAATCGTCCATCTTTGCCTTTCCTCTACCTTTTGTGTTGCTTGGAGGAGGAGGAGGTGGAGGGCCTCTAGATTTGGTGTGGTACACTGATGAGGCCAGTATGAGTGAACCAACCTAAGGGGATGGGAATAATAAGAAGAAGGAAAAAAACAAAAAGGTAACAAGTCAGTGAGGATCCTGAAATGTTTGCAGTATTTAAACACATATTGCGGAAATGTAAATTTGCATTGTGCCTGAGGTAGGCCTAGCGACAAATGGATTTGGAGAACTTTAAATGCCAATAAATGCTTCATTTCATAATATAAAAATAGACGAATCCCAAAATGACACTAAGATAATAATAAAATAAGTCACTACTGGCACTTAGCCTTATTACATTTTTAGAAGAAAAAAAAAGCAAATAAATCTAGCCTATTTGATCCCAGAAGGTCCTTCCCCAGATTCGATCTCCCGGACTCCATCAAATAGATCCCCCACCTCGCGTAGCCCCAGCAGCAAGTAGGCTCTGGCCAAATGTCCTTCTTCAGCTGCTTCAGCGTTCTGGCAATTTTCAATCCTCTTTATGACTTTACCTTCCATCTCCACTATTCCTCGCTCCAAATATTCCAGTTTCCTGTTGGAAGTGACAGCCATTTCTTTCCATTCCTCGATCAACCTCACATTCCTCTCCTGAATTTCCCGGTGCTCATTCTCAGAGTCGTGGACCCTTTTGCGCAGCCTGTTGTATTTGACTTGAGCTTCAGCTTCTTCATCTATGATTCTGTTCCCTCGATCGGAACCTGGTATCACCATTCATTTCAGATTGTCCTCTAACCATGCCGGATAGAGAGGCTTGCACCCTGCATGATACCTTTCTGGCTCAACGGTGTTCTTCTCCACAATGATTTTGCAGTGCCACATGTGCTGAGCTTGGCACTTGTATGGGACGCCGTCGTCTTGAAAGTCTGCCCTGAAATGGCTCATCTTGACAACCCTTGGTACAACCTATTTCTTGCCTGCTTATCTCATAAATTGGATAGGGACATACGGGTATATCCCTCTCAACCCGATCAGCACCAAGTGCGGAGCATCCCTAGATCTGATTATAATTCGTCTGTTGGGGACCATTCAAACATCTATTGCACCTGTTCCTCGGTCAGGTTGTCGAAGAACTCTACCCATTCTTTGGCACTTTCTGGCTGAGCAAATCTGTCTGGAATGTAAGTCATCTGCTTGGGGTGATGGAAGGCAATATGGTCGTTCCAAGCCCTTCGCGGAAATTCTTGGCGATAGCGACCCTTTTGGAAATGCTCCAACAACCATAACTGCTGCAACAAGTTACCACCCTCGAAATGCTTCACCCCTCTTTAACAGTGCTCCAGAGCCCTGTAGATGTCGGCTATGATCATCGGAACTATGGTATATGTCTGTCCATTAATCCCTTCCATCAAAGCCTTGGCGACCATGGCCAACCTAGTGTGAAATCTTCCCTTTTTCATTGGGAACACTATCAGGCCTAAGAAGCATACAATGAATACAAACACTCTGCGGTGAATGTGACCCAGAGAAGTGAGAGAGATCTCATCATGGTAGGTACGGAAAGACTTGCTATGGCCATACCTCTCATACAGGTATTCGAAAGGTATGTAAGATTCCTTCAAGCATACTAGGTCGACATTTTTTTAGTCCCATCATCTTTAAAAATCCCCTGCCAGTACAGTTTTCTGGTACCAATAATCCGGGATTATCCTAAGTCAACCCCGCAAGCCCTCCAATTTCTTCTAGGAGTGGTGTCATTTGTATGTCGCCGAAACAAAACACAACCCTTTCACTGTGAGGCCTGTGAAAGATTTTTACTATAAACCCGAAAGCTCGTAGTGCCAAATCAGGAATATGTGTTCGGACCCTTTTGGACTAAGCTATGCTTTAAAAAGTCAAGAAATTATGTTTTCCAGAAAAGTGCAATTTTGCGGTCGATAATGCGGTCGCATATCAGGTATGCGGACTGCATTTCTGCCGCAGAGTGAGTCAGTGTGTTGGCCAAATTTAAAGTCAACTATGCGGTCAATTATGCGGTCGCATAACCAAAATGCGGGACCGCATAGTCATCGCATAATTTCCTTGGGATTTTGTGAAGGGCAGTTCTGCGGTGCATTATGCGACGACAGAACGTGAATGTGGACCGTATTTCTGCCGCAGACCCAGTCAGTGTGTCTAGTTTTTGGGGAGCATTTTGTGGTCCATTTTGCGGACCGCATGTCGACTTTGCGATTGCAAATGCGACAGCAGATCTGACTCGGGCTCCTATTTTCTAATTTTTAAAATCTTACCCCACCCCATTAAAAACACCCCAATAGACCATTTTCTGTTATTTATTTGCACGACATAGAGAGAGAGAGAGAGATAGAGAGAGGGAGTTCCAGAGTGAGAAGGAGTAATCTTCATCAAGCTCTCTCTAAATCCTTTGCCCAAACCTTGAAGATTGTTAATTGAAGCTACTAGGTCTTCATCCTAATTGGTAAGAATTGTACCCTCATCAATACTTTCAAATATTTCTGTTGAAATATGTAATTAGCAAGTGGATACATCGGTATAAGGCTAGTAATCTTGCATGCACAAGGGATAATGGGGTATGGGGAGGGTGAGAGCTAAAGAAACAGCAATTGGGGTATAATATTAAAGAAATTCCTTTCAAAGGGGGCCTAAGATCACAATGCAACTTTGATGTTTGATGATAAGCTCAAACGAGCTAGAATCTTAACCTCGTCACTAATTTTTGGTTTAATTGTAATTCTTATACAATAGATTGAAGTGCTAAGGGTCTCGGGAATTTTATAAGAATTAGGGGAAGGCTTTATTGAGGTATGTATGGCTAAAAACCCCTCATCTTAGAATTGAGCTTCCATGGTGCCCGTGTAAGTATTGTAAGTTCGAAACGTAACTGATGTTGTTAAAATGTGTGTGGTAAGTACTTCTTTATGTATTTAATATGTTATCCTTGTGAACGGAAGATGTGTGGAGAACGTGATTTATATGCTAAATGCCTAACTGTCACGCCAAGGTTACTTTGGGACTAATATGCCAGACATGATGAATTTACCTCTATGCTTATAACTTAAATTGTTTTTGTATATGCCTATAACTTTAAGTGGCAAAGTAAATGTTGATAATGAGAACAACGTGGAACGTAATTTATGAAATGTGGAAACGATGGCCCCAAGTGCCGGTAAACTAATACATGTGTGACCAAAGATTGGTGTGGGATGAATAACGGAAAATGGTAATGTCTCGGGGAGACGGCTTAGCCGATCGGGCCGTGATCGGACGCCATGTTATATATATACACATAGTGGTAATGTATTGATGATTGAGTTTGGAAAGTGAATAATGAAACAATGGTAACGTCTCGGGGAGACGGCTTAGCCGATCGGTCCGTGATCGGACTCCGCTCACGGAAGCGGTGGTAATATGGATAATGATGCAACAGTGTGGGATACTCAAATCTAAAACTTAAGAACTATGTGAAATTCATGTGAACCTCCTTATATTGTTGGCATGGTGCTTATTTGAAACTTTGCTACCTTGACTATTTCCTCTTTACTCTTATATGGTTGTTCTTTCTAGCAGGATGGTGTTTAGTTATACATACTAGTACTATTCCATGGTACTAACATCCCTTTTGCCGGGGGCGCTACATTTTTAAATGAATGTAGGTGGCTCCGTAGCGGATAGTTCCGATCGTGAGTAGCGGAGCATCCTCTTCTCAAGGATCTTGGTGAGCCCTTTCCTCCTTCAAGGGGTTATGTTGTACACCTTTTGTGATAGATATCTACTTTGAGGTATGGCCGGGGCCTTGTTGCCGGCGTTGTTACCATTGTCTTTTGTATCCCTAGAGGCTCCGTAGACGTTTGTGTGGGTTATGTACGGGTATTGGATATGTCACCAAACCATGTTGTAACCTCGTACCCTTGCTTATTCCTAAACTATAACTGTATGGAATCTTGGAAGCCTAACTACGGTTTAATGTTGTGTTAAAAAATAAGACATCCATGATCGAATGTACAACTCCTTTTAGTCTTCAATTACACTAAACAGAATCGGGTCCCGTAATTATATCGAGTTGGGTAGTAAGTGTTTAGGTAAGGCTTGCTCAGTTGGGTTCACTCGATTGAGCGCCGGTCGCGCCTCCCGAGGTTGGGGCGTGACATTCACTATCCCAGAATAAAGTGGCAGCCTCGATCAATTTGTTGTTTGGCTCAATATCTAGCAAGGAAGGCAGGTTACCCAGGTCTTCCCATACCGAATCTGGGGACCTCGTGCCTCATTTTCTGCAAACAAAAGGGTTAGACCTTACCCCCCACCAGACTTGACTATTTATACATTTATGATCAACATATCGGCATTTAGTTCTCCAAATTAATGCACAGAACGTGGTTGTGTCCGTTGGGATTATGGAAAACCCAATGGACTTTTGGATAAGGCTTATCTTAAAGAATCATTACGTGGACAGCATATTGATCCGACTAGGTTTGACCATGATGCATGCATAATTTTATCCAGAGTAAGGTTTCTATGGGGTTTTAGACTGGTACCCTTAAGCGGACAACACGAGGGGGAAGGCACGGAACCGTCGACTGCACCGTTGATCGACTGGTTTTACCGCAAATAAGCCTTTCCGAATTTAAGGGTAGTAAATAGGAAGAGCGCAACCACTCATTAAAGCGTTGTTATAGGATTTGGTACGCACGAGTGGAATATGATGTGGAGCATGATTTGTGCAGCAGTTAATAACATGTAGTCAAGTATTTGCACGTAGGGAAAAATAAATACATCATTTAAATAATTGAAAGACAGTTACAGGAAAAGGAAAACAAAGAGACAAGTCTGTTTCAGGGATAAAGAACCATAAATGCTTGAAAGAAAACGACAATTAAATTCAAATAAGGGAGAAGGATACAGGATGAAGCATACTTGGACTAATTCATAAAAGATAAGTTCGTTATGGTAAGAGCCTTAAAGGCATCCCCAGCAGAGTCGCCATGCTGTCCCGCCCCCTTTTTTCCTCCGCGAAGAAACTCCGGATTTCGACATTCCATGGGGAAATAACTCTTTTCCTTTTGGGAATTGGGTATTTGAAGAGTCGCCACCTAACGGATTACGGTGCGTTAGGGCACCTAGAGCGATTAACTCTTGGATTGGTTTGCATTACCAGAGATTTAGGGTAAGGGCTCGAAATAACCTTGAGTGGAAGGTATTAGGCACCCATCGCGGTCCACAACGGTGGGTCCCGGCCGAACTTAACTCATGAATTAGTAAAACAAATAGTTTTTAAACACATAATTGCAAATAAGAGCAGGTTGGATATTGTATGACTTAGATAATAGAAAAAGATTTGAACAAGTTGTATACATATAAAACAAAGTTTTAAACAGAAGGGATTTGGGAAAGGAGGGTCCTAGGTTGGTTAGCCTATAGGATCACCCCACACAATGACTGGTAAACACTCCTCAATGAGGGGCTACACGTGACATTAGCGCATAGTTATCATATCCCATATCTACCCTTGCCACCCCCTTAGTGGTTATTAAAGCGAGTGTTGGTTAGCAATCTCTATTGCGTGCTGTTACCCGTCTCTTCTTAATGGTCCGGGAGGAAATTTAGGACCTCTACCTATAGGTAGTTCTAGAGAGACCCCTAAGGTTTAAAGGAGAAAATACTAAGGCGACAGGAAAGAACAAATAGGACCTTAGCACATAAGGCAGAAAAGAAGCAATTAGAGGCTCAAGTTTACCTCCACAAACAACGCACATAAGCAACACGACTCAAACACAATTAAGGGCCGTATTGTTAAATGGTATCCTAAGACATGATGTCTAAGTGAAAATCAAGACATAGAAGATAGGCGGTTTGTTTTATAAACTCAGAAGTAATGGCCCTATCAGTTTGCCTACTATTTTAAGCCTGTTAAATCAGAACAACATTAAGTAGCATAAACAGTTTCAGAGTTGCAGGATTTGAAAACGCCCTATATGCTTGCCTACATGCTAAATAGTGGTGTCCTAAGAGCATGATAACTACGTTTGATATAGTAAAACAATGGGCAGATTTTAAAACAGACTCTTGAGTTCCTATATGCATGCTTTCTAACAGTAAATTACAGCAATACTCGAAAGAATTCATTTCAGGGAAAACAAACCACTAATTAGACCTGTTTCGAAGTAAACTAATCATGAACTGGATTGACTTATTTAAACTAAACTGATTTTTAGATCTATATGCAGAACTTATGATGTTGTTCCCTATGATATCTAGTTGTTTATGAACTTATAGGCATGATTTCTAGCGGAAATAAATGTAAACAACCATTGGAACAGAAACTTGAACTTGATTACATGCTTAAGTATGATATCTATTTGTGAAGTTGATTGTAAAACCTATAGGCATGATGTCTAGCATAGTGAGGCAAACATAGCAAATATATGAAATCCAGCAGGCATGGTTTCTAACATAGTAGGGCAGACATAGAAAGTATGAGATCCTATAGGCATGATTTCTACCCATATTACCCCACAAATATGTAACTACCCACCCCTTTTACTAATCACCCCAATATTCGTTTACAAATTATTACAAACCAGATGAATGAAGTACATAGATAAAGAAAAAGAAGAAGTTACACTATAGGTAGCCTGAAGCAAGCCCAAGTGATTTCCCCAAACCTCCGATAGCCTCAAATGCCAATTTAAAAGACAATATCATTGTCTAGGTGCGTCAGCATTCCCTAAGGATCTCAAGGATCCCGGGCAGTGCGCACACCTAGACTTTGTAACCAAATTGAGTAAGTGCAGTGTGGAAGGGCCAGCCTCAGTGTGCCAGAGTTCAGAGGGTACTCAAAAGGATTCCAAGGCAGTACACACACTGGAGGGGGCAGAACCTAGGGACTTAGGAATAGAGTGAGAGTGCTTGACATAGTTCGAAAGGGTTTCAGTAGGAAAACAGTGTAAAAAAAGAGACTTAGTTGAAATAACTTTGTAAGCAAGAGAGTTGTCGGGAAAACAGCTTTTGAAAATAGTGATGTAATTAAACAAACAGCAGGTAAGTCAAACAAGTTCAGCAATACTCAAATAACAGCCCTTCATACAGGGGAATGGGAATTGGGGACATATAGAGCACATAGTATCATGAACATAGCAGTTCTTGTGGGGTTTAAGGGATTAGGATAGCTATTGGTACCAATACAGTAATAGTTTCAGAAATAGTCATAGATTCAGCCTTTTAAAGTGACAGATCAGCTTGCACATCAAAACTAGATAACAATTAGACAAGCATTCAAAGTAAGGTAGAGTCATGTTGAGAGAGACTACTAGGGGAGGGGGTAGAACATGTTCTGAAAAAGCCCTAAGAAGGTTAGACTAGCATGCTAGATGAAGCAGTAATGTAAACATGTCAATTGCATGTTGAACAACAGAACCATAGATAGAAACAAACTAGAAACATGATAAACTGAAGTAGGAAAAGAAACATATTGGTTTTGAGACTTGAATTGAAATCAGAACATACCAGTAGAGAGATGGTAAACACAAAGTGAGGAATAGGAAAGCACAATAGTTAGCCTTGGCTTGCAGCCGGCTAACTCAGAATGATAGCAAGTAACCAAAGAGGGAGCAGAAAAGTTTTGAGTGTGAGAGAGCTTTTTTTTTAACCAATGTGTTCGTGTGTTTGTGTTAATGAGAGAGTATGTATATATAGTAGTTTGAAACTATGTAAAGTAAGGCAAGAATCACAATAGTATAGTAATTATGGAACTCAGAACCAATTAGAGCAAAATCGGAATAAGTACTCCCTTAATTTAAGGGAATCAGTTCAAACGGTAAGAACAAGTAACAAATAAGGAAAGAAATCAATGTACGACCAATAAGGAAAGATTTCAAATATAGTAAGTATAAGGTAAGCAATTAGGGCTATGTTCAGAACAACTCTAATTGAGGAGATAGTCAGTAAGAACAAAGTACCAATGCAGACAAGGTAGGCGAATCAATCAAATTCAATAGAAAGGGTAGGAATCGAAGGTTTAAAGGAAGGTCTTCCAATCAAACCATGAAACAGGGGATCCAGAATCAATCAAACAGAAAGTCATGAGTCGGTGTTTAGCATATAAATAGAGTAATTTAAGAATAACCAGACATAGCAAGCAAAGAGGCAAGTCTTGAACAGTCAAGATGAACACAAACACATAGAGTTGATGTAAGCTAGGCTAAGAAACTCAGTAGAAACATATTCGAGGTGAGATAGTCACAGAAACTCAGACGAGAACCAGCCAGTCACAAAAATCAAACGAAGAAACCTAGAATATTAGGGCTTTCAACATAGATGAGTTAAAGATGTAGTAAAATCATAGAATCAGTCAAAATACGCAAGAAATAGAAGTTTAAACACAAAGAATCAGTTAAACAAGGTTTTAAAAGAAGTTTCGAAACCCTAATTTTTAGAAGAAGGTGAAAAACACTGGAAATCAACGATTCTTGTAAAGAGTTCCAAGGACAGTGTAAAATATTAAAGAAACAAACTCAAATCGTCCTAGATCTGTGCAGATCTAGGAGGTATAGAAAAGAAATTAGAGTTTCGAAAGAAACCCATATAGAGATGAAGAACCTGCTTAGAAAACCCAAGGATCGTTGAAAATACAGCGTTATTTTGCTTGAAATCACACTGGAGTAGCCAAGAACAGGCAAGTGGCAAACCCTAGATGCAAGTTGGCATGGCCCTAGGCCCTTGAAGACCTTAGAGAAGGCAAGCATGGCATGAGAGAAACCATTGGAGGTTCAAGAGACGATGAGAGGTCACCGGAGATAGCCGGAGATGGGAAGTCGGCGGTTGAAGACTAGGGTTTGGTTGAGAGTGTTTTTAGAGAGGAGAGGATCCTAGGGCGGCGGATGTGGGGAAATGGTTAGGGTTGGGGGGTTGTTTGGAATAAAAAGGCAAAACTGAATGAGGACCGTTGATCTTTTAGATCAACGGCCAGGTGTGACGACCCAAAGGGTCATCACCTGTTTTCTTATTCATTCAATGCTTACAAGGCCTTGAAAACCTCATTTAGGGTCGCTTCGATTTGCGTGCGCAGTCCGGGCGCGTAGCCGAAAAGTCTAAATATGAAATTCTGTGAAAAATGCTAAGTTTTGATATTAAAATGAATAAATTTGACTTCGGTCAATATTTTGGGTAAATGGACCCGGACCCGTGATTTGACGGCCCCGGAGGGTCCGTAGGAAAATATGGGACTTGGGCGTATGCCCGGAATCAAATTCCGAGGTCCCAAGCCCGAGAAATGAATTTTTGAGTAAAATTGTTTTTCTGAAATTGTTAAGGAAAAATTGAAATGATATTTGATTAGAACGTGTTGGTATCGGGCTCGTATTTTGGTTCCGGCGCCCGGTACAGGTCTTATATATGATTTAAAATGTTTCTGTAATGTTTGGTTAAAATCGGACGTCGTTTGAAGTGTTTCGGACTTGAAATCCTAAATGTGGAACTTGATGAAGTTTTGGAAAAATGCTTTGAATTTGAGGTTTAATTTGTTGATAATGATGTTATTTAGGCGATTTGATCGCTCGGATAAGTTCGTATGATGTTGTTGAGTTAGTTCATGTGTTTGGTTAGGAGCCCGGAGGGCTCGGGTGTGATTCGGATGTGTTTCAGGATGGTTCTAACCTTAGAGATGTTGCAGAAATGACTGTTGTTGGTTGTCCAGTGCTTTCCTCTATGCGATTGCATAAGAGGGGCCGCGATCGCATAGAGCAAACTTCAGGGGTTCACAAATCCTTCTATGCGATCGCATTCTCCTCTCCGTGATCGAGATGTATAAAGCCAGCTTTCATTATTTTCCTTCTATGCGATCGCGTGTTATTGTCCGCGATCGCAGTGCTCAGAAACTCTACTCTATGCGATCGCAACCTTATGTACGCGATTGCAGTGCACAGCAGGCCTTACCCTATGCGATCGCGATCTCCTTCCCGCGATCGCGATGAACAAATTCGCCCAGTTATTTTAATTCTTCAAAACAGAATGCAAATGGGATTTTCATAACACTTCTCAAACTCTTTCTTCTCCAAAGTTCTAGGGCGACCATTGAATCATCCTTTCACCATTAACTCTTGGGTTAGTAATTTTTAACTCGTTTTCTTCATTTTCCATCAACATCTATTGAATTCCTAGGCCTAAAACATGTAATTTAGGGTAGAAATTGGGGATTTGGGTAGAATTAGGGCTTTTTGATTTTTCTTGATTTAGACCTCGTTTTGGGGTCGAATTTGAAAACAAATTATATATTCGGGCTCGTGGGTGAATGGGGGATTTGATTTTGGTCCGACCTCGTGTTTTGACCAAGCGGGCCCGGGGTCGATTTTTGAGTTTTTGGGAAAAATGATGGAAAATCTATAATTAGGCATTGGGTTCGTATTGTTTAGCATTTATTGATGTATTGAAGTCATTATTGTATAGATTTGATTGATTTGGAGCCGAGTTCGAGAGGGAAAGCGGTGATTGTGGATTGATTTGGCCGTGGAAGTTTGAGGTAAGTGTTTGGTCTAACCTTAGCTTGAGGGATTAGGAGTTGCGTCCTATTTGCTAATTGTTTCTTATTGAGTACGATGTATAGGCATGGTGACGAGTATCTATACGTCGGTGTCGAGCATGACCGTGAGTCTTATATTGTGATTTCCATGATTTCGTTGTATTATTCATGCCTTGGTGAAAATTTCTATTTGTTGTGTAAGGTTGTGAAAAGAATTGTGACTTGTGAACGTTGGGGAGCGTTGTCTCCAGTTGCATAACGAATTGTGAAAGTATATGTGATAATTGAACCTCTAGAGCATGGCTCGAGTGATGAAGTGAATTGTGAAGTAAAAGTGAGAAAGAGAAGAGATCATTATGTTGCCCCCTTGCCGGGCTATTACGAGTTGTGGTTCCCTTGTACTGTGTTCTTAATTGATATTACGGACGCTTAGGTTAATGCTTCCTTGTGTTGAGTGATGAATATAGTTATAGCTGAGGTAGTTAAGTTTTGCAATAGGTCGGTTATAGCTGAGGTAGTTAAGTGTTGTAATAGGTTGGTTATGGCTGAGGTAGTTAGGTGTAGTAACAAGTTTGATTATAGTAGTGGTAGTTAGATGTTGTAACAGGATTGATCATAGTTGTGGTAGTTAGATGTTGTAACAGGATTGATTATAGTTGTGGCAGTTAGATGTTGTAACAGGATTGGTTATAGCTGCGGTAGTTAGATGTTGGGACAAGTGTGGTTATAGATGTTTCTCCCTTGGCGGGACGTAATTACTCATGCTATCGAATCCCTTATCGGGATAGTGTAGACCTTATCGATCCCTTGTCGGGACTCTCATTATAATTGTAAATATTAAATATGGATCGGGTTGCACACCGCAATAATATTAAATATGGATCGGGTTGCACGCCGCAACAATATTAAATATGGATCGGGTTGCACGCCGCAACAATATTAAATATGGATCGGGTTGCACGCCGCAACAATATTAAATATGGATCGGGTTGCACGCCGCAACAATAATATATATGGATCGGGTTGCACGCCGCAACAACATTATATAAGGATCGGGTTGCACGCCGCAACAGTGTTATACACGGATCGGGTTGCGCGCCGCAACAAAGATATAATAAAATTGGAGCGGCTGGTACGCCTACCACGAGATATAATGAAATGGGAGCGGGTGGTACGCCTACCACGAGATATAATGAGATGTGAGCGGATGGCACGCCTGCCACGAGATACAAGAAATGGGAGCGGGTTGCACGCCTGCAACAAGATGTGAAAGGAAAGTGAATTCTGCCTTTGCTTTCTTTATTCTTGGTAGTGGTTTGGTTTTGTTTACTTTATAGTTCTCTTGATATTCTAATTTTTACCTGTTATTCCTCGAAGCATGTTTCCCCCTCCCACCTCTACTTGTTTATTCCTGCTTTATTTTCCGTTGTATATGATATCACTGTACAGGTTTATTTGATGGTCTGGTCCTAGCCTCGTCACTACCTCGCTGTGGTTAGGCCAGACACTTACCAGCACATGGGTCGGTTGTGCTGATACTACACTCTGTGCTCTTTTGCATAGATCCAGGTGTTGGACAGCAGCTGCAGTAGCACGGGAGTTAGCCTATAATCCAGCGAGACACCGAGGTAGCCTTGCAAGCGTTCGCAGGCCCGACGTCTCTTCTATATTTTATTTCAGTCTGTTATCTCATGTATTTCGAGACAAACAGTTATATATTCTTTCAAACGGTTGTATTTAGCACTCTTAGTAGTTCGTGAGTATGTGACACCAGTTCTTGGGTGTGACGACCCAACCTGTCGTCACGTGTGTTACTGCCCCGTTTTCCCCATTTTCTATTCCTTTATGCTTCATTATCAGTGTTTGGTGTGAATGAATTGATTTGGATTGGTTCTAGAAGGAAATGAGACACTTAGTCTCTTTAAGGAAGGTTTGTTTTGGAAAAGCCAACCGGACGTTGACTTATGTGTTAGGGGATTCGGATATGAATTCCGATGATTCGGTCAGCTTCGGGGGATGATTTGTGACTTACGAGTGTGATCGGAATTGATTTTGGAGGTCCGGTGTAGAATTAGGCTTGAATTGGCGAAGTTAGTATTTTGCCGAATTCCGGTTGATAGGTGAGAATTTGATCCGAGGGTTGGAATGGGATTCCGAGAGTTTCAATAGCTTCGTTAGGTGATTTGGGATGTGTGTGTAAAATTTTAGTTGATTCGAAGGTGTTTTGGTTGGGTTTTTGATCGAATGCAAGTTTCGGAAGATTTGGATGAACTTAGGCTTGTATTTGATGCAATTGGATGGTTTAGGTGTTATTTGTGGTGTTTTGATGATTCGAGCAAGTTTGAATAAGGTGTTGGATCATGTTTGTGTTTTCGGTTGAGATCCCGGGGGCTTCGGGGTGTTTTCGGATGGCTAACGGGGAGTTTTGGACTTGTAATGTTGCAGAACCTGTGTTGCTTCTGGTATTTTCGCTTCTGCGGAAAGGGGACTGCAGAAGCGGTACCGCAGAAGCGAGTTATGAGCCGCAGAAGCGGCAGGTATCGCAAGTGCGGAGTAGCAGACCGCATCTGCGGAGTCGCAGATGCGACAATGGGACCGCAGATGCGGAATTTTGGAAGAGTAAGGGAAACAGCATCTGCGTAAATGGAATCGCAGATGCGTCACCGCAGAAGCGGTTTGGTCCGCAGAAGCGACTTGTAACCGCAAAAGCGGAAGTCGCAGATGCGGCTAAGGAGCCGCAGATGCGGAAATAACTGGTCAGTAAAATTTTATTTCTCCTTCGCGAAATTTCAAAGGGTTTCATAATTTCCACTTCGGACTTGGAGAATTTGGGTGAGTTGGAAGAGAGAGATCAAGGGACTTCATTGAGGTAAGAATTTTTGAGTCTAAAACACGATTTTATGGTACAAATACATGAATTAAGACTGAAAAATTAAGGAATCAAAAGTTAAAAATGGTGGTTAGGGCTTGAAACTTAAGAGAGCTAAAATGGGGATTTGAGGGGTCATTTGGACTCCGATTTTGGTGTTCTTCATATGTATAGACTCCTGGCGAGATAAGGAATCCGTTGATGGTAAATTTTCTGATTTTCGAGAAGTGGTCCCGGGGCTCGGGTTTTGCTAATTTCGAGATTTTAGCTATTTTTCGATTGTTTTCGATTGGGTATTGTCCCATTAGCATATTGTGATGTATTCGTTGTGGTTTTGATCAGATTCGGTACGCGAGGAGGTCAATTCGAAAGGCAAGGGCATAGCGAGCTAGGACTTTGGCCGGCTTGAGGTGAGTAATAGATGTAAATGTTGTTCTGAGGGTTTGAAACCCCGTGTTTGCACATCGTAGTGCTATATTGAGGTGACTTGCACGCCGGGTAGCGAGCCTGGGGTAGAGCACCATTGGGGATTGTGACTTGGTCTGTCCCGGTAGATGAATATACTGCGTATTTGACTGAAATTTACTTATTATCATTTTAACTGAGCTCTTTGCTATGTTTGGGCTTCGTGCCAATTGATTAAATCCTTCAGGGATTATTAATGCTGGTTTCTTACCATTTTTGCATATCATTGAACTCAGTCCTGGTATTTAAAACCGTTTTGCAAACTCAGCCCCATTTTCTTAAACTAGAAACTTAATTAATATTTTTTACTGAAGTTTGGGCTGAATATTTCTATATTTTTGTTTGCCCGAGAGGCTTATGTGATTTTGGACTGAGCATGGGATCGGGCTGCACGCTGCAGCGGTATGATATTGATATTGATATGAGGCCGAGAGCCTAGATGATGCCACGAGATGGCTTATTATTGCGCTTGGGCCGTAAGGGGCCCCTCCCGGAGTCTGCACACCCCCGGTGAGCGCCGTCAACGATAAATAAATGGAGCGGGCTGCACGCCGCAGCGAGTACTGGAGAGTACCGGTCTATGTGTTGCATTGCATACTATTAATTGTCATTTATTTACTTATCTGCTGTGATATTTCAATAATTGTTTTCACTGTTTTACTGGATTTTATGCTGCTGGGTTCAAGTTGCTGTATTTATAGAATTACTTTGTGCCTATTCAGGATTTCTTATTCTCAGTCTTTATTTATGTTTATTACTCACTGAGTTGGAAGTACTCACTTTACTACCTGCACCTCGTGTGCAGATTCAGGTGCACCCACTGAGGCTGAGTGAGACTTTTTCTGTCGAGCATCATATCCGGAAGCATCAAGGTAGCTGCATGACGTCCGCAGTCCTGATCTTCCCATCTATCCTATTTATTTTATTCCGCATTTCTTTAGACTATTATGTAGTAGGTTGACACTCGTATGTTAGAGGCTCAGACTTGTGACACCGGATTCTCGGGCTGTGTAGTAGTATTTATACTTGGGAATTTCCGCATGTTTGCACTTTATTTCAGATATTCAGTATTATGACTTAGTAATTTGCCCGTGTTAAATAA
>NC_031995.1:89946188-89956301 GCF_001879085.1 Nicotiana attenuata | reverse complement strand
CTACGCTATGCCGGGCAGGACAGATGCCATTGCTTCAGACGCTGTCATTACAGGTATGTTTCAGTCTGTCACAGAGACGCTCAGTATTATTTGATCCCGGTTCTACCTATTCATATGTGTCTTCATATTTTGCTCATCATTTGGGTACGTCCCGAGGGTGTCTTGCCTTACATGTTCATGTATCTACCCCGGTGGGCGACACTATTGTTGTAGACCATGTGTTCCGGTCATGTTTGGTGACTATTGGGGGTCTGGAGACCCGAGTTGATTTATTTCTATTGAGCATGGTGGACTTCGATGTTATCTTGGGCATGGACTGGCTATCTCCGTGTCATGCTATCCTGGACTGTCATGCTAAGACAGTCACTTTGGCTATGCCGGGTGTACCGCAGATCGAGTGGCGTGGTGTGACTGATTATATTCCTAGTAGAGTTATTTCTTTCTTGAAGGCCCAGCGTATGGTTGGGAAGTGTTGTCTTTCCTATTTGGCGTTTGTGAGAGATGTGGGAGCTGAGACTCCTAGCATTGATTCTGTCCCAGTAGTGAGGGATTTTCCCGATGTGTTTCCCGCAGACCTGTCGGGCATGCCGCCGGACAGGGATATTGATTTCGGTATTGACCTGGTGCCGGGCACTCAGCCCATTTCTATTCCGCCATATCGTATGGCACCAGCGGAGTTGAAAGAATTGAAGGAGCAGCTTTAGGAGCTCCTGGATAAGGGGTTCATTCGGCCTAGTGTGTCACATTGGGGTGCACCAGTTCTATTTGTGAAGAAGAAGGGTGGCACAATGAGAATGTGCATCGATAATAGGCAATTGAACAAGGTAACAATTAAGAACAAGTATCCCCTACCTCGCATTGATGATTTGTTTGACCAACTTCAGGGAGCGAGGGTGTTCTCCAAGATTGATCTCTGTTCGGGTTATCACCAGTTGAAGATCAGGGATTCAGATATTCATAAGACTGCTTTTAGGACTAGATATGGTCACTATGAATTTCTTGTCATGTCTTTCGGGCTGACCAATGCCCCAGCAGCGTTCATGCATCTGATGAACAGTGTGTTTCGGCCTTATATGGATTCATTTGTCATAGTGTTCATTGATGATATACTGGTATACTCGCGCAGTCAGGAGGAGCACGCACAACATTTGCGAGTTGTGTTGCAGAGATTAAGGGAGGAGAGGCTTTATGCAAAGTTCTCCAAATGTGAGTTCTGGCTCGGTTCAGTGGCTTTCTTGGGACACGTGGTGTCCAGCGAAGGGATTCAGGTTGATCCGAAGAAGATAGAGGCGGTGCAGAGTTGGCCTAGACCATCCTCGGCCACAGAGATTCGTAGTTTCCTTGGGTTGGCGGGCTATTATCGCCGGTTTGTTCAGAGTTTTTCCTCTATTGCATCGCCCTTGACCAAGTTGACTCAGAAGGGCGTCTCATTTGCATGGTCGCACGAGTGCGAGGAGATCTTTCAGAAGCTCAAGACGGCTTTGACCACAGCTCCAGTATTGGTGTTACCATCAGCTTCAGGTTCTTATACGGTATATTGCGACGCGTCCAGGGTTGGGATAGGTTGTGTTCTGATGCAGGAGGGTAGAGTTATTGCTTATGCTTCTCGTCAGTTGAAGCCCCATGAGCAGAACTACCCCGTTCATGATTTGGAGCTAGGTGCTATAATTCATGCATTGAAGATTTGGAGGTATTACTTGTATGGCGTATCCTGTGAGGTATTCACTGATCATCGCAGTCTTCAGCATTTGTTCAAGCAAAAGGATCTGAATTTGAGGCAGCGTAGATGGTTAGAGTTACTTAAAGATTATGACATTACTATTCTGTATCACCCGGGGAAGGCCAACGTAGTGGCCGATGCTTTAAGCCGGAAGTCGGTGAGTATGGGGAGTTTAGCATACATTCCAGTTGAGGAGAGGCCATTTGCAGTTGAGGTTCAGGCCTTGGCCAATCGATTTGTGAGACTAGATATTTCAGAACCCAGTCGGGTGTTGGCTTGTGTGGTTTCTCGGTCTTTCTTGTATGACCGCATCAGGGAGTGTCAGTATGATGATCCGCATTTGCTTGTCCTTAATGACAGGGTTCAGCACGATGATTCCAGGGATGTGACCATTGGAGATGATGGTGTGTTGAGGATGCAGGGTCGGATTTGCGTGCCCAATGTGGATGGACTTCGGGAGTTGATATTGGAGGAGGCCCATAGCTCGCGGTATTCCATTCATCCGGGTGCCGCGAAGATGTATCAGGATCTTGGACAGCACTATTGGTGGCGGAGGATGAAGAGAGATATTGTGGAGTATGTAGCCCGGTGTCTCAATTGTCAGCAGGTGAAATATGAGCATCAGAGACCGGGTGGCTTGCATCAGCAGATGGTTATTCCTGAGTGAAAGTGGGAGAGGATCACTATGGATTTTGTTACCGGACTCCCACGGACTTTGAAGAAATTTGACGCTATTTGGGTGATTGTAGACAGGCTGACCAAGTCCGCGCACTTCATTCCGGTTTGCACTACTTATTCTTCAGAGCGGCTGGCAGAGATTCACATTCGGGAGATTGTTCGGCTGCATGGTGTCCCCCTTTCCATCATATCAGATCGGGGCACTCAGTTCACCTCTCAGTTTTGGCAGGCTGTTCAGCGAGAGTTGGGTACACAGGTACAGTTGAGCACAGCCTTTCACCCTCAGACAGACGGGCAGTCCGAGCGCACCATTCAGATATTGGAGGACATGTTACGCGCCTGTGTTATTGATTTTGGAGGGTCATGGGATCGGTTTCTACCGCTTGCAGAGTTTGCCTACAACAACAGCTATCAGTCCAGCATTCAGATGGCACCGTATGAGGCTTTGTATGGGAGGCGGTGTAGATCTCCAGTTGGTTGGTTCGAGCCCGGGGAGGCTAGATTGTTGGGGACAGATCTGTTCAGGAGGCATTGGAGAAGGTGAAGGTGATTCAGGAGAGACTCCGTACAGCGCAGTCGAGGCAGAAGAGTTATGCGGATAGGAAGGTCCGAGATGTATCCTATATGATTGGTGAGAAGGTCTTGCTGAAGGTTTCACCCACAAAGGGTGCTATGAGATTCGGGAAGAAAGGGAAGTTAAGTCCCTGGTTCATTGGGCCTTTTGAGGTACATAGGAGGATCGGGGAGGTGACTTATGAGCTTGCCTTACCACCTAGCTTGTCGGGCGTGCATCCAGTTTTTCATGTTTCTATGCTCCGGAAGTACATTGGGGACCCGTCCCATGTTCTAGATTTCAGTACAGTTTAGCAGGAGGGTGACTTGACTTATGATGTAGAGCCAGCAGCCATTTTGGATCGTCAGGTTCGGAAGTTGAGGTGAAAGGATGTTGCTTCGGTGAAAGTGCAGTGGAGAGGTCGGCCCGTGGAGGAGGCTACCTGGGAGACCGAGCGGGAGATGCGAGCAGATACCCTCACCTATTTGAGGCATCAGGTATGTTTCTTGACTCGCTCGAGGACGAGCGTTTGTTTAAGTTGGGGAGGATGTGACGACCCAACCCGTCGTCACGTGTGTTACCACCCCGTTTTCCCCATTTTCTATTCCTTTATGCTTCATTATCAGTGTTTGGTGTGAATGAATTGATTTGGATTGGTTCTAGAAGGAAATGAGACACTTAGTCTCTTTAAGGAAGGTTTGTTTTGGAAAAGTCAACCGGACGTTGACTTATGTGTTAGGGGGTTCGGATATGAATTCCGATGATTCAGTCAGCTTCGGGGGATGATTTGTGACTTAGGAGTGTGATCGGAATTGATTTTGGAGGTCTGGTGTAGAATTAGGCTTGAATTGGCGAAGTTAGTATTTTGGCGAATTCCGGTTGATAGGTGAGAATTTGATCCGAGGGTCGGAATGGGATTCCGAGAGTTTCAGTAGCTTCGTTAGGTGATTTGGGATGTGTGTGCAAAATTTCAGTTGATTCGGAGGTGTTTTGGTTGGGTTTTTGATCGAATGTAAGTTTCGGAAGATTTGGATGAACTTAGGCTTGTATTTGATGCAATTGGATGGTTTAGGTGTTATTTGTGGTGTTTTGATGATTCGAGCAAGTTTGAATAAGGTGTTGGATCATGTTTGTATTTTCGGTTGAAGTCCCGGGGGCCTCGGGGTATTTTCGGATGGCTAACGGGGAGTTTTGGACTTGTAATGTTGCAGAACCTGTGCTGCTTCTGGTATTTTCGCTTCTGCGGAAAGGGGACCGCAGAAGCGGTACCGCAGAAGCGAGTTATGAACCTCAGAAGCGGCAGGTATCGCAGGTGCGGAGTAGCAGACCGCATCTGCGGAGTCGCAGATGCGACAATGGGACCGCAGATGCGGAATTTTGGAAGACTAAGGGAAACCGCATCTGCGTAAATGGAATCGCAGATGCGAAATCGCAGAAGCGGTCTTGTCACCGCAGAAGCGACTTGTAACCGCAAAAGCGGAAGTCGCAGATGCGGCTAAGGAGCCGCAGATGCAGAAATAACTGGTCAGTAAAGTTTTATTTCTCCTTCGCGAAATTTCAAAGGGTTTTATAATTTCCACTTCGGACTTGGAGAATTTGGGCGAGTTGGAAGAGAGAGATCAAGGGACTTCATTGAGGTAAGAATTTCTGAGTCTAAAACACGATTTTATGGTACAAATACATGAATTAAGACTGAAAAATTAAGGAATCAAAGGTCAAAAATGGTGGTTAGGGCTTGAAACTTAAGAGAGCTAAAATGGGGATTTGAAGGGTCATTTGGACTCCGATTTTGGTGTTCTTCATATGTATAGACTCATGGCTAGATAAGGAATCTTTTGATGGTAAATTTTTTGATTTTCGAGAAGTGGACCCAGGGCTCGGGTTTTGCTAAATTCGAGATTTTAGCTATTTTTCGATTGTTTTCGATTGGGTATTGTCCCATCAGCATATTGTGATGTATTCGTTGTGGTTTTGATCAGATTCGGTACACGAGGAGGTCAATTCGAAAGGCAAGGGCATAGCAAGCTAGGACTTTGGCCGGCTTGAGGTGAGTAATAGATGTAAATGCTGTTCTGAGGGTTTGAAACCCCGTGTTTGCACATCGTAGTGCTATATTGAGGTGACTTGCACGCCGGGTAGCGAGCGTGGGGTAGAGCACCGTTGGGGATTGTGACTTGGTCCGTCCCGGTAGATGAATATACTGCGTATTTGACTGAAATTTACTTATTATCATTTTAACTGAGCTCTTTGCTATGTTTGGGCTTCGTGTCAATTGATTAAATCCTTCAGGGATTATTATTGCTGGTTTCTTACCATTTTTGCATATCATTGAACTCAGTCCTGGTATTTAATACTGTTTTGCAAACTCTGCCCCATTTTCTTAGACTTGAAACTTAATTAATATTTTTAACTGAAGTTTGGGCTGAATATTTCTATATTTTGGTTTGCCCGAGAGGCTTATGTGATTTTGGACTGAGCATGGGATTAGGCTACACGCCACAGCGCTATGATATTGATATTGATATGAGGCCGAGAGCCTAGATGATGCCACGAGATGGCTTATTATTGCGCTTAAGCCGTAAGGGGCCCCTCCCGGAGTCTGCATACCCCAGTGAGTGTCGTCGACGATAAATAAATGGAGGGGCTGCACGCCGCAGCGGGTACTGGAGAGTACCGGTCTATGTGTTGCATTGCATACTATTAATTGTCATTTATTTACTTATCTGCTGTGATATTTCAATAATTATTTTCACTGTTTTACTGGATTTTATGCTGCTGGGTTCAAGTTGCTGTATTTATAGAATTACTTTGTGCCTATTCAGGATTTCTTATTCTCAGTCTTTATTTATGTTTATTACTCACTGAGTTGGAAGTACTCACTTTACTCCCTGCACCTCGTGTGCAGATTCAGGTGCACCCACTGAGGCTGAGTGAAACTTTTTCTGTCGAGCATCATATTCGGGAGCCTCAAGGTAGCTGCATGACATCCGCAGTCCTGATCTTCCCATCTATCTGTTTATTTTTATTCCGCATTTCTTCAGACTATTATGTAGTAGGTTGACACTCGTATGTTAGAGGCTCAGACTTGTGACACTGAATTCTTCGGGCTGTGTAGTAGTATTTATACTTGGTTTTCCGCATGTTTGAGCTTTATTTCAGATATTCAGTATTATGACTTAGTAATTTACCTGTGTTAAATAAATTCATGAGTTGTATAAATGGTCAAGGTTATGTAATTGGTCGGGCTTGCCTAGCAATGTGTTGGGCGCCATCACGACCGGGGTTGGGGTCGTGACATTGGGTAGAGGTTTATGTTGATTTTTCCGCATTGTTGTTCAGATTCCTTAATTTAAGACTTCCGCTTGTTTACTTTATTCCGTTGTTATCATGATATTACTGATAATTGTTAAAAGAAGTAAAATGGTTAATGCTATAAGTAGTTAAGGGTTGGCTTGCCTAGCTCTCATCAGTAAGCGCCATCACGACTCCCGAGGGTGGGAAATCCAGATCGTGACACCAGGATTTGATGAGTTTTGGGTCGGGTAGGTGCATTTAGGGCCTGGGTCGGGTTATTTAATCCAAAATTGGGCTGGGGTATTGGGTTTAATTGAGGTTAAAATTGAAATGCAATTTGACTAGATTTTAAATAGCCAATTTATCCCCATATAATTTATAATAAATAATAGATAATTTCTAAAAAATAATTTCGTATACTAAAATGATTTAAAATGGATATTTAACATTTTTAAAAAATATAGAGGATCAATTTTATGCATATAAATGTAATTATACATTAACAGGGCTAATATTACAATTATACGCAAATTAATTTTAAAAATATAAAATGCAATTATAAAAATGCACTAAAAATATTTTAACAATACTTTGGCATAAATATAGAATTTATTTGACTAAATTACCACAACAATGATTTGAGTGATAATTATTGGGGATTTTATGAGTAAAAGGGGAGGAAATAAATCAATTTAAAATGTTTAAAATTATAGAAAAATTACAAAAACCTTGTGCATGCTTATATATGCTATTTTGAAAGTATTTATGCATATTAAAAATATATAGGAAAAAATTGGGTATCAACACCCAGTAAGTATCCCGTCTAATCTCGAAGAAGTAGAGACGAGGGGTCGACTTCGACACTTACTAGTGGTCCGATAATAACATACCAATAATATAGTAAATCGTGAATTTTCATAAAGATGGGTGTAACTCAATAGCATAAACCAAGTAAGCAATTCTTTCATTAATAGGAGATCTCCAAATATGTATCTCAAGTCAAGGAGAGCAAATACCAACATCTATTAATCCCAAGGCAAGCAATACAAGCATGCGCAAATCATGCCGATGATGTACGGCCCGATCCAACAATATTCAAACTGTGCAGTGCCAGAGGGTCGAATGGCGCGAACCATAGATGCATCTATTACCCCGCTCGCGAATCATACATGCGATGCGGTCAAATATAAATAAATACTATAATCAGTCAAATCAAGAATTCATCAGGGAACAATTATCCAAGGAAAATCAATTCTCTTTTAACAATTCAAGAAAATGAAGTTTAATCTTTTAGAAATTCATTTACTAATTCGATGTGATTTAAGCAATTCAAACTGTCAATAAGATTACAAATATTCCAAGTATAGGATGCTTTTGGGTCCTAGACTACCCGGACTTAAACATAATAGTAGCTACGTACGGACTCTCGTCACCTCGTGTGTACGTAGCCCCCACAAATAGGAGCACAAATCCAATTAATTCACCTATGGGGACAATTCCCTGTTACAAGGTTAGAAAGGAGACTCACCTCACTCCGAGGTTCCATAACCGGCTTCCAAGCCCTTCCAACGACTCAAATCGATGCGCAACGCTCCAAAACTCAATCCATATGGTGAAAATCGCCTCAGAACTTGCTTTAATCCGAGCTCCATAGCTCCAAAAATGAGTAAAAATCTCGGACTGCTCGATTTATACACTGTCCAGCATTTTCGCACCTGCGGTTACTGTTCACGCACCTGCGGTTACTGTTCACGCAGGTGCGGTACTGTTCAGCACCTGCGAAAAACACAGCAGCTGCCCAGAAATTTCAGCAGCTTTTAATTTCACTAAAAATGCTCTAACTCCATCATATGAACTCGGAATTCGACGATTCTTGTTCCTATGAGTCACAAATAATAATAATACGAACCTATTCCTTCAATCGAAACTCAATTCGGAGCTCATTTACTCAATGCGATACCAATTTTGCTCGTTAAACAATTAACTCATGTTTTGCGCTAAAAACTCAATCACGACTTGATGAAATTAGACCAAACTTTTCAGATCACTCTTATAATTCATTATCAAAATCCCGGAAGTCTCGAAATCGAGTTTCGATCTCTAGAACTAAAAATGGACCTTTGGATCATTACATGCTTATGCTCAAAATGCCAAACTCTTCCAAAAACTCCTCCAAAACTCATCCGAGCCCCATGGAATCCCAACCAAGTATACTAACAAGTCCCATAACATGACACGAACTTAGTCGATGCCTCAAATTACATTGAACAACACTAAAACATGAATCGCACTCCAATTCAAGCTTAATGACCTTTAGAATTTCAAACTTCTACATTCGATGTCGAAACCTATTAGATCACGTCCGATTGACCTCAAATTTTGCATACAAGTCGCATTCGATGTTACGGACCTACTCCAACTTTCGGAATTAGATTCCGACCCCGATATCAAAAAAGTCCACTTCCGGTCAAACTCCTTAAAAACCTTCAAATTTCTATCTTTAGTCAAATGTCTCCAAAATGACCCCCGGACCTTCGAATTCACTTCCGATCGCGCTCCCAACACCAGAATCACCATACGGAGCTATTCCCAGACTCGGAATCCCAAGCAAACAACGATAACACTAAAATGTACTTCAACCCAAACTTATGAAATTCTTCCAAAAATGCTAATTTCCACTTTAGGCGCCAAAACGTCCCCGGGTCTTCCAAAACCCGATCCAGACATACGCCCAAGTCCGAAACCATCATACGAACTTGATGGAACCTTCGAATCCCGATTTCGAGGTCGTTTACTCAAAAATCTAATCTTAGTCAATTCTTTCAACTTAAAGCTTCCGAAATGAGAATTCTCTTTCCAAATCAACTCCGAACTTCCCAAAATTCATGCGTACAAGTCATGTACCTGAAGTGAATCTGCTCATGGCCTCAAACTTCTGAACGATGCGCTAGAGCTCAAAACGACCGGTCGGGTCGTTACAGATAAATTACCTGGGAATTTTGAATCCGCATGTAAAGTAGCTGGGGATTTCAGATCCGCATGTGAATTACTTGCGGATTTTTTGGTATATTAACAAAAATTCGCATGGAACTTTTGGAAAAATTTTATGAAGGATTGGAGTTTTCTTGCGGATTTTTCCTAGGGAATATCTGCAAGTAAATCCCCATAAAATTCTTTAAAAGTTTTGGGACAAAAATTTATATTGTCCTAATATTTTTATTTTCAGAATTATTTTCTTAGTAAGGCAAATCTTTCAAATATATACTTATTTTTGTCTCACGTATTTATCCCCCACTCAAGATATTAAGTAGTAATTAGTATTTACTAATTATAATATTAAATCTTATTTCTACATATTACTACACTAAAATTTCCTTTATTTAACTTTGTATATCGCTTACTTAGGAGCTTACATCATATATGAAGCCCATACTAGGTGAAGTCAATAACCATTGGACCTACTGAAATGAGCTTACCTTATAAAGTGGAAAAGTTAACAAGTTTCAATCGATGTGGAACAGAGGATGTTCCAACTTTTTCTTCTCTTCCCATGGAGTATTTGTTTATTAATTTATCCCTTTTATTATTTATTTCTTTCTTCTTCTTTTTTCAAAGAGTACATTAAATAAGGATTTCATAAATCAAATAAAAAATTATTTTCAAGTAAAAACAAGTGAATAAAATTATGATTATTTTTTAATTTAAAGATACACTTAGTTGTTTTTCTAGAATTTCATTTATAATCCTGATATAACACATTAATTTTTTATATAGAAAATACATTAACTAACAAGAATTAAACATATTTCTTATTAATTACTTAATTAACATGAAATATGTTTAATTCTTGTTAGTTAATGTATTTTCT
>NC_031995.1:89932222-89936266 GCF_001879085.1 Nicotiana attenuata | reverse complement strand
ACGCTCGGACTGCCCGTCCGTCTGGGGATGAAATGCTGTGCTCAGCTTTACCTGTGTACCAAATTCTTGCTGAAAAGTCTCCCAGAAATGGGAAGTAAACTGAGTGCCCCTATCCGAGATGATAGAAACTGGGACCCCATGCAACCTAACAATCTCCCGGATGAAAATCTCTGCCAACCGCTCCGAAGAATAGGTAGTACACATCGGAATAAAGTGCGCGGACTTGGTCAGCCGATCCACAATCACCCAAATCGAATCAAACTTCTTCGAGGTACGAGGGAGACCACTCACATAATCCATAGTAATCCTCTCCCACTTCCACTCGGGAATATCTATCCGCTGAAGTACACCACCGGGTCTCTGATGCTCATATTTGACCTGCTGACAGTTGAGACACCGAGCTACATAACTAACTATATCTTTCTTCATTCTCCTCCACCAGTAGTGCTGCCTCAAATCCTGATACATCTTCGCGACACCCAGATGAATGGAATACCGCGAGCTGTGGGCCTCCTCTAATATCAACTCCCGAAGCCCATCCACATTGGGCACGCAAATCCGGCCCTGCATCCTCATCACGCCATCATCATCAATAGTCACATCTCTGGCGTCATCGTGCTGAACCCTGTCCTTAAGGACAAGCAAATGTGGATCATCATACTGGTGCTCTCTGATGCGGTCATACAAGGAAGACCGAGAACTACACAAGCCAACACCCGACTAGGCTCCGAAATATCTAACCTCACCATCCGATTGGCCAAAGCCTGAACATCGACTGCAAAGGGCCTCTCCCCAACTGGAATGTACGCCAAGCTACCCATACTGACCGCCTTCCAGCTTAACGCATCGGCCACTACGTTGGCCTTCCCCGGATGATACAAAATGGTAATATCATAGTCCTTGAGTAACTCAAGCCACCTCCGCTGCCTCAAATTAAGATCCTTCTGTTTGAACAAATGCTGAAGGCTGCGATGATCAGTATATACCTCATAAGATACGCCATATAAGTAGTGCCTCCAAATCTTTAACGCATGAACTATAGCAGCCAACTCCAAATCATGTACGGGGTAGTTCTGCTCATGAGGCTTCAACTGACGAGAAGCATATGCAATAACTCTACCCTCCTGCATCAACACACATCCGATCCCAACTCTCGAAGCATCACAATACACAGTGTAAGAACCTGAGGCGGATGGCAAAACTAACACTGGAGCTGTGGTTAAAGCTGTCTTGAGCTTCTGAAAGCTCTCCTCGCACTCGTCCGACCATACGAATGGTGCACCCTTCTGCGTCAACTTAGTCAAGGGCGAAGCAATAGAGGAAAATCCCTGGACGAACCGGCGATAATAACCTGCCAAACCGAGGAAACTTCGAATTTTTGTGGCTGAGGACGGTCTGGGACAACTCTGCACCGCCTCTACCTTCTTTAGATCAACTTGAATACCATCACTGGACACCACGTATCCCAGAAAAGCTACAGACCCAAGCCAAAACTCACATTTGGAGAACTTTGCATAAAGCTTCTCCTCCCTCAACCTCTGTAACACCACTCTCAAGTGCTGAGCATGCTCCTTCTGGCTACGCGAGTACACTAGGATATCATCAATAAAAACGATAACAAATGAATCCAGATACGACCGAAATACGATGTTCATCAAGTGCATGAACGCGGCTGGGGCATTAGTCAGCCCAAAAGACATAACCAGGAACTCATAGTGCCTATATCTAGTTTTGAAGGCAGTCTTCATAATATCCGAATCCCTGATCTTCAGCTGGTGATAGCCTGAACGGAGATCAATCTTCGAGAATACCCTTGCCCCCTGGAGCTGGTCAAACAAATCATCAATACGAGGTAGTGGATACTTGTTCTTCACTGTCACCTTGTTCAACTGTCTGTAATCAATGCACATCCTCATTGTGCCATTTTTCTTCTTTACAAATAGAACTGGTGCACCCCACGGTGACACACTAGGACAAATAAACCCCTTATCTAGGAGTTCCTGAAGTTGGTCCTTTAGTTCTTTCAACTCTGCTGGTGCCATGCGATACGGAGGAATAGAAATGGGCTTAGTGCCCGGCACCAGATCAATACCGAAATCAATGTCCCTGTCCGGTGGCATGCCCGGCAGGTCTGCTGGAAACACATCAGGGAAGTCCCTCACGACGGGGACAGAATCAAGACTAGGAGTCTCAGCTCCAATATCTCTCACGAAAGCCAAATAAGATAGACAACCTTTCCCAACCATCCGCCGGGCTTTTAGAAAAGAAATTATCTTGCTGGGAACATAGTTAGTCGTACCACGCCACTCAATCCTCGGAATACCCGGAATAGCCAACGTAACTGTCTTAGCATGACAGTCCAGAATAGCATAGTACGGAGATAACCAATCCATACCCAGAATAACATCAAAATCAACCATGCTCAACAGCAATAAGTCAACTCGGGTCTCCAGACCCCCAATAGTCACTAAACAGGATCGGTATACATGATCTACAATAATAGTATCACCCACCGGGATAGATACGTGAACAGGCAAAGCAAGACAACCTCGGGTAGTACCCAGGTGATGAGCAAAATATGAAGATACATAGGAATAGGTAGACCCTGGATCAAATAAGACAGAGGCATCCCTGTGGCAGACTGAGATAATACCTGTGATAACAGCATCTGAGGCAATGGCGTCCTTCCTGTCTAGAAGAGCATAGAATCGAGCCTGACCACCGCCAGTCCGGCCTCCATCCCTGGGGCGGCCCCTGGCTACCTGACCTCCACCCCTAGCTGACTGGGCGGGTGCTGATGAAACAGGAGCAGAAGATGAGGGCTAATCCCTCTGCTGAGACTGACTACCACGACGCCGAGGACACTGTCTCCTCATATGACCGAACTCACCGCACTCGTAGCAACTACCCGGCGCTGGAGAAGGGGACTGATGGAAACCCCTCGCTGCTGAAGAAACCTGGGCTGAAGAGGCAGGTGTAGAGCTCTGAGCTGGAAGGGCACTAAGTGAAGTCTGGCCCTGCTGAAATCCCTGATGACCACGGCTTGAAGAGGCCCCACTGTACTCTGGATGACCTGACTGAGGAGGCCTGAAGGAACGGCCTCTGCCACGCTGGAACTGGCCCCTAGACGGAGCACCACTGAAGCTACCTGAACCTCGAGGCCTCTTTGCCTCTCTCTCCTCACGCTCCCGACGGCGAACCGTCTCAATCTCTCGGGCCATGTCAACTACCTCCTCAAACGAGGCACCCATAACCCTCTCTCTGGTCATCAAAATGCGGAGTGAATAGTTGAGGCCATCCACGAACCTCCTAATCCTTTCCTGATCTGTCGGGATCATCCAAGTAGCATGCCGAGCTAGCTGCGTGAATCTCAACTCGTACTGGGTCATAGACATGTCCCCTTGAACCAACCACTCGAACTGATGACGCAGCTCCTCCCTGTGAGACTGCGGTACGTACTTCTCCAGAAAGAGAGTGGAGAACTGCTGCCATGTAAGGGGCGCTGCACCAACCGGCCTACGCCTCTCGAAGTCCTCCCACCAGGTGAATGCAGACCCTGAGAACTGGAAAGTAGTAAAAGCCACACCACTCGACTCTAAGATCCCTGCAGTGCGAAGCATACGCTGACACTTATCCAGAAAACCCTGGGCATCCTCGCCCTCAGCACCGCTGAACCTCGGTGGCTGAAGCCTGCCGAATCTCTCAAGGCGACGCTGCTCATCGTCTGGCATAGCTGGAGCCTCATAGGCTGCAACTGGTGAACCTGGAGCAACTGGAGCAACTGGCGGAGCTATGGCTGCTTCCGGTGTTTGAAGTCCCTGGGCAGCCTGCTCAGGTGTGTGAGCAACTGGGGTCTGATGTCCTCCCCCGGTCTGGGAAGCAGCTGCTGCGGTAGAAGCTGAGACTGCCTGAGCCAAGCCAGTGCAAACTGATAGTATCTGTGCCAAGGTCTCCTGGAGACCAGGAATAGCAATAGGCATTGCTGGTGCCTGCACAGGTGCTGCTGGGACATCGACAACTGGAGTCTGGTCCTGAACTGTGGCA
>NC_031995.1:89763400-89764231 GCF_001879085.1 Nicotiana attenuata | reverse complement strand
AAGTTCAAAGCTAGCCATACGCGTTAACTTGTGCACTAGATTGACGTTGCTAGACCATTTGGTGAATTGGAAATAGAGGATAAAAGGGAACTCGGCTCCAGGTATGTATGGCTAACTTTGAACTTGTAAAATCCCCTTGTTTGGGTGTTTGAGTACTTGGTATGTGATTTCTACGTGATTTGCTTGTGAAATTCCTGTGATTGGTATGGTTGAGTGATTGTGGTTGTGACTTCGCCATATTGATGCAATTAATCAGAAATAAACCAAGTTTGCGATTGTAAATGCGCTATGTGGTAAAGACTGTGAAACAAGTAATGGAAGGAAATGGGAACTGATGTGCTCGGAATAACCGTGGTAGTAACATATGTGGTTTGTCGTGGGAAATTACCGTCGTGACCTATCAATGCATTTGAGTAGTGGAATACATGGAAAAGGTATTGATGGCTATGGAAGTTCATGTAAATTGTTGTTGTTGTTTCTTGAGGATTTTTGTTGTTGTTCTTTGTAAATTGTTGTTGTTGTTTCTTGAGGATTGTTGTTGTTTTTCTTTATGAAATGTTGTTGTTGTTGTTGTGTTGTTTGTGGATTGTGATTGTTTGGTGGGATCGGCTTGCGCGCCGCAACACGAAGAAATAAGGTGTGGGTTGTGGTGATAAGGGTGGCCGAGGTAATAGGGGTGGACGAGGTAATAAGGTTGGAAAGCGATCGAAATCGCTATTGAAATGAACTATGAACAAATTGTGAAATTATTGATGTGGAAATGTGGAAGGGGAAACATGAGAGATTGTAAACTTGTGGTTTGATTGCTCTTTCTTTGTGGATTTGATTGTT
>NC_031995.1:89690918-89760094 GCF_001879085.1 Nicotiana attenuata | reverse complement strand
CTTTCTTGAGCTTGATCTTCTTCACCTGCAGTAGTTTCTTTCTCGACCAAGGGATTATTTTCATCGAATATAACATGTACAGATTCTTCTACACATAATGTGCGTTTATTATAGACTCTAAAAGCTCTACTATTTAATGAATAACCCAGAAAAATACCTTCAGCACTTCTAGGATCGAATTTTCCAAGATTGTCCTTACCATTGTTGTGAATAAAACACTTGCTTCCGAAGGGATGAAAGTAACTGATGTTTGGACGTTAACCTTTCCATAATTCATAGGGAGTCTTCTTCAAAGTGGGCCTTATGAGACATCGATTGAGAATGTGACATGTTGTACTTACACCTTCTGCCCAAAAGTGGTTTGGCAGTGAATGATCGAGTAACATAGTTCTTGCCATATCTTGGAGGGTTCTGTTTTTTCTTTCTACAAACCCATTTCGCTGTGGTGATCGTGGTGCCGAGAAATTATGAGTGTATCCCTGATCGTTGCAGAAATCTTCAAATGCTCTGCTTTCGAATTCTCCTCCATGATCACTCTGAATTGTTGAAATCAGATATCCCTTTTCTCTTTCATTCTTTTTGCAGAAAATCTCGAAATTTCTTAAAGCTTCATCCTTATGAGATAAGAAAATTACCCAAGTGAAACGTGAATAATCATCAACAATAACAAAGGCATATCTTTTTCCTCCTATACTGGCAGTTCTAGTAGATCCAAATAAGTCCATATGGAGCAATTGCAAAGGTTTAGAAGTAGATACAATTTCCTTATTTTTGAAAGAGTTTCTCGTTTGCTTACCAATTTGACATGCATCACAAATATGAGTTCTAGAAAAATTCAGTTTGGGTAAACCAACAACTAACTCATGTTTGGACAACTTTCCTATCAAATGCATGCTAGCATGACCATATTTCCTATGCCATAACCATGGATCATCAGACATGGATGATAAGCAAATATGACCATCTATCTTTTCAAAACTATCAAGGATATAAACATTTCCGTACCTTTTACCAGGGAGAACTGTTTTGCCTGATTCATCTTCAACAGCACAACCTGTTTTCTTAAAGTTTACCTTATATCCTGAGTGGCATAGTTGACTTATGCTCAGGAGATTGTAGTTGAGTCCATCGACGAGATACACTTCAGTGATGTCACAATTGTTATTGAAGGAAATCGTTCCAGTACCAATTATTTTACCTTTTGAGTCATCCTCAAACTTAACGCTTCCTCCATCAATTTTATAACTTCTTTGAACAGGTTTTTGTCACCTGTCATGTGACTGGAACACGCACTATCTAGATACCGTTTTCCTTTGCGGCTTATTCTGTGGTGTTCCTGCAAAACATAATGATCACTTTCTTTTAGGTACCCAAGCTTGCTTGGGTTTTAGAGGGTTAGTATTGCTAGATTCAGAATTATTTTTTGGTTTCCAAACCCATCCTGACATGTTGGCTTTACGAAAGCGACAAAATGAATATTTGTGCCCACTTTTGTTACAATAGTGACATGTAAGTTCTGACCTACCTTTAGGTCTTTCATTAGTGTTAGTACTAGTGGACTTCATTCTGGCTGATCCTTTTCCAGTTGACTTGTATGTCGCCTGGTTTGACTGACAGAACTGTGACTGGTGGATTTGCGCATGCCATTAAGTTGCATTTGCAATTCCTCAAACTCTTCTTGAAGTACTTCTTTTTCAATTTCACATACTTCGTGTTTGAGTTTCGAGTCTTTAACCTCTCTGTTTAGTCTCTTAAGCTCATTCATCATTTTTTGAGATTCTTTCAGAGTTAAATCAAGAATATCCTGCAATTCATTGCATCTTTCACAATCATAAGATCTTACCTCACTTGTTTCACCTCGTGCCATGAAACAATTTTCATTATCATCCTTGTCTTCGTCATCTGAAGTGTCCTCATCTGTCCAGCATCCTGAGGATTTGTTCATCTAATTTTTCAGAATTGTCATCAAGCAAAGATTTGCTATCTCTTCGTACTCTGAACTATCTTCATCACTCCAGCTTCCAAAGGATTTGTTCTTGTTAAAGTCTCTAGAAATTTTTCTTTTTAGTTCTGGGCACTCAGCTTGAATATGTCCAAATCTTCCACACTCATAGCATTTTCCATCATTTTTGTCCTGTTCATTGTATTGCCTGGATCGTCTGGGTGGCATTCTTCCTTTCTTTGTGCTTCTGAATCTTCTCATTAACCCATCCATGTTTCTTGATAGCATAGCAATTTTTTCTTGTAGGGCTTCAGGATCATCATCGATTTCGTTTTCAGTTGACTGGTTTTCTTGAGATACGTCCTTTCAAAAGCTATGAGTTCTCCTCGTAGTTCATCATATGACAATTTGTTTAGATCCTGAGATTCAAGTGTGACTACTTTGGTCTGTCAAGTGGTTGGCAGGCTTCTGAGAATTTTTCTGACTTGATCGCCGCTAGTATATGGCTTGCCAAATGCCTTAAGATCGCTAATTATTTTGCTAAACCTGGAAAACATCTCTTAAATAGATTCTCCTTCTTTCATAGAGAAGAGTTCGTAATCATGAACCAACATATTGATATGTGTTTCCTTTACTTTACTGGTTCCTTCGTACATAACCTCAAGCTTGTCCCACATTTCTTTGGTTGTATCACAGCTCGAGATTTTCTCATATTCTTCACAACTTATAGCATTGTGCAACAGATTTCTTGCCTTATTGTTAACTTGTACTACTTCCATTTGCTCTTTTGTATATGAATCTATATCTTCAGGATCAGCAAGTGGTGGAGTAGTAGCAGGTAAGGTATAGTTTTCCTTTTTGATGACTCTCCAAACTTTAACATCATAAGCCTTGGCAAAGATCTCCATACGCACTTTCCAGTGAGAGAAATGTTGACCATTGAAGTATGGTGGTCTAACTTGTGAAGTTCCTTCCTGGAAGAGAGCTCCTATGATGACTTGATTTGCCATGATCTTTTCTTACAAGCTGTTAAGCAAAGAATAGAATGTGAGCCTTGCTCTGATACCAATTGAATGTACAAGGGGGTGAATTGTATATTTTTTAAACTTAAACTCTATTAGTTGACTGATTTACCAATTAGTCGACTTGATGCAATAACTTAACAGTTATAGTAGCAGAATATAAAACACAGAAAGTAAGTGCAGGAATTAAAGATACCGAAATTTTATACTGGTTCGGATTCAATGTGAATCCTAGTCCAATCCCCTTGGGTTGCAAGGGAGTTCTCTTTAGTAAATGCGTTTCTTCGAGTACAATGGAAATGATGTGATAGCTCAGTTCCTATAACACTCGTCTTCTTTTGATACAATGCCTCACCAGTGTTATACTTTTTTTTTTCTCTGACTTGTTGCACAGTAGGTCTCAAAGAACTACAATATTTGTTTGCAGTAGAATGAAGAGAGAATTTTGGTTCGATCAAAGTATATTTTTTCTAAGGCTGAAAACTGAGTATAAATACTTTGGTGAAGACTTTGAGCAGACGAGATTTGACAACCCAAGGGATTTGATCCTTGGAAAGAGATTGATTCTTTCCAAGAATAAGATTGCTAGCCGTTGCTCTTCCTTGATGAGAGGAGATTGATCGCCTTCCTTCTACAGTCATTGATGATGAGATTTTACTCTTAAATTGTTGGTCCTTCCATAGTTGGAAGCTCTTGGTCGCTTTCCTTCTCCAGCCGTTGAAGATGAGGATTTGCTCCTTGATTGTTGGTCTTTCCAAAATTGGCAGATCAGCTACTCTCCTTGATTTGCTCCTTGAATATGTTGGCCTTGATTGACGCCTTAGTTTTAGGCTTTCAAAGATTCTTTCCATCGCAGCTATCCACAATCTTTGTTGATTGATATCTTTCCTTAAGCATTCAGATTGGCTTCAACAATCTCGTGGTAGCTCCTTGATTTCTTGATCTCTTCTAATTGATCTCCTGCACAAATATATTATTGGCATTATTAAAATTAGATCTAACACTTTATATTTCTAAAACAATTCTGGAGAAAATAAAATAACATAAACAGAAATGTAAACGAAATAAAAAAACCAATTCAAGCCCACTGAATTCACAATATTTCCTTAAGGAATTTAATCCCCTCCTAGTACCCAAGGTTATGGATTATTTCCTCCCAGGATAGAACGAATTACACACTGGTGTAGTGGTACTTCAAACCCCAGTGTTTCAGCGAACACAAAGTTCGGTAGCAAATCACACTTACTGTTGCTTTCTTTGAAGTTAAAATATTCAGAAGAAAGGAGAGGAACTCAGAAAATTCGTATGGAAAATCTGAGAGAATGGACTTTGTATTTATAGCTAAAGTTGGGCTGAAATCTAAAGAGATGCAACTCTTCAGAATGGATGTTTTTGCAAAACGACCAAAGAATAAATGCCATAACATAAATGGCTATTTACTCAACAATAAAGAGGGAAAATTGAAGGGTAGTTAATTTTCTGTTAGAAAAATAGAAAACTGAAAATTGGATAACTGAATTGGATTTAATATTAATATTTATTTTAATATTAATATTTTGTTATTAAACCAAATATTTAATAATATTTCTGTTAATATTTACTATTAACAAATAAATTTGGTCCAAAAATTAATCAATTGATGATTTGACCGAATACGAAGCCGAGCGAGCGAGCGACGACGACGACGACGACGACGCGAGGCTTGCCTCCTTCTCAACTCTTTATGAGCTAGAAGAAGAGCAATTGCTTATATACCCATCAAAAATCTTTTCCTCTTTCCATATGGGACAATCAAGGAGAGAAACTCAAATGTTACTCAAATATTTCATTTTTCCCTCTATTTCCCATTCACCCTATTTTAAGCATTAATAGCTTGAAAACCCAACAACACACACATGGTGTAGAAGAGTCTTGACGCATAATCTTGAATACATAACTAAGTGAATAATTTTGTGCCCTCTTTAACTGATAAGCATGTGGTTCAGTGGATGGGACTGCTCTTCCCTTAACTAGAGGTCTCTAGTTTGAGCGCTGGGTATAGATAAATCCTTGGTAGGGAGCGCTTATCCCCGAATGGGAAACAAAATATAAAAAAGAATAATTTTGTGCTCTCTTTAACTGATTAAGTTTTTAAAATAAGATGATCACACTTTAACATGATGGCAGAACAGACAACAGTTTTGTGTTCAAGTCCAATCGTACATATTATCAAAAGAATTTTTACGTGCTTGATTAATAGAAGAAAAAAAATCAGGTCCATATATGATAGGGTATATTGAAGAGATAATTAAGAAAATAATGTCATGTTTTTAGATTTAATTATATTATATGTGTATCTACATGGAAATCCTTTGTCACACCTAATTGTTCTTTTACTTGAACATGTACCAACTTTTTCTATTCGTTTTGTACAATTTTGTCATTATTATTATAAAAAAGATTGTAATTTTGTTTTAAAAAAAACTATTCTGGATAGTTAATTCTTAATTTGAGAACAAAAAATGAAATGAGGGAAGATAAAGAACCAGGTCATTTCCCATTAATAGTAGCACTCAGCTTTTCTTAATGCTGGGAGTTGTGTTGTTTTAATTGAAAAATAGTTTAATGTGAGTAATATCTAGCAACATTATATTGGTAACACTAAATAAGTGGCCTCTTCATTTAAAACTGGCTTTTTAAGCGTCTAAGAGCCAATGATCTTATTTTGTCTGACTTCTTGGGTGATTTCTTTCTACTTATGATAAGGCCATGGTGTGATGGATAGGATTCCTTCACTCTTAATTTGAGTTTTCGGATTCGAGTCTTGGATATGAAAAAAATTCTGTTATGAAGCATTTCCCCCTTAAATGGACCTTATAGGCATGACTCCGAATATAATCAGCCACTAATACGGATACCGAACACAGGTGAAAACCCAGAAAAATGCCAGTTCAGAGGAGAGATGTATATACACCTCACAAGTGATAAAGACAAAGAAAAGTCTTACTAAATGTTAGGAAACCACTCGTGATTGACTTTTTTCTTTATTTTTTTCTTCTATTTTTTAATACGAGAAATTTGGTTGTAATCATCAACTTTTAGTCGAAAATTCTAACTTTGAGCTCAATGGAATTGGGCACTCTTTCAATGTCCTCAAGTGGAGTTTGTGGTTGGTAATAACCTAATAGGCGTCTCTTCCTCAAATTATTTATAATTAGATTGTTAAACGTTGTAAAATTAAGAAAATGTTATATTTATAAAGTGCAAAGCCAAAAACACATCATACACCGTGTTTGGAGGCTACTATACCAAAACCCTAGGTCACTCTTATTAGAAAGGGTTACATAATCCTTTTAAAGAATATCTCAAAAATGGAGATCATCTCGAAAAGGGAACAACCCTTTATGAATTTGTCTGCAACAAATTTATTTGTGATACAAAATAAATTGCAACCACAATATAAATATGAAGAAACATAATTTTATTGATAAAATGATGCGGGTACAATTCTGTTTGTTTCCTTGATTCTTCTCTCTAGATCTTTCTCCGTGATTCGAGGGCTTAACTAAAGTATTTCTCGAACGTAGGATTGTAACGATCCGACATGTCGTTTTTAGAATTTACGCCCCGATCCCCATTAACTGTTTCCCCGTGTTTATTTCTGCTATTTTGATTTTGCCGGGATGTTCAGTTTTGAGATTCGAAGAGTTTTGGGACACTTAGTCCCTAAATGAGAGCTTAAGTGTTGAAAATTTGACCGCAGTCGGAACAGTGTGAAGACGGCCTCGGAATGGGATTCCGATGGTTCTGTTAGCTCCGGTGGGTGATTTCGGGCTTAGAGGCACGATCAGATTGTGTTTTGGAGGTCCGTAGCTAAATTAGGCTTGAAATGCCGAAAGATGGATTTTTGAAGTTCCGGTTCGATAGTGAGATTTTGATCTGAGAGTCGGAATGGAATTCCGGAAGTTTGAGTAGCTCCGTAATGTTGAATGTGATGTGTGTGCAAAATATCAGGTCATTCGGACGAGGTTTGATAGACTTTTTGATCGAAAGCGTAAATTTTGAGTTTTTGGAGTTGTTAGGCTTGAATTCAATGTTAAATTGGTGTTTCGATGTTGTTTTAGGTGCTTTAAGGATTGGTATAAATTTGGGCAGTGGTATTAGACTTGTTTGTGTTTTTGGTTGAGGTACTGGGGGCATCGGGATGATTTCGGAGGTTGACGGGAGGATTTTGGAGTTTAGAGTTGCAGCCTCAGCTGCTGGTTTCCTATCATAACCAAACCTGCGAGTTTGGGGCCGCAGGTGCGGCGCTGCAAAAGCGGTTATGTGGCGGCAGAAATTTTTTTGATTCAGGGCTCCAGGATCCGCAGATGCGGCTGGGTTTCGCAAATGCGGTGCCGCAGATGCGGCTAAGAGACCGCAAATGTGGCCCAGCCCGTTAAGTGACTTTTCGCACATGCGATGTATTTTCCGCAGGTGCGGGATCACAGGTGCGCTCCATCGACCGCAGATGCGGTTTTACTGGACAGAAAAGGGGGCAGAATCGAGGGTTTGTTCAAAAAACATGGAAAATTGATTTGGGAGCTCGGGATTGGCGATTTTGAGAGAGATTTTCACCTGGGTGTTTTGGGTATGTGATTCCTACTCGTTTTTGATTGTTTTCCCCGAATCTATGATTAAATTTATCATTTAAATTTCGGATTAGAGATGGAAATTAAGGAAAAATTGGAAGAAGGTTCTTACACCTAGAATTCGAATTTTGATGGGAAATTTGACCTTGGATTTTGATTACTTTGGTATGCATGAACTCGTGAGAGTATGAGGATTCTAAAAATATAAAAATTACCCGATTCCGAGACGTGGGCCGAGGGGCGTTTTGGTCATTTCACCTAATTTCGCGCATTACCTTAGAATTTATTTGTAGAATTAGCTACATGAAGTATAATTTACATTATGCAATTGAATTGAACAGATTTAGGCCATTTGGAGTTGAATACTCGTGGCAAGAACGTGGTTTCGGGTTAATTTGAGCTGGTTCGAGGTAAGTGACTTGCCTAACCTTGTGTGGGGGACCTTCCCCTTAGGATTTGTATATTTGGTAATTGAAATGCCTTGTACGTAAGGTGACGAGTGCGTACGTGTGCTAATTGTTGAAAAATCCGGGTTCCATTAAGTACTTAGAACTGTGTTTTCCTTTCCTATTTACACTACTTGCAAGTTAAGCATATTGTTAGCTTAGGGAAGCATGCCTAATTGATTTAACTGCTTATTTGTGCAACTGCCCAATTTGAATTATGTGCAGCATGCTAGGTTACATATACCCGCTTTACCTTGGTGCGAAATTTGATTGAATTGAGTATTCTTCTTGTTGCTGCTGTGTATTTATTTTGGGACTATGGGACGGTATCCCGGGAGATCCCCCTGCACTTTTACATTGGAACTACGGGATTGCACCCGGTAGATTCCCCCAGTATTGAGTATTTATATTTGGGACTACGGATGTGGTATTCCGGTAGATCCCCGCGCATTTATGAGTTGGACTACGGGACTGCACCCGGGAGATCCACTGGATACTCAATTCCTATTTGAATTGAGTATTTTTCTTATTGCTGCTGTGTATTTATATTTGGGGACTACAGGACGGTATCTTGGGAGATCCCCTAACTGTTACTTCTTCATTGAGCTGTATTTGTTTACCGTGATTACTTGTTTCTGTTCAGTTGTCGTTATCCTTTATATCCTGTGTCACTCTTACTGCTGTACTCATTTATACTGCTCTGTTCTACACTATCAGACTTTATATTTTATTTAATCTCAGTAGGGCCCTGACCTTCCTCGTCACTGCCCGACCGAGGTTAGGCTTGACACTTATTGAGTACCGCTGTGGTGTACTCATGCCCTTCCTGCGCATGTTTTTCATGTGCAGATCCCGGTACCTCTACTTAGACTTACCATCCTTGAGGCGAGGCGATCTTTTGGAGACTTCGAGGTATATCTGCCGCGTCCACAGACCGAAGAGTCTCTCTATATTCTCTCCTGTAGTTGCAGCCCTTTTGTATTTACTTTCTTTTAGACATTCTGGAGTTAGAGCACTATGCAGTATTCTTAGCTTGTGATTCATGGGTTTCCGGGTTTTGGGAGAGTTGTATTGGTTTGAGAGTAATATTGTGTATGCTGAGCGGCACTTCTACACGCTGTTTCATTACACTATTTCTATTTTACTTGTTTTCTTCCGCAAATTAGTTTATTTTCTGCATTTTAGGCTTACCTAGTCGTAGGGACTAGGTGCCATCACGATGGTTCACGGAGGGCGAACCGGGGTCGTGACAAGTTGGTATCAAAGCTCTAGGTTCATAGGAGTCATGAATCACAAGCCAATTTATTAGAGTCTCGCTGATCGGTACGGAGACGTCTGTACTTATCTACGAGAGGCTATGTAACTGTTAGGAAAGTTCCACTTCATTTGATTTCCTTGTCGTGCGAGATTTTGATATCACCATTCTAAACTTCTGTCTTCTATTCTCTCACAGATGGTGAGGACACGTGCTACTCGAGATGATCAGGCACCCGCGCCCCCTACTGGAGGCGTTAGAGGCCGGGGCCGGGGTAGAGGCCGCGGACGCGCTCGTGGTACATCCAGAGCACCCGCGCGAGCTATCGCCGAGGTACCACCATTAGTACCAGCCGGAGTCCAAACACCTGATCTGCTACTACTACTCCAGCACTCCAGGAGACTCTGACGCAGTTTATGACTATGTACACCACCCTAGCTCAGGCAGGGTTGCTTCCCCTTGCTGCAGCTACATCCCAGGCCGGGAGAGGAGCACAGACTCCCGCCGCCCACACTCCTGAGCAGCGAGTGCATATTGATCATGTCCCAGAGGCTATTCCTGTACAATCGGTAGCCCTAGCTCAGCCTGAGGAGACGGCAGTAGTTTCAGAGGAGGAGCAGAAGAGGCTTGAGAGGTTTAAGAAGTATCAACCTCTGACATTTAGCGGGCTAGCCTTAGGGATGCCCTTGGATTTCTTGAGGAGTGCTACCGTATCCTCCGTACTATGGGCATATCAGGATCGAGCGGGGGTTTCCTTCACTACCTTTCAGCTTCGAGGAGCCGCCTATCAGTGGTGGCATGCTTATGAGTTGGACAGTTCGGATGAGGCAGCTTCCCTGACTTGGGCTCAATTTTCAGATATGTTTACGAGGGAGTATGTCCCCCAGAGTCTTAGGGACGCTTGGCGCGCGGAGTTTGAGCATTTGCCCCAGGGTACTATGACTGTCTCGGAGTATGCTATCCGTTACACCGACTTGGCTAGACATGCACCAGCTTTGGTCTCTACGGTTCGCGAGAAGGTTCGCCGATTCATTGAGGGGCTTGTTCCCAGCATCAGGTCTAACATGGCTCGTGAGTTAGAGATGGATATTTCTTATCAGCAGGCGGTGAGCATTGCTAGAGGGATTGAGGGTATGCACGCTAGGGATAGAGAGGAGAGGGAGGCCAAGAGGTTTTGAGAGTCGGGCCATTATTCTGGTGCCCGTGCCCCAGCTGCAAGTTATCATGGTAGGGGCTATATGGGTCGCCCCGTTCATTCAGCTCTTCCAGCAGCCAGTGGTATTCCAGCTCCACCTAGGCCTCGGGAGCCTTATTGTGCACCTCTAGTATCCAGTGCGCCTCCTGTACGGGGTGCTTACAATGGTCAGTCCGGCAGACCTGGCCCGAGCCAGTCACAGCCACCATGCCCTCCCAGAGCTTGTTTTGAGTGTGGTGACACACGCCATATGGTGAGGGATTGCCTCAGGCTTAGGAGGGGTGCACCTCCACAGACTTCTCAACCACAGCATGCCCCGCAGAGTTCTCAAGTTATGGTCCCAGCACCAGTTGCTACCCCACCGGCTCAGCCAGCTAGAGGTGGAGGTCAGAGAGGTAGAGGTCGCCCTTGAGGGGGAGGCCAGGCCAGATACTATGCTCTTCCTGCCCGTACTAAGGCTGTTGCCTCCGATTCTGTCATCACAGGTACTATCTTGGTCTGTCACAGGGATGCATCGGTTCTATTCGATCCAGACTCCACTTATTCTTATGTGTCTTTATATTTTGCTCCGCATTTGGGTGTATCTCAGGATTCTTTGAGTTCCCCTGCTTATGTTTCTACTCCTGTGGGAGATTCTCTTATTGTGGACCGCGTCTATCGGTCGTGTTTGGTTGTTCTTAGTGGTTTTGAGACCAAAGCCGCTTTATTATTGCTCAACGTGGTTGATTTTGATATTATCTTGGGCATGGACTGGTTGTTACCCCATTATGCTATTCTTGATTGTCACGCAAAAACCGTGACGCTGGCTACGCCAGGTGTACCGCGTGTTGAGTGGAGGGGTGCTTTAGGTCACACTCCCAGTAGAGTTATTACCTTCCTTATGGCTCAGCGTATGGTTGAGAAAGGCTGTGATGCGTATCTTGCTTATGTGAGAGATGTCAGTATGGATACCCTTTCTGTTGATTCAGTCTCAGTAGTACGGGATTTCTCTGATGTGTTTCCAGCTGATCTTCCGGGCATGCCGCCCGATAGAGATATTGATTTTGGCATTGATCTGTTGCAAGGCACTCATCCCATTTCTATTCCTCCGTACAGTATGGCTCCTCCTGAGTTGAAGGAGTTGAAGGAGAAGTCATAGGAATTACTTGATAAGGGTTTCATTCGGCCTAGTGTATCACCTTGGGGTGCTCATGTCATATTTGTGAAGAAGAAGGATGGTTCTATGCATATGTGTATTGATTATCGCCAGTTGAACAAGGTTACAGTGAAGAACCATTATCCTTTGCCTCGTATTGATGACTTGTTTGATCAGTTACAGGGCGTTTGTGTGTTTTCTAAGATTGACTTGCATTCAGGCCATCATCAGTTGAAGATTCGGGAGCCAGATATCCCGAAGACTGCCTTCAGGACTCGGTATGGTCATTACGAGTTCCTTGTTATGTCATTTGGGCTGACTAATGCCCCAGCAGCCTTCATGCATTTGATGCACAGTGTTTCCCGGCCATATCTTAACTCATTCGTGATTGTTTTTATTGACGACATTCTAGTATATTCCCTGAGTCGGGAAGATCATGAGCAGCACCTGAGGACAGTGCTTCAGACCTTGAGAGAGAAGAAGCTATATGCTATGTTCTCAAAATGTGAGTTTTGGTTTATTCCGTGTCATTCTTGGGTCACGTGGTCTCGAGTGAGGGTATTCAGGTGGATCCGAAGAAAGTGGAGGCCGTGCAGAGTTGGCCCAGACCATCCTTAGCTACAGAGATCCGCAGTTTTCTTGGCTTGGCGGGTTTCTACCGTGGATTTGTTCAGGGGTTTTCATCTATTGCAGCACCTATGACCAGACTGACCCAGAAGGGTGCTCCGATCCAGTGGACGGAAGAGTGCGAGGAGAGCTTTCAGAAACTCAAGATAGCTTTGACTACAACCCGAGTTTTGATATTGCCTACCGGTTCGGGGTCTTATACTGTCTATTGTGATGCCTTGAGAGTTGTCCTTGGAGCGGTATTGATGTAGGACGGTAGGGTGATTGCCTACGCATCTAGGCAGTTGATGATGTATGAGAAGAATTATCCTATCCATGATCTCGAGTTAGCTGCTATTGTTCACGCCTTGAAGATCTGGCGTCATTATTTGTACGGTGTGCCTTGTGAGATTTATAATGATCACCGGAGTTTCCAGCATCTGTTCAAGCAGAAGGACCTTAATTTGCGTTAGAGGAGATGGCTAGAACTGCTAAAGGATTATGATATCACTATTTTGTATCATCCGGGCAAGGCCAATGTGGTGGCTGATGCTTGAGCCGCCGGGCAGAGAGTTTAGGGAGTTTGGCTTATCTACTAGTAGCAGAGAGGCCCATGGCGATGAATGTTCACGCCTTAGCCAGCTAGTTTGTGAGGTTGGACCTTTCTGAGCCTAGTCGGGTTCTAGCTTTCATGGTCTCTCGGTCTTCCTTGTTTGATCGTATCCGGGAGCGTCAGTTTGATGACCCTCATTTGCTTGTCGTCAAGGACAAAGTGTTGCATGGTGATGCTCGAGATGTGACTATTGGTGATGACGGGGTATTGAGGATGCAGGGTCGAGTTTGTGTACCCAATGTTGATGGGCTTTGGGAGTTGATTCTAGAGGAGGCCCATAGTTCGCGGTATTACATTCATCCGGGTGCCGTGAAGATGTATCATGATTTGAGGCAACACTACTGGTGGAGGCGGATAAAGAAAGATATAGTTGGATTTGTAGCTCGGTGCCTTAATTGTCAGCAGGTGAAGTATGAGCACCAGAGACCAGGTGGATTGCTTTAGCAAATAGAGATTCCGGAGTGGAAGTGGGAGCAGATCACCATGGACTTCGTATCTGGTCTCCCATGCACTCTGAGGAAGTTCGATGCCATTTAGTTTATTGTGGATCGGCTGAGCAAGTCCGCGCATTTCATTCCTGTGTGTACTACCTATTCCTTGGAGCGGTTAGCGGAGATTTATATTCGGGAGATTATCCGTCTGCATGGTATTCCAGTTTCTATAATTTCAGACAGAGGTACTCAGTTCATATCACGATTCTGGAGAGCCGTACAGCATGAGTTAGGTATTCGGGTAGAGTTGAGCACAACATTTCACCCTCAGACGGACGGGCAGTCCGCGCGCTCTATTCTGATTCTTGAGGATATGCTCAGTGCGTGTGTAATTGAGTTTGGAGAGTCTTGGGATCGGTTCTTGCGATTGGCGGAGTTTGCCTACAACTACAGCTATTAGTCCACCATTCAGATGGCACCGTATGAGGCTCTATATGGCAGGCAGTGTAGATCTCCGGTGGGTTGGTTCGAGCCGGGTGAGGCTAGATTATTGGCACAGACTTGGTACAGGATGCCTTGGAGAAGGTTAAGGTGATTCAGGATAGACTCCGTACAGCCCAGTCAAGACAGAAGAACTACGCGGACCAGAAGGTTCGTGATGTTTCCTACATGGTTGGAGAGCGGGTTCTGCTTCGGGTTTCGCCTATGAAGGGCGTTATGAGATTTGGGAAGAAGGTGAAGCTGAGTTCGAGGTTTATTGGCCCTTTTGAGATTTTGAGACGTGTTGGGGAGGTTACTTACGAGCTTGCCTTGCCTCCCAGCCTGGCAGGAGTTCATCCGGTATTTCATGTTTCGATGCTCCGGAGGTATTACAATGACCTATCGCACGTGTTGGATTTTTGTTCAGTCCAGTTGGACAAGGATCAATCTAATGTTGAGGGGCCTGTGGCAATATTGGACAGGCAGGTTAGAAAGTTGAGGTCAAAGAACATCGCATCAGAAAAGCTTCAGTGGCGGGGTCAGCCGGTCGAGGAGGCGGCCTGGGAGACCGAGCAGGATATGCGCAGCCGTTACCCTCATCTTTTCACTGCATCAGGTATGTCTCTATGCTCGTTCGAGGACGAACGAATGTTTAAGTGTGGGAGGATGTAACGACCCGGCCGGTCGTTCTTAAAATGTATGCCCCGATCCCCTATTAACTGTTTCCCCGTGTTTATTTCTTCTATTTTGAATTTGCCGGGATGTTCGATTTTGAGTTTCGGAGAGTTTTGGGACACTTAGTCCCTAAATGAGAGCTTAAGTGTTGAAAATTTGACCGTAGTCAGAATAGTGTGAAGACGGCCTCGGAATGGGATTCCGATGGTTCCGTTAGCTCCGTTGGGTGATTTCGGGCATAGGGGCGTGATCGGATTGTGTTTTGGAGGCCCGTAGCTAAATTAGGCTTGAAATGCCGAAAGATGGATTTTTGAAGTTTCCGGTTCGATTGTGAGATTTTGATCCGAGGGTCGGAATGGTATTTCGGAAGATGGAGTAGCTCTGTAATTTTGAGTGTGATGTATGTGCAAAATTTCAGGTCATTCGGACGAGGTTTGACAGACTTTTTGATCGAATGCGTAAATTTTGAGTTTTTGAAGTTTTTAGGCTTGAATTCGATATTAAATTGGTGTTTCGATGTTGTTTTAGGTGCTTTAAGGATTGGTATAAGATTGGGCAGTGGTATTAGACTTGTTCGTGTTTTTGCTTGAGGTCCCGGGGGCCTCGGGATGATTTCGGATGGTTGACGGGAGGATTTTGGAGTTTAGAGTTGTAGCTTCAGCTGCTGGTTTCCTGTCATAACCGCACCTACGAGTTTGGGGCCGTAGGTGCGGCTTCGCAGAAGCGGCTATGTGGCCGCAGAAGCATTTTTGGTTCAGGGCTCCAGGATCCGCAGATGCGGCTGGGTTTTGCAAATGTGGTGCCGCAGATGCGGCTAAGAGACCGCAGATGCGGCCCAGCCGTTAAGTGACTTTTCGCACCCGCGATGTATTTTCCGCAGGTGCGACCGCAAGTGCGCTCCCTCGACCGCAGATGCGGTTTTACTGGACAGAAAAGGGGGCCGAATCGAGGGTTTGTTCAAAAAGCTTGGAAATTGATTTGGGAGCTCGGGATTGGCGATTTTGAGAGGGATTTTCACCTGGGTGTTTTGGGTAAGTGATTCCTACTCGTTTTTGATTGTTTTCCCCGAATCTATGCTTAAATTTATCATTTAAATTTCGGATTAGAGATGGAAATTGAGGAAAAATTGGAAGAAGGTTCTTAGACCTAGAATTCGAACTTTGATGGGGAATTTGACCTTGGATTTTGATAATTTTGGTATGCATGAACTCGTGAGTGTATGAGGATTCTATAAATATAAATTTTACCCGATTCCGAGACGTGGGCCCGAGTGGCGTTTTGGTCATTTCACCTAATTTCGCGCATTACCTTAGAATTTATTTGTAGAATTAGATACTTGAAGTATTATTTACATTATGCAATTGAATTGAATAGATTTGGGCCATTTGGAGTCGAATACTCGTGGCAAGAACGTGGTTTCGGGTTCAATTTGAGCTGGTTCTAGGTAAGTGGCTTGCCTAACCTTGTGTGGGGGGACCTTCCCCTTAGGATTGGTATATTTGTTAATTGAAATGCCTTGTACGTAAGGTGAAGAGTGCGTACTTGTGCTAATCGTTGAAAAATCCGGTTTCCATTAAGTACTTAGACTTGTGTTTTCCTTTCCTGTTTACACTACTTGCAAGTTAAGCATGTTGTTAGCTTAGGGAAGCATGCCTAATTGATTTAACTGCTTATTTGTTCTACTGCCCTATTTGAATTATGTGCAGCATGCTAGGTTAGAGATACCTGCTTTACCTTGGTGTGAAATTTGATTGAATTGAGTATTCTTCTTGTTGTTGCTGTGTATTTATTTTGGGACTACGGGACGGCATCCCGGGAGATCCCCCTGTATGTTTACTTTGGGACTACGGAATAGTATTTCGGTAGAACCCCCTAAATTTAAAATTGGAACTACGGGATTGCACCTGGTAGATTCCCCCCAGTATTGAGTATTTATATTTGGGACTACGGATGTGGTATTCCGGTAGATCCCCGCGCATTTATGAGTTGGACTATGGGACTGCACCCGGGAGATCCACTGGATACTCAATTCCTATTTGAATTGAATATTCTTCTTGTTGCTGCTGTGTATTTATATTTGGGGACTATACGACGGTATCCTGGGAGATCCCCCGACTGTTACTTCTGCTTTGAGCTGTATTTGCTTGTCGTGATTACTTGTTTCTGTTCAGTTGTCGTTATCCTTTATATCTTGTGTCACTCTTACTGCTGTACTCATTTATGCTGCTCTGTTTTACACTGTCAGACTTACCATCCTTGAGGCGAGGCAATCTTTTGGGGACATCGAGGTATATCTGTCGCGTCCTCGGACCAAAGAGTCTCTCTCTATTCTCTCCTATAGTTGCAGCCCTTCTGTATTTACATTGTTTTAGACATTCTGGAGTTATAGCACTATGTAGTATTCTTAGCTTGTGATTCATGGGTTTTCGGGTTTTGGGAGAGTTGTATTGATTTGAGAGTGATATTGTGTATGCCGAGCGGCACTTTTACATGCTGTTTCATTACACTATTTTTGTTTTACTTGTTTTCTTCCGCAAATTAGTTTATTTTATGCATTTTAGGCTTACCTAGTCGTAGGGTTTAGGCCTACCTAGTCGTAAGGAATAGGTGTCGTCAGGATGGTTCACGGAGGGTGAACCGGGGTCGTGATAAGGATGATACGAACTTCCTTAGGATATATTTGATCTCTAGGAAAAGGAAGAACATTCATTGATCACTTCGGTGGCTTTGAGAAAGACAATATCTGATGTCTTTGACCTCTTTATGAATATTCCATGAATTTTTATGGAATTTCTAGATGCTCTCAAAGGGAATATGTTACCTCTTTTTATAGGTGTAGTTAGGGCTTTTGGTAGAGTACTCTCCAAGCTAAGGTTTCAGGTAGAGTAGCATCTAAGTTAGGGTTTCAGATAGAGTAGCCTCCACGAAACCTCAATGGACTCTACTTGTAGTATCTTAAATTTAGGATTAAACCCAAATTTCATATGGATTTGATCTGATAAAATTTTGATGTCTACAAATGCCCCCTACTTTAAGGCTTGTCGGGGCGTAGCTTTACAAGATCGTCGTAGACGAGTCTTGAAGTACCAGTAAAGAAGACACCCGCATTCTTTTCACCGTGAGAGAAGAGATGCAGGTCAGATTTGGTCCCACTGGGCGTGCCAATTTGTTTGCAACAAATTTTCTTAGAGTAAAAAATTAAATGCAATCACAATATAAATATGAAGAAACATAATTTTATTGATAAATAATGGTGGATAAAATTCTGCTTCTCCCTTGATTCTTCTCTCCTGATTATCTCCATGATTTGAGGGCAAGAATAGCGTGTTTCTCGAACGTAGGATGACGCAAACCTTCACGGGTTGTATTTGATCTCCATGAAATTATTTCTATCCGATCGATCTTGATCTCTTTATGAATATCCCATGAGTTTATGGCATTTTCGAGATGATCTCCAATTTTGAGATAATTTTAAAAGGATTATGTAACCCTTTTATAAGAGTGACCTAGGGTTTTGGTAGAGTAGCCTCCAAGCAACATTGACAGACGCCTAGAATTTCAAGAGGTCTTGTAGTATCTTGAATTTAGGATTTAGCTCGATCCATTAAAATCTTGATGCCTAAAAATGCCCCTTACATTAAGATTTGTCGGGGTGTAGGCTTGGCAAAACTTGAAGACGAGACTTGAAGTACCCGATCATCACAATAGAAAATTTTGAAGCTTGTAGTTTTGATTTGCAGGAGGAAGAGATGAAGGGTAGAACTAGTACCACTGGGCATGCCAATTTGTTTGCAACAAATTTATGCAGAAAAATAAACTGCAATCACAAACAATTATAAAGAAAATAACGATTTTTACTGATAAACATTGTAGGTTACAACTCTGTTTATCCCTCGATTCTTCCCTCCGATATATTACGTGATTCGAGGGCCTTAGCGGCGTACTTTAAGCAAGACATATTTGACATGTCTTTGATCTCTTAATGAATATTCCAAGAGTTTCATGGAATTTCGGAGAACTTATATTTGATCTCTTTGTGCATATTCCGAGAGTTTATGGAATTTTAGAGATCCTCTTTGAAGGGAATATGTAACCTTATTTATAGATATGAATTAGGGTTTGGATGGAGTAGCCACCAAGTAACCCTAGTAAACTCCTAATATTTCAAGAGTTGTCTTGAATTTAGGATTTATCTTGATCTGTTAAAATTTCAGTGTCTACACACACTATAAGGTAAATTGTGATGACCCAAAAGGTCATCTTATGTTTTAGAACTCGATTCCATGTTCCGAGGCCTTCAAAACCTCATTTCATTCCTCCTCAATTTGCGTGCGCAGTCCGGGCACGTTTTCGGAAAGCTTTTATGTGGAAAATTGATGAAATAATAGTTTTTGGCCTAAAAAGTTGATTTGGTTGACTTCGATCAACGTTTTGAGTAAATGGACCCGAACCTGTATTTTGACGGTCCCAATGGGTCCGTAGTAAGATATGGGACCTAGGCGTTTGCCCGGAATCGAATTCCGAGGTCCTTAGCTCGAGATATGAATCTTTGATTAAAATTGAAAGACTAAAATTTTAATGGTTTAAAGAAATTTGGTAATGTTTGATCTTGTTTGTATCGGGTCCGTATTATGGTTATGGTGCCCGGTACAGGTCCATTATGATATTTATACCCTATCAGTGAAATTTGGTAAGAAATAGAACTGATTTGACGTGATTCAGACGTCCGGTTGAGAAATTAGAAGTTTTAAATTTTTCTTGAAAATTTCAATCAATTTGGTGCTAAATTCGTAGATCTAGGTGTTATTTTAGCGAATTGATCACATGAGCAAGTCGGCATGATGTTTCTAGACTTGTGTGCATGTTTGGTTTGGAGCCCCGCGGGCTCGAGTGAGTTTCGTATAGAGTACGAGATGTTTTAGACTTAGAAAATCTGGTATTTCGCTGCAGCAGCTGTTCTAATATGCCCTTCATCGTGTTCGCGAAGGTATCATCGTGAACGCGAAAGGTAAAGTGGGGGTAGGGGGAATTTCTTCTTTGTGAACACGCAGGACTGGTTGCAAACGCGGAGCAACGGGGGCATTACCCTTCGCGAACGCGAAGAAATGGGACCTGAGGGAGGGGGTCAAGTGAACGTGACCATAGGGTCGCAGGGTTGGGGAATTGCCTTTGCGAACGCGTGGTTGGTCACGCAAACGCGTAGGCCTTTGGCCGCTACTTCTCGTGATCGTGACAAGCCTTTCGCGAACGTGAAGAAGGCTTGTCCAGTAATTTTAAAACAGAACAAAAACGCGATTTCATCCAAAATTTCATATTTCATCACTAGAACTCGACCTAGGTCGATTTTTGAAGACGGAATGCCACACTAAATCATAGGTTTGCACTGTTTAACTCGTTTTTTTCAATTTCCATCATCACCCATTGAATTCCTAGTCCTAATCTTGTTCTTTAAGGGTAGAAAATTAGGGATTTTGGGAGAATTGGGGATTTTTCAAATTTTGGGATTTAGACCTCGATTTGCGGTCGAATTCCGGAACTAGCTATGTATTTGGGCACTATTGGCTCGATATGGGCACTATGAGTTCCTAGTAATGTCATTTCGCTTGGCAAATGCCCCTGCAGCATTTATGGATTTGATGAACTTGGTGTTCAACTCTTACCTGGATTCCTTTGTGATTATGTTTATTGATGATATCTTGATCTACTCCCGCAGTCGAGAAGAGCATGAGCATCATCTTCGGGTCATTCTTCAGACTCTGAGAGGCAGCCAGTTATATGTTAAGTTTTCAAAATGCGAGTTTTGGTTGAGTTCAGTTGCTTTCTTGGGTCACATCGTATTAGCAGAGGGTATTCAGGTGGATCCTTAGAAGATCGAGGCAGTCAAGGACTGGCCTAAACCCACATCAGCTACAGAGATTCGGAGTTTCTTGGGTTTGGCGGGTTATTATCGTCGGTTTGTGGAGGGGTTTTAATCTATAGCAGCCCCATCGACCAGGTTGACCCAGAAAGGTGCCCCGTTCAGATGGTCAGACGAGTGTGAGGCGAGCTTTCAAAAGCTCAAGACTCCTTTGAGTACATCACCAGTGTTGGTATTGCCCACGGGTTCAGGGCCTTATACAGTATATTGTGACGCATCTCGTATTGGACTTGGTGCGGTATTGATGCAGGGTGGCAAGGTTATTGCATGTGCTTCACGGTAGCTAAAGATTCACGAGAAGAATTATCCAGTTCATGAATTAGAGTTGGCAGCCATTGTTCACGCGCTGAAGATTTGGAGGCACTATCTATATGGCGCGTCGTGTGAGGTGTTCACAGATCATAAGAGTTTGCAGTATTTCTTCAAGCAAAAGGAGCTCAATTTGTGGTAGAGGAGGTGGTTAGAGCTATAAAAAGACAATGATATCGCCATCATGTATCATCCCGAGAAGGCCAATATGGTGGTCGATGCTTTGAGTAGGAAGTCAGCTAGTATGGGCAGCCTTGCGTACATTCCAGTCGGTAAGAGACCGCTTTCATTAGATATTCTGGCCTTGGCCAATTAGTTCGTGAGGTTGGATGTTTCTGAGCCCATAAGAGATCGGCAGTATGATGTCCCTCATTTGCTTGTCCTTAGGGACACAGTGCCTCACGGTGATGCCAAGTTGGTTATGGTTGGAGATAATGGAGTTTTGAGGATGAAGGGTCGTGATTGTGTCCTAATGTGGATGGACTTCGTGAGTTGATTCCAGAGGAGGCCAACAGTTCCTGGTATTCTATTCATCCGGGCGCCGCCAAGATGTATCAGGACTTGCGGTAGCATTATTGGTAGAGGAGGATGAAGAAGGATATTATTGCATATGTAGCTCAGTGTCTAAATTGTCAGCAAGTAAAGTACGAGAATCAGAGATCTGGTGGTTTGCTTCAGAAGATAGAGATTCCTAAGTGGAAGTGGGAGCATATCACTATGGATTTCGTTGTTGGACTCCCACAGACTCAGAGGATGTTCGATGTAGTTTGGGTTATTATGGATAGAATGACTAAGTCCGCGCATTTCATTCCTATGGAAGTTTCCTATTCTTCGGAGCGGTTGGCAGAGATTTATATCTGTGAGATCGTTCGCCTTCACGGTGTGCCCGTGTCTGTTGACACCCAATTTTTCCCTACATATATATGTTTCAATGTGCAAAATACTTTCAAAACAACATATATGTACATATATAAGTATATCCAAGGGTTTTATTATTTTATCACTATTTTCGAAGATTTAAATTGATTTATTTTCCCTTTGTTATTGATAAAATCTCAATAATTACTTCCGAAACTATCATTTCGGTGATTTACCTATTGTATTCTCATATTTATGTTAAATGTAGCCAAGAGAATTTTGTACATTTTTTACAAAATTATTTAGTATTTTTAAAGCTAAATTGCATATAATTGCAATATTAGCCTCTTTTAAAATTTAATTGCATTTAGGCACAAGATTAGGTCTGTTATGTTTTAATAATTAATTATGTACCATAAATCATATTAGTACCTTTAATTTATTTACAGAAATTATCTTATTATTTTTATAAATTAAAATAGGGAAAAGTGGCTATTTAAATCATAGCCAGATTTGGCTTTCAGTTGTAGCCTAAATTGAACTCAACCTAGCCCAGTTTCATACCCAATTAACCCGACCCAAACCCTAAACACACCTACCCGACCCAGCACAAATTAAATCATGGCCGTTGATCTTTCAGATCAACGACGCGTATTGATTCTTGCCTTTTTTAATCCTAAACCACCCAAACCCTAATCATTTCCCAGAATCCGCCACCCTAAGATCCTCTCCTCTCTCAGTAACTCTATACCAAACCCTAGCCCTTCAACCGCCGACCTCTTTTCTCCAGTCATCTCCGGTGACTTCTCATCGACTCTTAAGCCTCCAATGGCTTCTCTCATGCCATGCTTGCCTTCTCTAAGGTCTTCAAAGGCCCAGGGCCATGCCGACTTGCATCTAGAGTCTTTCACTTGTCTGTTCTTGGCTACTCCAGTGTGATTTCGAGGAAAATCACGCTCTATTGGTCAAGATCTTTGAGTTTCTGGACAGGTTTCCACGTCTCATTATGGGTTCTTCTAAAACCTTAATTTCTTCCTATATCTCCTAGATCTATACAGACCTAGAACGATTTGAGTTTGTTCCTTTAATGTTTTACACTGTCCTTAAGGTTTTCTACAAGAATCATGCGGTTTCAAGTGTTTTTCATCTTCTTCTAAAACTAGGGTTTTCAGAACTTCTTTTAAAACCTTGTTTAACTAATTCTTTGTGTTTTAACTTATATTTCTTGCATATCTTGACTGATTCTATGAGTTTGCTACATCTTTAACTCGTCTATGTTGAAAGCCCTGATTTTTTAGGGGATTCTGGTTGATTTACAGGCATGTCAGCACTTCCTATTGATGTCCATGCCTAAAGTTAACCCATGCCTAAGTGTATACGCTCCTTTGCAATGGATTCCAAATCCCTCCCCCCTTTTGTGAAGTTATCGATTCCCTGAAATGTTAATGGCTAAACCCCATCACCCTTTCCCTCTCCTTTATTCCCTCAGCCCTTATAACTCTGTTCCTGCACTCTCACTATCTTCTTAGAACTTAAGTTCTGCCCCCCCTCATGTGATTCTTGCCTTGGGGCCCCATGAGCTCCCTCTGAACTTGGACATACGAGGGCTGGCATCTCCACACTGCACTTATCTCTATTCTGGTTGTGTAACTTGGGTGTGAGCACTGCCCGGGGTCCTATTGAGGCCCTTAGGGAACTCTGACACACCCAGGTCTGAGAAAGGCTTTGAAATCATGGCATTGGCAAAGATACAATTCCTTGCGTATCTCAGATAGGAAGTCAAATCAGGCTCTCCTTTGGTTGTAGCTTTTACTTTCATTCTTTCTTTTTGTAATTCAGTATTTCTGGTTTGTAATAAGTTGTAATAACATTTGGGGTTGGCTAGTGAAAAGGGTTCGATTATCATGTATGCTCAAGGGTAGAAAACCTGCCTAGAGGACTATTTAAATTCTTTGTGTTCAATTCTGTATTTTTAGACACCATGTCTATAGGTTTTATCTCATTTTCTCCATGATCAATATCACACCTAGATAACCTGCCAATATAACTTATTTGATTTCTCCATGCCACTTAGGTATCATGTTTTAGGTTCTAAACAGCTGAAAATAAGTGTCATGTTCGTAATGCTGAAATCAGTAACATATTCAAATCATGCCTATAGGGGGTTCTTAAATAAATCTGATTCGCTTCATTCACACCAATGTTAGATATCATGTTCATAGGGTTTAAATCAGCAATAATAGATACCATCACCTGCACAACTTGAAACTGGTCCGTTTTAAAATCAGTCTATTCTGAATCAGTTTTAAACAATCTAATTCCCTTACTTAACGAGATTTAGCAAGCATGCATATAGGATCTCAAACAATTTGTTTTTTTACTGTTTCTCCGCTTTCTGAATTAAAGTAGGTATCATGCCAATAGGATTCCGTTTAAACACTTAGGCAAGCCTTAGGTAACAACATCAATAAAACTGAATTCACCTTTGTTAATTAGTAACTGCTCCAACCAGCAGGCAGGCCTGATTTGGGCTTCTTATCTGAGGTATATGATGAATCTGGCTGTGAATCAAACTCCCCTCGTCATTAGTATTTTTAATCAGACCTAAAAAAGTATGTGCAAGTCATGCTAGTTATGTGTTTTTTTTGTTCAAGGAGGTGTATATGAGCCTTTATCTGTTTATGTGTTCTCCCCAACATGCAGTACGTGTTTTTGTATGTTGCCTTAGATTTTATCCTTTGAAACAAACCAGCCTAATATCCTTTCCCTTTAGGAATAGTAATCCTAAGTGCCTCCGGGACTGATAGGAATGGGACGGGTAAAAGCATGCAATAGTAATCGAGACCATACCGCGCATTAGAACCTTAAACGAGGTGGAAAGGGTAGATATGGATATGGTGACCGGTGCGCTAATACCACGTGTAGCCCCTCTTCTGAGGAGTGATTACCGGGTATTGCATTGATGTAATCCATATTTTAAATAAACCTAGGACCCCCTTTCCCTTTTCTTTTAAAAGCATTGCAACTCCTTGTTTAAAATCAGCTTTAATTGCTCTCTCATACTTTGTTCCCTTTCAAATATTTGTTATTTGAAATCCCCTATTTTTTGAGCCTTATTTGTTTATATGTTAATTGCGCCTCAATTCACAATGATTGTCTGGCCGGGAAGCACACTAGTCGATCCTGAGGGGTGCCTAACACCTTCCCCTTGGGATAATTTCAAGCCCTTACCCAATCTCTAGTTAATCAAACTTAGAATGGAATCTTTATTGGTGTCCTAATGCACTTAACACATTAGGTTGCGACTCTTCAAATGCTAAACCCAGCTCCCAAAAGGAATGAGTTGCCCCAAAATGTCATAAACCCGATTTCGCGAGAAAAAGGGAGCGCGAGAGCATGGCGACTCCCCTGGGAATTATCTAGGCTTTTACCATTCCAGACTGTTTTTGTGAATTTATATTTCTTTATGTGCAATTACTTGTTTAATTCCTTTAAGCATTCAATTCCCTTTCCGGTTGCAAAACTGACTTGTTTTTTTTTTGTTTTCTTTCCTTTACTACTGCTTTAAATTATGAAACTGTTGTATTTACAGCCTTCTTAATGTGCAAATACGTGACAACATGCTTTTAATTGTTGCATAATCATGCTCAACATCTTTATGTGCAATTACTTGTGCTCTTCCTATATTATTACCCCCTAAATTCGGAAAGGCATATTTGCGGTAAAACCAATCGATCAACGGTGTAGTCGACGGTTCCGTGCTTTCCCCCCTTGAGTTGTCCACTCAAGGGTACCAGTCTAAAACCCCATAGAAACCTTATTCCATTTAAATTGTACATTCATCATGGTCAAACCTAGCCGGGTCAGTTATGTTGTCCACATAATGATCCTTTAAGATAGCCTTGTCCAAAGTCCACTGAGTTTCCCTAAACCCAAACGGATATCATCACGTTCTGTGCATAATTTGGAGAACTAAATGCCGATATGCTGATCATAAATGTATAAATAGTCGAGTCTGGTGGGGGTGAGGTCTAACCCTTTTGTCTTGCAGAAAATGAGGCACGAGGTCCCCAGCTTCGGAATGGTTAACATACCCCCACTCTTGCTAGACTAGTGGAAGAATCTTCCATGGGATGATCAGATCAATGAATGGAAATAAAGGGCCGTCAAGGCTAGTGAAAAGCTAGATTATCTGGAATACAGCCTGTTGGAATTGGAAGGAAAAGTGAGGAAAAGAGTCAACGACTGCCAGAGCGCTAAAAGAAACGAAGAAGGACATCTGGCGAAGACGTTCTTACTAATCAGCCTACGCGAGCTGGAAGATTTGATCAACGAGAACATTCAACCTGAGGAAGGTCCTTCTAGGACCAAATAGGCTAGATTTATTCTTGCTTTTTCTTAAGATGTGATAAGGCCAAGTGCCATAGTAACTCATTTTTTATCATTATCGTTTTGGGATTCGTATGTTCTTACATTATGAAATGAACCATTTATTGGCATTAAAAGTTCTCCAAATCAATTTGTCGCTAGGCCTACCTCGGGCACAAAGAGGTTCCCAAATTAGGACACGCTTTACATTCCCGCACTATGTGTTTAAATATTGCAATATATTTCATGATCCTCACTAACTTGGTTACCTTTTTATTTTTTTGTTTTGTTATTCCCCTCCCCAAAGGTTAGTTCGAGCATTCTGGCAACATCATCCTATTCCACAAGATCCAAGGGCCCTCCACCTACTCCTCCCCTAAGTCCTGTTAAGAACAAGAACAAGGGCAAGATGGAAGATTTGAACAGCGTCAGAAAGGAGAATTCCACTGAACGGGTAGAGGTCACTAATGGTCATGGTACTCAGGAAAATGTATCCCAGCTTGAACGAAAATTTCTAAAAATCCAGGAAGAGCTCGACCAGGTTCGGAATCTGGCAAGTTTGTCATTCTCGCTCAGCACCCCGGATATCACCTTTCCCACTACTCAAAACCCTACACCACCCCAAAACATCCCAAAGCAACAAAATCATCCCGCTCCCCATGTCATTCCACCAAAGACACAATGCAACACTTGCCACACCAAAAACAACGCCCCATTGCTTCTCCCAGAACTCCAAAACTCCACAAATGACAACTTCCACACCCGCCATAACACCCCTATCTATGTGGAGACCATGCCACTCTCCACCCAACCCATCTCAGGCACACCCGAGTCTGATGATAAAGATTTACTTATCAGGAGCCTAGCTGAAGAACTTAAGAAATTGACTAGCCGGATCCAGGGTGTTGAAGGAAACAAAGGAATTGAATGGTTGAATTATGAAGATCTCTACATACAGCCCGATGTTGAACTGCCCGAGGGGTACAAACCTCCAAAGTTCGAGATGTTTGACGGTACAGGTGATCCCAGGGTCCATTTGAGGACGTATTCTGACAAGTTGGTTGGGGTAGGAAAAGATGAGAGAATCCGTATGAAGCTATTCATGAGGAGTCTAAAAGGAGATGCACTATCCTGGTACATCAGCCAGGATCTTAATAAATGGTAGAGTTGGGTAGGTATGGCCTCTGATTTCGTGGACAGGTTCAGATTTAACATAGAAAATGCGTCGGATGTGTTCTACATTCAGAATCTGAAGAAGAAACCTACGGAAATGTTTCACGAGTATGCTACTCGCTGGAGGTCGGAAGCCGCTAAGGTCAGACCTGCCTTAGAAGAGGATCAAATGAACAAATTCTTTGCCCGGGCTCAAGACCCACAATACTATGAGCGATTAATGACGATTGAAAGACACAAATTTTTTGACATCATCAAGTTGGGGGAACGAATCGAAGAAGGCATTAAGAGCGGTATGGTCAAAAACTTCGAGGCCTTGCAAGCTACAAACAAGGCCTTGCAGTCCGGTGGTGTGTCCAAAGGGAGAGAGGTAGGAGCTGTGATGGTTGCATAAAGAACCAAATCTCCAATCAAATACCAAACCTACCCAAACCTCCACTCACATATCAGCCCACTCCGAATTACCAAGCACCCTCATCGCCCGCCTATCAACCATCTCCACTTCCCATATATCAACCTACTTCACCTAGATATTCCCAACCCGCGCATGTTTACCAAACCTACAATACTCAACCATCCCTCTATCAGTCACCTCATTCTCGTCAATACTTCCCTAGACCACGACCAAATTTTGACCGCAGGGCTCCCAAACAATATACAGTCATTGCCGAACCCATTGATCAGCTATATGAGAGACTCAAAACCGCTGGTTATGTCACCCCCATCTGTGCTTCAACCCCTGAGAACCCCTCCCAGTGGGTTAACCCAAACAAATCTTGTGCATACCATTCTGGCGTGAAGGGGAACACCATCGACGAATCTCTAAAGGACAAGATACAGTCTTTAATTGATAACAAGGTCATTGTAGCAAAAGAAGCTGCTTCGATCGTTCACAACAACCCCTTACCAGATCACAAGGGCGGGGATGTTCACATGATTAAAATAGAGGATGATTGGAATCCCGAGGGATCCATTGGGTTGATTGCAGAAGGGGATGATCCAAAGAAACCAGCAGTTACTCTTAACCCCATCATGGTCCAGATTCAACCATATAAGGTCACTGAGGTAGACGTGTCTATCCCGCTTGAGTTTGAGGCAGCACCATCAGCCAAAACCCCCTCACCGTTTGAGGTTACAATTTTACCACCCAAAGAATATGTCCCATTTGAAGTATAGGTAGCCGCACCAATTCCAGTGGAGATGACCACCATGCCATCATTCCATACAAAAGTTGTTCCTTGGGATTATACGGCCGAGGCTAGGAGGAAAGGCAAAGTCAGGTTGCAAGAGACTATTGCAGCACAGGGTATGACAAAGACTGGAAGAGTCTATACCCGGGAGCACTTAGTTGAGTCAAGTAAGCAAGCTTCCAACCGGCCACTCATTATTGAAACAGGCCCAGATGACCTTTGGAGGAAGATACAAGCCAAGGAGTATTCAGTCATTGACCAGCTAAACAAAACACGAGCGCAGATATCTACCCTCTCTTTGTTGCAGAACTACAAGACACCCAAAAATGTTGTGTTGAAGGTGCTGAGTGAGGCATACGTGCCGAGTAACATCACTGAGAAATGACAAATATGGTGGGACAAGTGTTAGAAAGCTACAAAATCACTTTCTATGAGGATGAGCTGCCGCCTGAAGGGCTGGGTCACAACAAAGCACTGCACATCACTGTGCAATGCGAAGACTACTTCAACACTAGGATCCTGATTGATGGGGGTTCCAGCCTTAACATATGTCCATTGATAACACTCAAGAAGCTGGGTAAAGGACTACACGAGATAAATGAAGGAGCAATCAATGTGAAAGCTTTTGATGGGTCTCAAAGGTCCACTATCGGTGAGATTAGCCTGTGTCTGAAGATGGGACCGACTTGGTTCGAGGTTGACTTCCAAGTGATAGATGTGCCAGCATCCTACAACTTGCTGTTAGGACGCCCTTGGATTCATGGCGGGCTGTGGCTTCAACACTGTACTAGGTTGTGAAATTTGAATGGAATCACCAGGAAGTAATCATTTACGGTGATGGCAGCAACCCCATATACAGTCATCAAAACATTCTGGCGATAGGGGGAAGAAGAAAGTTAGGTAGGGAGACCTACCACCACATCGAGCGAGTCAATGCTGTTGACAAAGATAAAAGGTGGGACAACAAGATCGAGAGTATATTGAACTGGAGTGGGTACGAACCTGGCAAGGGGCTCGGCAAGAACCTCCAGGGGATTGCTAAACCCATAAAGCCCAAAGAGCACGACACTACTTTTGGTTTGGGATATGAATACACTTGGGAAGAGCTCAACAACTGGTCGCCACCATGGCGTGGTCCTTACTACCCACTAGAGCAACCTATACCACACTTAGAACAGACTTTCAAACAAGCTGACGTCGTCTATGGGACGGACGAAGAAGAGGCGCTCGCGGTAGTGAAAAGTTTGTTTTTGGAAGACAATGATATGGATTGCTGTGTTATCCTTGAGGAGGAGGGGGGGAAGGCCCTTTCATACAGGTCGTAAGAAGAGGAGCGCGCCTCAATAACTGGTCTATCAGAACAACCAGAGCCCGGCGAGCCTCGGGGTAGCAAGGCTAAACAAGCATCATGCACTATTTTTTTACTACTAGATGATTTTTCTTTTCGCATTTTAATACCCGCAATAAGATTTTCAATATTCAAAACCATTATGAAATTTATCAAAAGTGTTTCGACTTTTCTTATGAATCGACACTTATTACTATTTTTCTCTTATTTACTTCATTTATACAGCATTACTATTACTTAACTTGATGAACCAATGACTGTAACATGCAATGAGACGACGCAACAAACGGACATTGATTCAGAGGAAGATGATATACCAGAGGAAATTGTCAAAGAAGTAGAGAATTTTGAGAATAGACCAAAGTCCAACATGGACGAGACAGAAATTATTAACCTGCGAGATGCAGAAAATGTCAAGGAAACACGAATCAACGTTCTTTTGTCGCCATCAGAAAAGAAGCAATACACACAATTTCTAAGGGAATATGAGGACATATCCGCCTGGTCATATGACGATATGACGGGTCTAAGTACGTCTATTGTGGCCCATAAACTGCTAAATGATCTGACATGTCCACCGGTAAAGCAAAACCTCAGGAAGCTCAAACCCGATATGGGTCTGAAAATCAAGGAAGAAGTCACCAAGCAGATCAAAGCTATGGTTCTCAGGGTGGTTGAGTACCCGACATGGTTAGCTAATATCCACACAACAAGCTCACTATGGCCATTCGCCGCCTGGGGAATGGACGTCATTGGACCAGTCGAGCATGCTGCTTCCAACAGACACAGGTTTATCCTAGTAGCGATCGACTATTTCACCAAGTGGGTCGAAGCATCATCTTACAGAGCAGTAACTAAGAAAGTCGTGGCAGACTTCATCCGCGACCGCATTGTTTGTCGATTCGGTATCCCAGAGTCGATCATCACTGATAATGGCTCCAATCTCAACAGTGACCTAATGAAAGGTATATGCGAAACCTTCAAAATCAGCCACAAGAATTCCACAGCCTACAGGCCTGAAATGAATGGAGCTGTGGAAGCCGCCAACAAGAATATCAAGAAGATATTGAGGAAAATGATAGAAAAGCATAAACATTGGCACGAGAAGTTAGCTTTTGCTCTATTGGGGTATCGCACCACAGTCCGCACATCGACTGGGGAAACCCCCTATATGCTGGTTTATGGTACAGAGGTGGTCATTCCCACCGAAGTAGAAATTCCTTCCTTAAGGATCATACAGGAGGCCGAGCTCGACGCCACAGAATGGGTAAAAGGTCGTTGCGAGCAGCTAGCTCTTATAGATGGGAAAAGAATGAACAAGGTGTGTCATGGTCAACTTTATCAGAACAGAATGTCCAGAGCCTTCAAGATGAAGCCAAAGGGAAATTCTCTCCCAACTGGCAAGGTCCATACATGGTTCACCGGGTTCTGACAGGAGGGGCCCTCATACTTGCAGAAATGGACGGAGAAGTTTGGCCAAAGCCGATTAATTCAGATGCGGTCAAACGCTACTATGTGTAAGCTTTATGTTTTCCCTGCATGATGTAATTTGAACAACGTCTGACCTGATCCTCGTCTAAGAGGGGATACGTAGGCAGCCTTATGGGTTCAGTCACAATTAAATAAAATTTTCATTTCCTCCGAAATTGGAAACTGGGGCAGAATTTTGAGGAGGACCCTCAAAATTTCCAAGTAATTTCAGCCGATCGCCGCACGAGCAGCAGTCAGAAGCACCAACCCATTAAACTGGGGTAGAATTTTGAGGAGGGCCCTCAAAATTCCGTAGTAAGAGAGGTTGCAATGTCTCGAACCGCGTCAATGTCGTCGGTTCATCTAAATAAAAAACTATTATACATTTATGTTATACTATTACCAAATCATGCACGTCTATCATCAAAACTGCTTTGTTCAACGGCGCTACCCCAGTGACACAAATAGTATCACCAGATCGAAGCCAAGCAGGTCAAGCAAAGCCAGCGGGGATACGAACTAACCTCCCCTTTACAAAACTTACGATTTTTCTTTGGATGCAGGCACTTGGATTGCGAAATCATCCAAACATACTATACACTCACAAGATAAACATTGTTCAGGAATACAACTCTCAGAACCGTTGCATTTATTCACATTTGCTATCCACACACAACAATGTCCCCAGCAGTCACGATATCGTAGTCTGCTATCAGCTAAGAAAGCTCTATTACCATTTGCCATTTTATTTCTTGCATAAGGCTACCATTCTGCCTTCCGAGACTAAACGCTGTCTCCATCTGCATTTTCTGCATGCATAAGGCTATCATTCTACCTTCCGAGACTAAACGCTGTCTCCCTCTGCATTTTACTGCATTGCATAAGGCTGCCATTCTGCCTTCCGAGACTAAACGCTGTCTCCATCTGCATTTTCAGCATTGCATAAGGCTACCATTCTGCCTTCCGAGACTAAACGTTGTTTCCCTCTATATTTTTCTGCATTGCATAAGGCTACCATTCTGCCTTTCAAGACTAAACACTGTCTCTATCTGCATTTGCGTGGCTGAAGGATCGCCTCGTACTGCATTTGCATGGCTGAAAGATCTCCACATACTGCATTGCACGGCTGAAAGATCGCGTCATACTGCATTGCACGGCTGAAAGATCGCCTCATACTGCATTGCACGGCTGAACGATCGCCACATACTGCATTGCACGGCTGAAAGATTGCCTCATACTGCATTGCACTGCTGAAAGATCGCCCCATACTGCATTTGCACGGCTGAAAGATCGCCTCATACTACATCTACATGGCTGAAAGATCGCCTCATCTACATCTGTATGGCTGAAAGATCGCCTCATACTGCATTGCACGGCTGAAAGATCGCCTCATACTGCATTGCACGGTTGAAAGATCGCCACATACTACATCTGCACGACTGAAAGATCGCCATATTTGCATGGCTGAAAGATCGCCACATGCTACTGCATCCTTCATGGGTTGAAATATCGCCAACCTATCCAAAGGCGTCATCGTTCGGAGGCACCATCCTCATAGCCCGAGAACACCATATCATGGCCTGAGGATCCTTTTCAATCTCTTGCATATCATTATTCAAAGGCAACATGGTTCGGAGGCATCATTTTCATAGCCCGAGAGCATCATTTCATAGCCTGCGAATCCATTATTACACGCTTCATGTCCTAGGACGTCATGGCCTAAGGACGTCATCCTAACCATCTGAAGGCGGCATTCATGGTCCGATGGGAACTTGCATCATGTCTAATTTTATGCACAATGTACGCTTTTATTATTTCTCTTTGCAGGTAAAACCGGCATGTAACGGCCGTCCCGGCAGGAGCCCGCTCCGGTGCCCGCAGCCATATCAACCCTAACCATTCCAGTAAACCACTCACTCATCCCGACCGAAATATTGCATCCGTCCTTGGAAAATACCCGTCGGCATACTACCGCCGACGGATCATGAACTACATACAACCTAATTCCTGTAAGACTAGGGATATGCAGGCAGCTCAGAAGCCAGGGTGCAGCCTGAACCTCTCCCAAACCATTTCGCTCGGTCAAAATTGGCCATCATATCTTTACCCAAAAATTCTTTCATCATTCCCGGGTAAAGAGGGGCAACTGTTGACACCCAATTTTTCCCTACATATATATTTTTCAATATGCAAAATACATTCAAAACACCATATACGAGGGTTTTATTATTTTTTCACAATTTTCAAAGATTTAAATTGATTTATTTTCCCTTTGTTATCTATAAAATCTCAATAATTACTTCCAAAACTATCATTTTGGTGATTTACCTATTGTATTCTCATATTTATGTTTAATGTAGCCAAGGGAAATTTTGTACATTTTTTACAAATTTATTTAGTATTTTTAAAGCTAAATTGCATATAATTGCAATATTAGCCTCTTTTAAAATTTAATTGCATTTAGATTCACAAGATTAGGTCTGCTATTTTTTAATAATTAATTGTGTACTATAAATCATTTTAATACCTTTAATTTATTTACAGAAGTTATCTTATTATTTTATAAATTAAAATAGGGAAAAGTGGCTATTTAAATTATAGCCAGATTTGGCTTTCAGTTGTAGCCTAAATTGAACTCAACCCAGCCCAATTTCATACCAAATTAACCCGACCCAAACCCTAAACACACCTACCCGACCCAGCACCAACTAAATCATCAGATCAACGGCCCGTATCGATTCTTGCCTTTCTAAATCCTAAACCATCCCCAACCCTAATCATTTCCCAGAATCCGCTGCCCTAAGATCCTCTCCTCTCTCAGTAACTCTCAACCAAACCCTAGCCCTTCAACCGCCGACCTCTCTTCTCCGGTCATCTCCGGTGACTTCTCATCGACTCTTAAGCCTCCAATGGCTTCCTTCATGCCATGCTTGCCTTCTATAAGGTCTTCAAGGGCACAGGACCATGCCGACTCGCATCTGGGGTCTTTCACTTGTCTGTTCTTGGCTACTCCAGTGTGATTTCGAGCAAAATCACGCTGTATTGGTCATGATGTTTGAGTTTCTGGATAGGTTTCTTCGTCTCATTATGGGTTCTTCTGAAACCCTAATTTCTGCCTATATCTCCTAGATCTATACAGACCTAGAACGATTTGATTTTGTTCCTTTAATCTTTTACACTGTCCTTAAGGTTTTCTAGAAGATCATGCGGTTTAAAGTGTTTTTCATCTTCTTCTAAAACTAGGGTTTTCGGAACTTTTTTTAAAACCTTGTTTAACTGATTCTTTGTGTTTTTACTTATATTTCTTGCATATCTTGACTGATTCTATGAGTTTGCTACATCTTTATCTCGTCTATGTTGAAAGCCCTGATTTTTTAGGGGATTCTTTGTTTGGTTTTGTGTATCAGCATGACTGGCCGGTTCTCGTTTTTGAGTTTCTGTGATTTTTCGTGACTATCTTGCCTTGATATATTTCTACTCAGTTTCTTAGCCTAAACTTACACTGATTCCATGTGCTTGTGTTCATCCTAACTGTTCAAAACTTGCCTCTTTCTTATTGAATCAATATTGTTTGACTCTCATGTTTGCTAGAGTTGTATGTCGACTCTTAACCATCTATGTCTTACTTTATTTATATCCAAAACATTGACTCATGACTTTCTTTTAATTGATTCTGATTTCCCTATTTCTTGGTCTGGTTTGAACACTTTCCCTTAAACCTTCGATTCCTACCCTATCTACTCAATTTGATTGATTTGTGTACCTTTTTCCACATTGGTTTTTGATTCTTACTGACTATCTCCATGATTAGAGTTTTCTGAACTTAGCCCTAATTGTTTACCCTATGCTTACTGAATTTGAAATCTTTCCTTGTTGGTCGTACATTGATTTCTTTCCTTATTTGTTACTTGTCCTTACCGTTTGAACTAATTCCCTTAAATTATGGGAGTGCTTGTACTGATTTTTCTCTATTTGATTCTGAGTTCTATAATTACTATACTATTATGATTCATGCCTTATTTTACCTAGTTTCGAACTACTATATATACATACTCTCTCATTAACACAAACACACGAACTTTCTGGTTCTGAACACACACTTAGACTCAAAAGGAAAATCCTCTCTCTTGCTTATTACTACTTGTCCTACTATTTGCTTAGCCGGCTGAAAGCCAAGGCTATACTTTGAAGTCCTGCTTACTTTCTTTACTACACTTTGCTTCTTTAACTGGTATGTTCTGATTAATTTTTCAGCATCAACAACAACTTGTTCTTTACTGTTTCTTTCTTTCCAGTCTGCCTCCTGTTTGTATTTAGAAAGTCCCATTTTTTATGCATGCTATGCTCTGCCCTTCTGTCTGAATAAATGCTTTTGTTATTTATCATATCTTGTGGACTTTGAATCCCTATCCCTAATGTAGTTAGTATGTGTGGTTGGTTTGGGGCATGACAGCATTGAACATTGCTGTTCATGACCCAAACTTGATCCCTTTGGGATCACAGCTCCGTGTTTCCCTTATATGTTGTGTGTTCTAGTTGATTTATAGGCATGTCAGCACTTCCTATTGCTGTCCATGCCCAAAGTTAACCCATTCCTAAGTGTATAGGGTCGTTTGCAATGGATTCCCAATTCCCTGCCCCCTTTTGTGAAGTTATTGATTCCCTGAAATGTTAATGGCTGCCCCCCATCACCCTTTCCCTCTCCTTTATTCCCTCAGCCCTTAAAACACTGTTCCTGCACTCTCACTATCTTCATAGAACATAAGTTCTACCCCCCTCATGTGAGTCTTGCCTTGGGGCCCCATGAGCTCCCTCTGAACATGGACATACGAGGGCTGGCATCTCCACAATGCACTCATCTCTATTCTGGTTGTGTAACTTGGGTGTGAGCACTGCCCGGGTTTTTATTGAAGCCCTTAGGGAACAAACACACCCAGGTCTGAGAAAGGCTTTGAAATCATGGCATTGGCAAAGATACGGTTCCTTGCGTATCTCAGATAGGAAGTCAAATCAGGCTTTCCTATGGTTGTAGCTTTTTCTTTCATTCTTTCTTTTTGTAATTCAGTATTTCTGGTTTGTAATAAGTTATTATAAGATTTGGGGTTGGCTAGTGAAAAGGGTTGGGTGATCATGTATGCTCAAGGGTAGAAAACCTGCCTATAGGACTATTTAAATTCTTTGTGTTCAATTCTCCATTTTTAGACACCATGTCTATAGGGTTTATCTCATTTTCTCCATGATCAATGTCGCACCTAGATAACCTGCCTATAGGACGTATTTAAATTCTGCATGCCACTTAGATATCATGTTTTAGGTTCTAAACAGCTGAAAATAAGTGTCATGTTCGTAATGCTGAAATCAGTAACATATTCAAATCATGCCTATAGGGGGTTCTTAAATAAATCTGATTCGCTTCATTCACACCAATGTTAGATATCATGTTTATAGGGTTTAAATCATCAATAATAGATACCATCACCTGCAGAACTTGAAACTGGTCCGTTTTAAAATCAGTCTATTCTGAATCAGTTTTAAACAATCTAATTCCCTTACTTAACGAGATTTAGCAAGCATGCCTATAGGATCTCAAACAATTTGTTTTCTTACTGTTTCTCCGCTTTCTGAATTAAAGTAGGTATCATGCCAATAGGATTCCGTTTAAACACTTAGGCAAGCCTTAGGTAATAACATCAATAAAACTGAATTCGCCTTTGTTAATTGGTAACTGCTCCAACCAGCAGGCAGGCCTGATTTGGGCTTCTTATCTGAGGTATCTGATTAATCTGTCTCTGAATCAAACTCCCCCCGTCTTTAGTATTTTTAATCAGACCTAAAAAAGTATGTGCAAGTCATGCTAGTTATGTGGTTTTTTTGTTCAAGGAGGTGTATATGAGCCTTTATCTGTTTATGTGTTCTCCCCAACATGCAGTACGTATTTTTGTATGTTGCCTTAGATTTTATCCTTGAAACAAATCAGCCTAATATCCCTTCCCTTTAGGAATAGTAATCCTAAGTGCCTCCGGGACTGATAGGAACGGGACGGGTAAAAGCATGCAATAGTAATCGAGACCAATCCGCGCTTTAGAACCTTAAACGGGATGGGAACGGGTAGATATGGATATGATGACCGGTGCGCTAATACCACGTGTAACCCCTCTTCTGAGGAGTGATTACCGGGTATTGCGTTGATGTGATCCATATTTTAAATAAACTTAGGACCCCCTTTCCCTTATTTCCCTTTTCTTTTAAAAGCATTGCAACTCCTTGTTTAAAATCAGCTTTAATTGCTCTCTCATACTTTGTTCCCTTTCAAACATTTATTATTTGAAATCCCCTCTTGTTTGAGCCTTATTTGTTTATATGTTAATTGCACCCCAATTCACAATGACTGTCTGGCCGGGAGCCACACTAGTGGATCCTGAGGGGTGACTAACACCTTCCCCTTGGGATAATTTCAAGCCCTTACTTAATCTCTGGTTAATCAAACTTAGAATGGAATCTCTATTGGTGTCCTAATGCACCTTAACTCATTAGGTGGCGACTCTTCAAATGCTAAACCCAGTTTCCAAAAGGAATGAGTTGCCCCAAAATGTCATAAACCCGATTTTGCAAGAAAAAAGGGGCGCGACAGTGTCTATCATTTCTGATCGAGGTACGCTATTTACCTCGCACTTCTGGATGGCAGTACAGCATGAGTTGGGTACGCGGGTTGAGTTGAGCATAGCATTTCATCCTCAGATGGATGAATAGTCAGAGCGTACTATTCAGATCTTGGAGGATATGCTCCGCGCCTGTGTTATTGACTTTGGAGGTTCTTAGAATCAGTTCTTGCCGTTAGCAAAGTTTTCTTACAACAACAGTTATCAGTCAAGCAACCAGATGGCTCCTCATGAGGCATTATATGGTAGACGGTGTCAATCGCCGGTTGGAAGGTTTGAGCCGGGGGAGACTTCGTTATTGGGTACAGATTTGGTACAGGATGCCTTGGATAAGGTTAAGATCATACAGGATAGACTTCGTACAACTCAGTCCAGGCAGAAGAGTTATGCCGACCGTAAGGTTCGTGATATGGTATTCATGGTCGGAGAGAGACTGTTGCTTCGGGTATCGCCCATGAAGCGCGTAATGAGGTTTGGAAAGAAGGGCAAGTTAAGCCCTAGGTATATCGGGTCTTATGAGATCCTTGAGCGAGTGGGAGAGGTGGCCTATAGACTTGCGTTGCCACCAGGTTTATCAGCGGTACATCTAGTGTTTCATTTTGGAACTGTCCAGTTGGACAAGTATTTGACCTACGAGGTGGAGCCGGTAGCGATTTTAGACCGGCAGGTTCGTCAGTTGAGATCGAAGAGTTATCCTTCGGTTCGAGTGTAGTGGAGAGGTCAGCCTATTAAGGCAGCTTCCTGGAGTCCGAGTCCGATATGTGGAGGATATATCCCCACCTTTTGACCAGCTCAAGTACTTTTCTATGTCCGTTCGAGGACAAACTATTATTTTAGAGGTGGAGAATGTGATGACCCAAAAGATCATCTTATGTTTTAGAACTCGATTCCTGTTTTGAGGCCTTCAAAACCTTATTTTATTCTTCCTCGATTTGCGTGCAAAGTCCGAGCTCGTCTCCGAAAAGATTTTGTGTGGAAAATTGATGAAATAATAATTTTTTGCCTAAAAAGGTTATTTTGTTGACTTTGGTCAACGTTTTGAGTAAACGGACCCGGACCCATTTTTTGACGGTCCCGGTGGGTCCGTAGTAAAATATTGGACTTGGGCGTATGCCCGGAATCGAATTACGAGGTCCCTAGCTCGAGATATGAATTTAAGATTAAAATTGAAAGACTGAAATTTTAATGATTTAAAGAAATTTGGTAATGTTTGATCTTGTTGGTATCAGGTCTGTATTTTTGTTCCGGAGCGCGATACAGGTACGTTATGATATTTATACCCTATCTATGAAATTAGGTATGAAACGGAACTGATTTGACGTGATTCGGACGTCCGGTTGAGAAGTTAGAAGATTTAATACTTTCTTGAAAATTTCATTCAATTTGGTGCTAAATTCATAGTTCTAGATGTTATTTTTGCGATTTGATCGCACGAGCAAGTCCGAATGATGTTTTTAGACTTGTGTGCTTGTTTGGTTTGGAGCCCAGAGGGCTCGGGAGGGTTTCGGATAGGCTACGAGATGTTTTAGACTTAGAAAATCTGGTATTTTGCTGCAGCAGCTATTCTGATATGCCCTTCATCGCGTTCGCGAAGGTATCATCGCGAACGCGAAAGATAAAATGGGTGCAGGGGGAATTTCTTCTTCGTGAACGCGAAGGACAGGTCGCGAACGTGGAGCAACGGGGGCATTACTCTTCGAGAACGCGAGCTGTCTATCGCAAACGCGAAGAAATGGGACCTGGGGGAGGGGGTCAGGTGTTCTTCTACGCGAACGCGACCATTGGGTCGCAAACGCGAAGGCCGGGGGGGGGGGGGGGGGGGAGTGCCTTCGCGAATACGTGGTTGGTATTAGTGACGCGTAGGCCTTTGGCCACTGCTTCTCGCGATCGCGGCAGGCCCTTCACGAATGCGAAGAAGGCCTGTCCAGTGATTTTAGAACAGAACAAAAACGGGATTTCTTCCCAGAATTTCATATTTCATCACTAGAACTCGACCTAGGGCGATTTTTGAAGAGGGAATTCAACACCATATCATAGGTTTGCACTCTTTAACTCGTTTTCTTCAATTTCCATCATCACCCATTGAATTCCTAGTTCTAAATCTTGTTCTTTAAGGGTAGAAAATTAGGGATTTTGGGACAATTGGGGATTTTGCAAATTTGGTAATTTATACATCGATTTGGGGTTGTATTCCGGAACTAATGACAATTTTTGGCTTGGGGGTTATAATTATGTATTGGAATTGATTTCTTTAGTGATAATTGATGTTATTAAGTTAATTATGACTAGATACAAGTGGTTCGGAGGTGAAAACTAGAGGAAAAGCGGTAATTGAACAGTGAGTACCTGTAGATCGAGGTAAGTGCTGTGTCTAACTTTGACTCGAGGGATTAGGGATCTGCGACTTAATTTCTATGTGAAAATCCATGCGTGTGGCATATAGGTGAGGTGACGAGTACCTATGCGCCGCCAATTTATCAGTTTTGACAGTTCCTTTCCCGTTCTTAATATATTGTTCCCTGCCTTTACTGCTACATGCTTTATTGATATTTCCATGATTAGTTGCTACTTGTCTGATATTATTTTCTTTGTTAAAAGTATTAGATATCACGTAGTTTTATTGTTTCATATTATTTGTTTAAGCTAGTTATTAGTGTTATTAGTATACTTGGATTGGTTCTGTTGAGTAGTATAATTTAAGTGAAGTTTCATAATTGTACTGCTTTCCATTTGTTTTAGTTGAGGTTTAAACACTGTGGAGAGTTTGAGCTAAATTGTGAAATTCCTGTTCTTATCGTGTGATTGGTAGTGATATGGTGGGATCGCCGCAACAGGAGGAATAAGGGTAATATATTGAGGAATAAGGGTGAAATGTTATATATGGAGGGATCAGGTTGTGCGCCGCAACAGGAGGAATAAGGGTGAAATATTGAGGAGTAATAAGGGTGAATTGGTATTGTAGGGTGGGATCAGGTTGCACGCCGCAACAGAAGGAATAAGGGTGGATTGATATAGAGTAATAAGTGTGAATGTTCATGTTGTTACTGATTATATGGTGGAATCGGGATCACGCCGCATCAGTTTATGTGTTTATGTATTCTTCTTCTACTGTGAAGTTATTCTGTAGTTTTGTAACGTTTTATACTTCAATACAACACAAGAGGGTGGTGATTTGTGTGGTGTCCAATTTTTTGCTTAAACTGATTACGGAAGGACCTGGTTCTTCTATGTGTTCCTTCTGCTACTGTTGCGGAATAATAAATGTAGAAAGTAAAGAACACAAATATTTTTTCGTGGAAAACACCCGGCTCAAAAGGTGAAAAAAACCACGACCTACTACACAGTAGGATTTTCTCCAACACTTCACTAAATCACTGAGCCAAAAAAGCATTTACAAACTCTTTGTAAACCAAAGGATTACCTCTAATCCCGTTGTAGCACATAGCCTCTAACTGTTGCGACAACGTCAAGTTAACTCTAACTTGAATGCTCTGAGTACCTATTACAATTGCCTCTAGATAAAGCTGAAAGGTACAATGTAAAACACCTACTACAATTGAACTAGAAATAAAGAAAGTCACATAAAACTCTTTATGGACCTGGTTTTTCAATCTAGTTCATGTCGCTTCAGGTCTGCACACTTGAATCACACACAAACTGATTGCAAAAAGCCTTGCTATTTTGCTCTCAATTCACGTTTAACTTCTGCATTTTTGTGCAACCCATGTAGTGGGAGAACATCCTGCAATTTATAGAGTTAGTAGATGAAGAAATAATTAGAGTTCTGATGCAACTCTTCCTTGGTAGAAGAGTTCTAGTTGATCTCAACTTCTAACTCCTTCACTATCTTGGATAATGTTCTCTTTGAGTAAGGAGTCCTTCTCCTTATCAATTATTGATGTGCCGGAGAATTTCGGCACATTTAATACCAATTGCTTTTAGCTTGTTTTAAATGCAATTATCGCTTATACTTATGTAATTTTGATGTTTTGTAGTGTATGAGGATTAAGGACCCCAGAACATGGAAATTAATTCAAAAAGTCGCAAAAAGGACAAGAAAATTGCAAAATGCGATCGCAGATGCAACAATGAGGACCCAAATCCCACATGCGGGCCGCATATTGCCCAGAGGAACCGCATAGTCCAACAGCCTGTTGGCTAAATTCAGGCGCAAGAAATGCGGTCCATTATGCGACGGCATAACATGTTTGCAGGCCGCATAATGGGCCGCAAACTCCCTGTGGAAGTTGCTGAAGCTGGAAATGCGGTGATACTATGCGATCGCAAATCAACAATGTGGACTGCATAATCAAGATGCAATGACTACCAGAAAACTAGGGTTCAAATATGCGATAGCTCTGAAGAAAATGCGGACCGCATTTTTGTTATGCGAAAGATATGCGGTCGCAGAATTGACCTGGAAGGGTATTTTTGTCCGAATTTGGTCCCGAGTTTTTGCCCACTATAAATAGATTTATTGGAGTTTTGTGGGGGCATCTTGTCTGTTTTTTGAGCTACATTCCAACCCTTTAATATTCCTCTCTTTTGGAAGCTTTAGGAGTGAAGAATCTTGCACTTTGTAAGCTTTATGGCATTTAATATTGCCATCTTTTTGTATTTTAGTATGAGTAGCTAGCCTTAAATACTAAGGTTGTGGACCCTAAATGGTTGTTATGTTAATGGGTGTTTAACATTGAATATATATATAATGGTTGGTTGATATATATTTACTTCTCATTCTTCATTTATTGTTGGTGGTTGCAAACACTGACAAGTGCCATTAAACTCTTTCTTTACTTGGAAAAGTGGGTTAGAATATGGTAGAAGTAAATATCAAAGACTCAAGGCTTTAAACCTTGTTTAATAGAATCGCCTAGGAATAAGTGGATTTTATTTGGCATAAATTGATTACTCTTAATTGAAACTCTTTTATATTTGGAATAATCATAAAGAGGAAATACTACCCAACTATTGGAAAATATTGGGTAATCATTTAGAAATCAGTTGCATATCTAAAGGACCTTCCATTAGAAATATATCATATTAACACCGGTAGCATTATATTTCATTGAAGGGGACACAACCTTGGTTACTTTAATCCAATTAATTATATTATAAATCTCAACATTAGTTATTTCTTCAAATTACAATTACACCATACTCTTGTTACAATTAACCGGATAGAATTACGACTTAAGTCGAGTGACACACTAATCGAGTAGCTTTTCACACCTATTCCCTGTGGGATTAGATCCCAACCTTGTTGGGTTATTATATTTGACACCGACCGCCTTACACTATTTATTAAAGTATAATTTGAGCGTATCAAATTTTGGCGCTGTTGCCAGGGAATACGATTTTGAAATTACTAATTAGTGTGTGCTTTACTTTACGTCTTATTCTATTCCATCACACTTTGCTTGTTTTGCTTGGTGTTGATAGGAAGACATGTCATACTACGAGGAAGAAGTGGATGAAAATCCTTTTGCGGACATAGATTAGTACATAGAGGACACAAATGCTATTGTATCTCCGATGGTTGGTGCTTCAACTTTCAAAGTGGAACATGGTCTAATCCTAATGCTCAAAGCGGAGGGGTTTTTCAGGAATTCCACTGATGATGATCCAACACAACACCTTAGAAACTTCTTGGGAGTATGTGCTATGCATAAGCAGAACAATGTCTCAGATGATGCCCTAAGGTTTAGGGTGTTCAAGTACTCACTAGCTGGAGACGCAAGGAGGTGGCTCCAAAACTTGCCACCAAATTCCATCCGTTCTTGGCCTGAACTTGTCCGAGCATTTCTAGCTAAATGGTTCCCACAAAGCAAGAAATCTGAACTTCGGGATAAAATTTTCTTCTTCAAGCAACAGCCGGGGGAACATCTACATGAGGCATGGGATCGATTCAAATTATATCTGGTGAGGTCTCCCAATCATGATTTTCCGGACTCTATCTTGTTGGAGAAATTCTACATGGGTTTGGACCCAATGAACCAATATATAGCGAAGAATGCAGCTGACGGATCTTTTATGGACAAATCATTTGCAAGGGTCACACAGATACTTGACAAAATGGCAAAACATAATCAAGCTTGGCACTCTAAGGATACCACCGGTGGAATTGCATATGGTTCGCCTTCCTTGACCAACCTGATTAAGGAGAATCAAGAGAGAGATCAAGTAATCGCAGGGCTTGCCACAAATGTCAATGTGTTGACAAAAATGTTCACAGAAAGCCAAACAAAGAAGGTGAATGTGGTGGAGGATGTGCAACCCATATCAAATGAAGATTTTGAGGAAGCAAACTACATCAAAAACTCTCAAGGAGGGTATCAAAGGCAACAATACCAAGGTCAAGGACAACAAAATCAATGGAGGCCTAACCCGTAAGGGCAAGGCAACCAACAATGGCAAAATGACCTAGGTGGCTCAAATCAAGGAAATTGGAATAACAACAACAACTTCGCAAAACGGAGTTCAAATCCTTATGTTCCCTCAAAGGGTCAATATTCAAATCAAGGTTCATCAAGTGATTCCAAGTTGGAAAGCATGCTTGAACGGGTATTACAAAATCAAGACAAGTCCGACACTTCTATGAGGAATATGACCGAGCTTTTTGGCTCTCATACCGCATCCATTCAAAAATTGGAAATGCAAATGAGAGACCTCTCAAGGGAACAAAATCAGAAGCAAAAAGGGACACTTCCAAGTGACACAATTGCGAACCCAAAGGGTAGTGGGAGTGGTCCAACTTCTCACATCATGGAAATTACTACTCAGAGTGGGAAGGTACTACAAGGAAAGGGTGAACAAGTGATTGAAGTAGAAGAGTCCGAACAAGGGGTTGAGGTTGAAGAGCCAAGTGTTGTCGAAGTTGAAAAGATTTCGGAAGATTTGCAAGTGCAAAAAGAGAATCGGGAAGAGCTAAAGGAAAAGGTGAAAGAGATACCAAAAAATTCTTCCACCTATTCCTAGACCTCCTCCTCCATTCCCTCAAAGACTTGTGAGGAAGGTTGATGATAGTAAACTCGAAAAGTTCTACAACATTCTCAAGCAATTATCAATGAATATTCCATTTGTGGAAGCATTTCAAGAGATGCTGGGGTTTGCTAAATATTTGAAAGATTTGATCACAAAGAAGAGAACCTCCAATAATGAAGTGGTAAACATGACTCACCGGGTTAGTTCCATCATTGCAACATCCACCGTCCAAAAGAAAGAAGATTCGGGAGCCTTCACCATTCCATGTACTATTGGGGCACGTGATTTTGCAAGAGCCCTTTGTGATAATGGGGCTAGCATCAACTTAATCACTCTTGCCATCTATAAGCAAGCGGGGTTAGGTATGCCAAAGCCCCCAAGTATGAGGTTGCAAATGGCCGATCATTCCATAAAAAGACCGGTGGGAATTATTGATGATGTGCTTGTTAAAGTGGGAAAGTTTCATTTACCCGCCGATTTTGTAATCCTTGATTGTGCGGTTGACAAAGAGATCCCTGTCATTTTGGGGAGACCATTCCTTGCCATGGGAAGAGCACTAATGGATTCGGAACGGAATGAGATCAAATTTCGTTTGAATGATGAAGAGGTTACATTCCAAGCAAGCAAGGGTATGAAACTACCACATGAGTATGAAAGCATCTCGGTGATCGATGTTGTTGATGAAGTAGAGGATGCGGTTGAAATGAAAATGGAAGAACAGTGCCTCAGCGAGGCATTGGCGGCTATTTTGGTGAACTTTGATAGTGAAGACATGGAAGGGTATCTGGAATCGGTAAATGCATTGGAGGGGCTTGGATCTTCACTTATGCTCCGGCAAAGCTCTCTCTCCATTTGGAGAATAGAGCCACTCCGCCCGCAAAGCCTTCTATTATCGAGCCACCGCAACTAGAGCTCAAACCACTTCCACCACACTTGAGGTATAAATTTCTTGGCTCCAATGATACTTTAACCGTAATCGTTTCTTCTTTGTTGAATGATGTGCAGGGCGAACAATTGTTGGAAGTCTTGAAGGAGCATAGGCAAGCCATTGGATGGACAATTGAGGACATCCGAGGGATTCCTACGGGAATTTCCGAACACAAGATCCAATTGGAGAGTGAGACGAAACCAAGTGTGGAACATCAACGACGGTTGAACCCGTCAATGCAAGAGGTGGTAAAGAAAGAAATCATCAAGTGGTTGGATGCCGGGGTAGTCTACCCTATTGCCGATAGTTCTTGGGTGAGCACGGTGCAATGTGTGTCGAAAAAGGGAGGCATGACCATAATTGAAAATGATAAAAATGAGCTCATCCCAACAAGAACGGTGACCGGTTGGAGGGTGTGCATGGATTATCGGAAACTCAACAGTGCCACATGCAAAGACCATTTCCCTATGCCTTTTATTGATCAAATGCTTGATCGGCTAGCGGGAAGGTCATTCTATTGTTTCCTTGATGGATATTCCGGCTACAACCAAATCAACATCGCATTGGAGGATCAAGAGAAGACAACATTCACTTGCCCCTATGGAACTTTTGCCTTTAGCCGGATGCCATTTGGTTTGTGCAACGCTCCGGCTACTTTTCAAAGATGCATGATGTCTATTTTCTCCGACATGGTGGAGGATTTTCTAGAGGTTTTCATGGACGACTTCTCGGTGGTAGGTGACTCTTTTGAGCATTGTCTTAACAATCTTAGACAAGTGCTTAAGAGATGTGAGGAAACAAACCTTGTGCTCAATTGGGAGAAATGCCATTTCATGGTGGATGAAGGCATTGTATTTGGGCATAAAATTTCAAAACATGGCATAGAGGTTGACCGGGCTAAGATCGAGATTATTTTCAAGCTTCCTCCACCTACTTCCGTTAAAGGTGTTCGAAGTTTCTTAGGGCATGCCGGATTCTATAGGCGTTTCATCAAGGATTTTTCCAAGATTGCAAATCCATTGTGCAAACTCCTTGAGAAAGATGCCAAATTTGTGTTTGACGAAAAATGCCTCAAAGCCTTTGAGGAATTGAAACAAAGGCTCACCACGGCACCTATTATTGTCACACCTAATTGGTCTCTTCCTTTCGAGCTCATGTGTGATGCCAGTGGTGTAGCCATTGGAGCAATGCTTGGCCAACATCACAACAAGGTTCTCCACCCGGTCTATTATGCAAGCAAGACACTCAACGGAGCGCAAATAAATTACATAGTGACTGAGCAAGAACTTCTTGCCATTGTTTATGCCTTCGAGAAGTTCCGGGCTTATTTGTTGGGATCTAAGGTGATAGTGTACATAGATCATGCTGCTCTTTGATATCTCATGGCATAGAAGGATGCAAAGCCTCGATGGGTCTTGTTGTTGCAAGAATTTGACTTCGAGGTCAAGGATCGCAAGGGAACTCAAAATCAAGTAGCTGATCATTTATCAAGGTTTGAAGAGGCAGGAAGGCCAAAGGGAGAGCTTGAAATCAATGATGCCTTCCCAGATGAACAAATATTGGCATCATCTAGCACTTTGCTCCTTGGTATGCCGATATTGCTAACTACTTGGTTAGTGACCTTATTCCGGAAGGATTGGAATCCTATCNACAAGTCCGGCGCTAAGTACCATATGCTTGCCCCTTATGTAAGTATCCACTAATGTAAGCTTCATTCGACTCAAGATCATATAGGGCTTGTGTGGAGTCACTGTGAAGGCTTTTGGTTTAGGGTAGGACAAGTTTCTGTTCAAGTGGGTTCCATCTTCCCTTAAGCACTTCTTTTGATTCGTTAATTTCACTTGACTCTTTGAGTCATTTCTCTTCTTTCTAAGGGGGTAGAGAGACACATTGTCACTCTTTCTTATGCATTTCAAACCTTTTCTCCTTTTTCAAGTTTCCACACCTTTCATTCTTTGCTTTTCTTGAATCCCTTTTTATTCTTTTTCACATTGAACATTCTTTTTGACTTTGTGCTTTTATTTCTTCTTCATTGCCTTTCCTTTTCTTCATTTTTGTGCCTTTTCGCTACTTTGTTGCAATCCTCGTCTCTCCCCCCAAACTTATACTTTTGCCATGTGCTAAACGAAAGATCGGGTGCCAAGAGAGGGTATCTTTTAGAACGGGTATAGGCTTGTATCATGGTTCTTAAAAGAAAAAGGTCTAAGGCTCAAAAGGGTAAATTAGGGATCATATCACTGGTAGGCTATGGAATTGTTCGAACTATCATTTGGATCAAGGAGAGCCTATAATCATGTCTTAAGTCAAAATTGCCCTAGGATTTCGCCACAACAAACTTTCAGGGCAAGTTTTAGACCAATGGCTCGGGACTTGGACTTGCAATACAATTCCTCACCACACAAGCTAATGGATTGCTAAAGACATAGAGTCGGGGGCCCACAACGACCTTAGATACGATTTGAGCACACAATGGTCCCGAAAAACCACTTGATGATTATCGGCCAACGCAAGAGTCTCAAGGTCACAACTTTCACCATCCTAAACACAACAATTTGTTTTTGACCATAAGAGCAAAGGCAAATGTGCTAGTCCCAAGTGAAGCTTTGCTTGAGGTACCCTTAACTACAAACTACTAAAAACAAAAAGAAAAAGAAAAACGGACTCAAACCCTTAAGAAGGTTGTCACGCCACCCATCATTGGGAAGAGCCACCCGGTTCACACAACATTCCACCTTTGGAAAGAATCGTGGCATTAAGAAAACCAAAGGTTTATTGAAAACTCCGAAAATAAGAAGCTACGAATCACAAATAAGAAGGTTAAAACGAAAAATGTTGTGGAAAACAGAATAAATATATACAAGAGGGGATTTGAATATACAACGGGGATGAATATATACAATATGATGTAACTTTATATACAGACCAAAAGTGAACTAAAAGTGCGATAATATCAAATTATATACAGAACAAATGTGAAAAGTCAAGAAAGCATAAAAATATCAATATATACAGTCATCCAAAATGTAGGGCTCACCCCCTCAAATGAAAGCTGGCATTGTCCCCAATGCCAACTAGTCTAAATAAGCACCAAATATAGAAAAAGGGATATAGAGGACTCCCTAAGCCGTGTCTGTCTGCATAGGATAATGGGTGGTCCTTGGGTCCTGTGTGTGCTCGGGAACCTCAGACTGGTTCCCGGTGGTCTGCTCTGCTGCTACTAGGACCTGGGCCAGGACCTGGACAGGCTCTGTGGAGGCCTCCGATGGGTCCGCCAACTGGATGATGGCACCATCTGCTCTAGGGATCGTCCTCCTCCTCTTCGGAGGCCTCTGGGTCTGCTCCAGCTGTGGATGACCTGCTAGGACTGGATCATCAAGCAACAAGTCCAAAGGCAGCTGGTCTGCCTTCAATCTATCAACATCTGCCTGCAGCTCCTTCACGGACTCCTTGGAGGCCCATGTCTTCCGCAACTTCCTGTGCTCCTTAGCAAGCTCCTTGAGAGCCTTGCTATGTAAATCCACTGCCTTTGTGTGCGCAACCTGAGTGTCGAGGATCTTCTTCTAGTTCTCAAGTATCTCTTTGAGCGCATCCTCGATCGACTGGGGTACCTGTGGGGCTGGGGGAGATGACTGAGCTGCTACAGTAGTAGTCAATGTGGATAGCTTGGACGAGGCAGTCTGTATCTAGTTGTTTATACATAGCAGGGCCTGGCTCAGTCGATGAGTAGTGATGGGATGGGCCTGGCTAGATGGGATCTCCGGGCCTGCTGGTGTGGAAGGGCCCGGAGGAATGGCTAAAAATGTGGAAGGTCTGGGAGGCATATCAGCAGAAATGGAGGTAGGCTCAGCAGGGACCTCTACAACAACTGGCTCTTCAGACTGGCCAGTTGGGGAAGAAGTAGGGGCTTTGTAGTTCTTGTCCTTGGGGTTGTCATTCCCCTTCAAGCTATACCAGGAGAACGGGGCTGTCACCTTGACCTTGACGTCGTAGGGCTTCTTGTCCACCTCCAAGTCCCGAAAGTACATGGTGAGGGTGCTAGGGAAAGGGTAGTTCCGGTCATGCTCTGCTCCCACTAACGAGATAATGCGGGACATCACATTCCCCACATTTATGGGGTATTCCCGCCATAATCGAAGCAACCAAAATAGCCCGGTGGAGAGGAAGGGTCTGGTCATGTGTAGTAGGATCCAACCGGCTGCAAACAAATGTCTCCCAACCCCTCGCCTCAAAGTTCAAGGTCCTCCGCAATATTTTGATCCAGTAGTCAACCAATCCGGAACGGTACCTGGGATTGCCAGGTACCGAGATAACCATGGACGGACCTCCTCGCCCATCTCCAACTTCACCATGTACAAAGTTTCATCCTCCTCATTGAAGCCCAAGTATTCCTTGAGGTATTTCCCATCAAACAACACTGTCTTATTGCGAACCTTGGTCACTTTGGAGCCCTTTTTGATGTGGGCTACATTGCAATAGAACTCTTTGACCATGTGTTCGTTGGTGTCCACATAGTTATCTAAAAAGTACTCCCAACCCACTCTAGTTCTGAACTGTCTCTGCACGTTAGGGTTGTGGGGTAATAGATCTCTGTCAATGAAACTCCGCTCCGGTATCAACTTTCTCACTGGCCACCACTCCCTAAACTTGTTGTACGCCACCTGGCTCACAAACCTATCCTCCCAAGCATCGAGCTTTCTAGTTCGGGCAATGCCTCCCACCTGAGGCTCACCACCTTCAACTACCTCCTCATCTCCCTGTACCTCCTCCTCGCCTTCTTCTGCACCCTCCCGGGATAATGAAGCTGTGGGGGAGGTGGAGTATTCACCACTGCCGGCTGCTGAGCCCTCAGACGACTCAGTGGGAACATGCTCTGGTGCTTGGGCAGTGGGTGATGGTGGAGGGGTATCTCTTAGCCTGAATCTCTCCGGCCAGTCTTCAACATATTCTGGCACGGAGTCTAAAGAAATTTCCCTTGACAGTTGGTACTCGCTCCCCGAGGAAAGGGAAACAGCTCTGTTTGCAGCTTTTATTAGCTTCCTGGTCTTTTTTATGTTTTCTCGAGCTTGGGGAGTGTGTTTGATCATTTTCTTTCCTTTGCCCTCCCGGGAGGATTCACCTCTCCCGGGTTGTTTTGATCCTTTTCCTCCTTGTTGTTTAACCATTGTCTACAAACATCATTCAATGTATTTGTTAGTATCAATCAAAGCAGTTCCAGTTATTGCAGTAGAACAAATTGCAGACAGAGTCACAGTGTTGCAAACAGTTGCAGAAATTGCCTAGTGCGGACCGCAAAAAATGGTAGTACGGCCGCACAGCGACCATTGCGGACCGCATAAAACCGACGGCGGTCCGCACAGGGATGGGGTTTAGAATACCCATCCTCTGAATCTGACCAGTGCGGACCGCACAAAATGGTACCGCGGCCGCACTGGGCCAGTGCGGACCGCACAAAATGTAGTGCGGCCGCACTGGGCAAAGGTCACATGGACATAAGATCATCAGTGCGGTCCGCACAAAGTGGTACTGCAGACCGCACTAGGGCACCGCGGACCGCACAGAAACGACCGCGCTACGTGCCCAGACTTGGCACTGAGTTAGGGTTCATCAGATGTTGCTTTTAAGTCCAAATTTTTACCTAATTAGGGTCCCTAAATGTTTTTCCAGTCCATTATACTCGCTAAGTCCACATGAATCATCATTTAAACTAACTTAACCTAAAAATCAAACTAATTACGGGAAAAAGAAGAACTATAATCTAAGAAAAATGAAAACAAAATGAAATTATACAATTAAACAGAGAAGAATTGAGTGAAATGTTACCAAATATAAAGATGAAGTGCAACTAATCAATGTCAAGCAAGAATTACGATCAAGGTGCAAGGGATGAACAGTAAATAATAGTTCTGAGGTTCGATTTTGTGAAAAGGGTAAAAGGGGGTCCTTGGGGTCTATTTATAGAGAAACCCCTGGGGCCGATGCTCACCTACCAGTGCGGACCGCACAAAATGGACCGCGGTCCGCACCGGGCTATTATGTTCAAGTCCAACTCAGTAACCCACCACGATCCACACAAAATGGACCGCGACTGCGGCGGTCCACCGCGAACCGCACCAAATCAACCGCGGTCACGGTGGAAAACTCCAGAGAGCAATTTTTGTCACCCTTTACCAGTGCGGACCGCACAGAATGGTAGTGCGGCCGCACTGGAAACTTCAGAGACCTGTGCAATTTTTCAACATGTCTTACACAGCATCAACACTATCCTGTAACATCTCACAACCAGTTAGCTCAAAAATCAATGCTACACTATAAAGAAAATCAAAGAAAACAAAAAGAAAAACACATGGGTTGCCTCCCAAGAAGCGCCCGATTTAACATCGCGGCACGACGTGTGTTACCATCACATCATTTGAAATGAACAACAGCCACCACATGGCTATCATCAAACTTCCCAAGATAATGCTTGACACGATGCCCATTCACTCTAAAGACTTCACCATTTTTGTTTTTCAAATCAAGAGCACCAAAAGGGGTCACCAACACAACTTCAAACGGTCCACTCTATTTTGATTTAAGCTTTCCCGGAAACAGACGTAACCGGGAATTGAACAAGAGAACCAAATCACCAACTTTGAACTCCTTCCCACGAGCATATTTATCATGAAGGTACTTCATCTTGTCCTTATACAAGGACGAACTAGAGTAGGCATGGAACCGGAATTCATCAAGTTCATTGAGTTGTTCAACACGAAGATTGGCGCAACATCCCACTCAAGATTAAGCTTCCTCAAAGCCCACATGGACTTATGCTCCAACTCCACTTGTAGATGACATGCTTTCCCAAACACCAACCGGTACGGTGACATACCAATTGGGGTCTTATAAGCGGTCCGGTAAGCCCATAGAGCATCATCTAACTTTTTAGACCACTCGGTCCTATTAGTATTGATGGTTTTGGACAAAATGCTCTTGATCTCCCTGTTAGACATTTCAACCTGGCCACTTGCTTGAGGATGATAAGGCGTAGACACTTTGTGATTGACACCATACTTGGAAAGCAAGGCATCAAAAGCTCTATTACAAAAATGTGATCCTCCATCACTACTAATTTCCCGAGGTGTACCAAACCTTGTGAAAATGCTCTTCATCAGAAATGCCACCACACTCCTAGCTTCATTGTTGGGCAAGGCCACGGCCTCAACCCATTTTGACACATAATCAATCGCTACAAGAATGGAAGTGTTTCCACACGAGCTTACAAAAGGGCCCACAAAATCGATACCACATACATCAAAGACATCAACTTCAAGAATGGTGTTTAGAGGCATCTCATATTTCTTGGAAATCCCACCCGCTCGTTGACATTCATCACATCTTTTTACTAGATCACTTGCATCTTTGAACAGGGTTGGCCGATAAAAACCACAACTCAGAACTTTCGAAGCAGTCCTCGCCCCTCCATGATGGCCACCATAGGGGGAGGAATGACAAGCCTCTAGAATTCTAAATTGCTCCTCCTCAAGTACACACCTCCGGATGACTCTGTCGGTGCAAATCTTGAACAAGTATGGCTCGTCCCAATAGAAGTCCAAACTATCCCATTTGAGCTTCTTCCTTTGGTTAGAAGAGAGCTCATACGGGATAGTGCCAGTCACAAGGAAATTAGCAATGTCCGCAATTCATGGCATATCACGCATCGACACAGAAAGTAGTTGCTCATCGGGGAATGTATCATTGATCTCTAAGCCATCACATGGCCTTCCTTCCTCCTCCAAGCGGGACAAATGATCCGCCACTTATTTCTCACTACCTTTCTGGTCCACTATTTCCAAATCAAACTCTTGAAGAAGTAACACCCATCGCATCAACCTTGACTTGGAGTCTTTCTTTGTCATCAAATACCTTAGGGCAGCATGATCGGTGTGCACTATGACTTTGGCTCCCATACGATATGGCCAAAATTTTTCTATGGCGAACGCAATAGCCAATAATTCCTTCTCCGTCACCGTGTAGTTCCTTTGAGCCTCATTCACAGTCTTGCTTGCATAGTACACTGGATGAAACATTTTGTTCACTTTTTGACCCAAAACTGCCCCAACCGCAACATCACTCGCGTCGCATATGAGCTCGAAAGGAAAACTCCAATTGGGTGCGGTAATGATCGGGGTGGTGGCCAACTTATGCTTAAGGAGTTCAAAAGCTTCCATACATCTCTCATCAAACACAAACTTTGTATCCTTTTCTAGCAACTTGCAAAGAGGATTCACTACCTTCGAAAAGTCCTTGATAAATCGCCGGTAAAACCCCGCAAGCCCAAGAAAACTCCTCACCCCCTAGACAGAAGTGGGGGGAGGAAGCCTTGAAATTACCTCTATCTTGGCTTTATCTACATCAATCCCATGCTTAGAAATTTTGTGGCCCAACACTATGCCCTCTTCAACTATGAAGTAGCATTTTTCCCAATTAAGAACGAGATTTGTGTCTTCACATCGGGCCAAGACTCTATCCAAATTTCTCAAACACTTTTCAAATGAATCACAAACCACACTAAAATTATCCATAAATACCTCCAAAATGTCTTCCACCATATCGGTGAAAATAGCCATCATGCATCTTTGGAATGTCGCCGGAGCATTGCACAACCCGAACGGCATCTGAGAGAAAGCAAAGGTGCCATATGGACAAGTAAAGGTGGTCTTCTCTTGGTCCTCCTGAGCGATTAAGATTTGATTATACCCCGAGTATCCATCCAAAAAGCAATAAAAGGCACGCCCCAAGGCAATCAAGCATTTGGTCAAGGAATGGCAAAGAGAAATGATCCTTGCGGGTCACCTTGTTCAGTTTCCGATAGTCCATGCATACTCTCCATCCGATAATGGTCCGAGTGGGAATAAGTTCATTGTTGTCATTTGTCACCACAGTTATCCCACCCTTCTTCGGTACACATTGCACCGGAGAAGTCCATGAGCTATCGGAGATTGGATACCCCACACCTGCATCTAGCCACTTGATCACTTCTTTCTTCACCACCTCTTGCATTGCCTCATTGAGCCTCCTTTGATGTTCCAAGGAGGGCTTTGCATCGTCCTCCATAATAATCTTGTGCATGCAAAATGCAGGGCTTATTCCCCGAATATCGGCCAGAGTCTATCCAATTGCCCTTTTTCGCCTTTGATGCACCTCCAAAGTGGCTTCAACCTGCATGTTAGTAAGGCAAGAAGAAAGAATAACTGATAAAGTTGAATTAGAGCCCAAGAATTCATACCTGAGGTGTGGAGGTAATGGCTTCAACTCCAACACCGGGGGTTCCTCGATTGAAGGCTATGTTGGAGGCGTCATTCTATTTTCAAGATCCAAAGAAAGTTTCCTAGGCTCATAAGAATAAGAGCCCATTCCATGTAACGCATTCACGCACTCCTCTCGGCCCGCATCATCATTGACATCCAAATTAAATAATACGGCCTCCAAAGGGTCCTCAACATTCATCATTGCACTGGTATCATCAATTATCATAGCCGTGACTAAATCCACAAATGAACACACTTCGGTGCAATTGGGCTGCTTCATTGACTTGCACACATGAAATACTACCTTTTCATCACCTACCCTAAAAGTGAGTTCCCCTGCTTCCACATCCACTAGAGCCTTCCTCATAGCAAGGAAAGGTCTCCCTAATATGATGGGGACCTCATAATCTACCTCATAATCGAATATCACAAAATCAGCTGGCAAGATGAATTTGTCCACCCGGACGAGCACATCATCAATAATACCCAATGGTCGCTTCATAGATCGGTCTGCCATTTGCAAATGCATGGAAGTTAGCCTCGGAGGCCCAATACCTAAAGTCACTAAAACTGAGAAGGGCATTAAATTGATGATTGCCCCAAGATCACATAAAGCTTTGGCAAAGTCTGCACTACCAATAGTGCAGGGGATAGTGAAAGCACCAGGATCCTCTAATTTCGGGGCCATTGAATGTACTATACCACTAACTTGGTAGGTCATCTTGATAGTTTCACAGTCCATTGATCTTTTCTTTGTAACCAAATCCTTCATGAATTTAGCATAACTAGGCATTTGCTCTGAAGCCTCCACCAAAGGCGCGTTGATGGATAAGCTCTTCATCATGTCAATGAACTTTTTGAATTGATGCTCACTTTTCTTCTTGGCTAGCCTCTGAGGATAGGGGGAGGTGGCCTAGGAAAAGGTGCATTGGCTTTTGGAACAACCGGCTCCGGCATGTCAATTACGAGCTCCCTAGACAGGTTCACGGCCTCTTGAGTTTCCACCTCGGTTTCATTAATGTCAATCCTCACTTCATTGTTCACATTGTCATCAACCACATCTTCAACTACCAAAAGAATTGCATCTTCTTGCAACTCAACATCATCATCAACAACTTGCTTTTGTTTGGAGGCATTCACATCACCGCCTCTCCCACTTCTTATTGTAACCGCCATAACATGGTTGTTCCCACCCTTTGGGTTCACTACCGTATCACTTGGTAGAGCACCCTTAGGGCGTGTATTCAAGGACTGAGAGATTTGACCTAGTTGCACCTCCAAATTCCTAATTGAAGTATTGTGAGAAGCCAATTGCGCATCAGAATCCGCATTCTTTTTCATCATTTGTTCGAACATCATTTCAATTCTACCCATTTCGTTGTTGGAAGAACTAGCACCCTGAGAAGGGAAAGGGGGTGGATTGTTCGGTTGTTGGTACATTGGAGGCCTTTGAAAGCCTTGCCCCCGGTTTCCTTGGCTCCCATTGTTCAATCCACCATGATTGTTATTGTTGCCCCAATTGTTGTTATTACTATTCCAATGCCCTTGGTTGCCTTGATTGTTATTCAGATTGCCCTAGTTGTTGTTTTGATTATTGTTCCCCCAATTACCATTATTTTGTTGTTGATTGCCCCAATTGCCCTGGGGTCGCCACTGTTGTTGGTTGGAAGAGTTGCCCTGTTGGCCTTGAAAATTGTTTACATATTGTACCTCTTCATTTTGCTCATCATAGCCATCATTTTGAAACCCATCACAATCATCATCAAATTGCTCAGAATTCCCTTGGGTTTGTTACCTTCTTTGCCCTTCTCTTGTTGACAAGCATATTCACACCCTCCATGGCATTTACTTGGCGAGCATTTTGGACTTGTTGCAATTGTGCCTTAGCCAATTGGTTCATAGTAGTTGTCAACTCCGCTATAGCCTGTCCAATTCCTTATGCAAATGAATAACCGTAGGGTCACCTTGAGGAACATTGGCTCTACTTTGCCATGTGGAGGACGTGTCCGCCATCTCATCAAGAATCGCACACGCTTCGTCATAAGGCAACTTCATGAAATTACCCCCAGTCAATTGATTGACTATGCATTGATTTGTGGTATTGATGCCCCGATAGAAGGTTAGTTGTATCATCGCCTCCGTCATATCATTATTGGGGCATTCCTTCACCATCGTTCTAAACCGCTCCCAAATCTCATGCAAAGGTTCCGTGGGTTCTTGCTTGAAGGCCAATATCTCATCTCGAAGTGCCGCCATGTGCCCGGGTGAGAAGAATTTAGTAATAAACTTATCCGCCAACTCATCCCAAGTACTGATGGAATGGTTGCGGAGTCTCTCTAGCCAATCCAATGCTTTCCCCCGAAGTGAGAAGGGGAAAAGCCTCAACCTAAGAGCACCCTCGGACACATTCGTCTGCTTGCTACCCCAACATAATCCACGAACCCCTTGAGATGTTTGTAGGCATTTTGATCCGCAACGCCCGTGAAATACCCACGCTGCTCAAGTAAAGTCAACATCACATTGGTTATCTAAAAATTGCCCGCCCGGATTCTGGGAGGGACAATAGCACTTGCATAGCCTTGGTTCGGTAGCACCCGAGGAACCACTCTTGGAGGTGGTGGAGGAGGGTCTGGAACATTGTCATTTGCATTGGCCTGGCGGCCTCGTCGTGGTCCGGAAGGTACAAGAGGCACCTCATCCTCTCCAATTTCATCAACCTCCTCCCCCGAAAGCACATTTCCAAGAGGGTTATTTGCATTTAAAGCCATTTTGGTACCTGTAGTATTGACACACACAAATTAGTAACAAAGAAGGAAAGAAGAACAACACACAAAACTAACTAAATAGATCGCCAAAACCATTAGCTCCCCGGCAACGGCATCGCAGCCAACTCCGCACTACTAATAAGTAGCAAGAGAGGGTCGCAATAGCTTTTACCCGATTTTGGGTCGGGATCGAATCCACAGAGAGCTAGGATTGGAATCGAGCATCTATCTAGTTTAGGATTGCGTATGTGTTCTTAATTGGTCTTCTATTCATTTTTTATTTTTCTTTATATTCTACTATGATCAAACTACAAATTATAATTGCAACTAAATTAAACTAAGAGTAAATTGCTACAAGTTGTATCTAATGGTTTAAAAGGCACTAGGGTAGTGACTTTCACCTAGGTGGCTAATTGACGGGTAATTGCATCTAAGGCACGATTGACATGATTGGGGAAATATGTTATAACCGTTGCTCGATACTACCCACTCTACACCTCTCGGTAGAAAGAGTGGTTTTGCCCAATTGACTCTCTCAAGATCAATTAGGTATGCATATTTGCCCAAGCAACTAGGGTTCAAGTCGGGTAATTACTCTCTCAAGGTTTAACCCTTTAATTGGGACTATCAAATCTCTTGAGTCCATCCCAATTCCTTGTTGAGTCAGTTTTGGAGACTTAGGTTCTCTTTCTCAAGAAGAGCCTAAGTCAACATAGCACAAACTAGTGTTTGCAACCACTAATTCATAAATTAAACCATAAAATTGACCCAAATAACAAACATCCATAATCAATCTAACCTTAAATCACAACACCCATCAATTACCCACACTAGGGTTGAGCCACAACCCTAGATAATGGGTCTAGCTACTCACGCTTGAAGATAAAATCAGAGAAATATATTAAGAGAAAGACATATTAATTAATTACTAAAGTAGATACAAAGTTTCGATGATTAAAACCATGTAAAGACGCCAAAAATGGATAACAAATATCGTCTCACGAGCGCAGCTACAGTATTGTAATATCTGATGCCCTAAAAATGGAAAAATGTTCTATTTATACTAAGCTGGAAAAACTGGACAAAATTGCCCCTGCGGGGTCAGTGCGGACCGCACAAAATGGTGTGCGGCCGCACTAGGCTCTTGACTCTGAAAAATCAACTCTCTGAGCCCAGGCTCCGCGGACCGCACAGAATGGACTGTGGCCGCAGAGGTATCTAGCACGGTCCGCACAAACAATACTGCGGACCGCATAGGCTTGAGCCTTGGCACTTGACGTCTCTCTGAAGTTTGCTTCTGCGGACCGCATAAAATGGTAGTGCGGCCGCGGTGTCTTCAATGCGGGCCGCACAATATCTACTGCGGCCGCACTGCTTTGATGCCTTAAAATCCAGGTCTTTGAATCTCCCTAGTGCGGACCGCACAAAGTGTAGTGCGGCCGCACTAGGCCTGTTTGTCCTGAGTTGTCTTGTCTTTGGTACTTGTGCAGGTTTCACTCCTTTTTGAGCCGATCTTTGACATCTCGTCACTTTGTTGATCAAACCTGCAATCAAGCACAACATATGAGCCTTATGGGACTATTTTGTAAGAATTTATACTCAAAGCGTAAGCAAGAAGGTGCATGAAACACGTCAAAATCCCTGGTTATCAACATACTGACAAGATGGGGAAAGCGCGGAAGGATATTGATATCACGCGCATTAATGAGGCGGTGCCACCGGTAGTTGTTGCTCCCCCAGAGATTCAGACCCAGAGTGCTGCTGATACAGAGATTCCAGACCCCCAGATGCCTGTTACTCTTCAGGCCACAGTGGCTTCCACTTCCACTTCACAGTCCACCATTGCTCAGCCTTCTGCCACAATGCCAACTATTTCGAGGCTCGGTCTCCTAGCTCAGCATGCAAATGCTTAGGTGGACCAGCTTCTGAAGAACCTCGACACCCTCATCAGGCAAACATTGACTCCCATCCAGTCCACAGTGACGGCTCTCCAACAGCAACAAACAACTTATGGGGATCGATTGAAGCAGCTTGCGGTGCGGATTGAAAAGATAGAGCGGGGTGAGGTGGGCGACTTGCCAAAGCTCCTTGATGATGTGGCCACAATGAAGACTGAACTCCACAAGATGCAGACTCTTGAGTTTGATCTATCCTCTCTTCTACCCAAGGAAGGTGAGCAGGGAGCGGGCACGGCTGTGGCTTGTTTAGATCTTGACTTCTCCACCTTGATGACAACTCCTGCACCTCAGACTATCGGGCCTTCCTAGACTACAATTTCCCTTGAACACATCGACATCCCTTCTGAGGATGATTGCGGACACTCTGCAGAGTTCAAAGATGCGGAAACAGACGAGGGAGAGACTGAGGAGGAGTCATCATCCGAGGAGGATGCGGGTCCTCAGGAGAAAGGCAAGCAGATTGCTGCCCCTACAGTTGCGGAGGAGGAGCAAGCTGATGTTCAGAGGGAAATAGAACATTCGCTAGCGGACATGGTCTTCCAAGAAATTCCATCGACCACCCATCCATCAGTAGGCGAGGCTAGCAGCTCACAGGCCCCAGCTCCAGTTTCGGGCCAGTTGGAGATCCCTCCTCCATCAGTGGAGGTCACTCCTCAGGCCGAGATCTCATCGGTCCCAGCTTCAGCATCAGAGGGTGACCCCAACATCATTCAGACGGCTTCCGACTCCCATAGCGCTTAGTGCACCTCAGGGAGCCCCTAATCTCTGTTTTAGATTCTTATGCTTTGGGGACAATGCATGATTTTTAGTTAGAGGTGGGATAGCCTTGTACAAACTTTTTGTGAACCGTTGTACATGTTTTGGTGTATATAAGCAAATCTCTATCCTTTTGTGTATACTTGTGTTGTTTTCGTACATGTGTTATCATTTTATATACTTGTGTTGTTTTTGTACATATGTTATCTTTGTATAAAAAAATATATATATATTTAAAAACCCAATAACAAGTAAATTGTAGATGCATGTTCATCTTTAGTAATTAGTAATGAATTCCCCTTGGTTTTTCTTCGCTGGGTTCTTTTCCAAGGGTGTAATAGTAGAACCAGTGCAGTAGGGTGAAACATTTTTACTGGCTTCGTGTAATTGTCTAGTCTCAAGCATGTATGCCTGTAAATAACCTATACCCTTCCATTAATATAAAAAAAAATGTGAAATCATCTGTGTGAACTTGAGGCTCGCTCTTTGACTCTATGTTTACTTAGAGTCATACATGTAAATATGATGAAAGCTTCGAGTTGCCAAGTGTTGACTCGAGGGCTAAAGCTATGTTGAGTCAAACAGTTCATGTGCCATGTGTGTGAGTCTTTGTATAAATAACTCTTGTGTTTACTTCTGCCATCTAGAACTTGCTCGGTTGGTCTTTCGATGCTAATGATAATTACATTTGGTTGGAGAAATGACCTTAGGCAGTCTTTGTGATTTTGGAAGACCACTTAGCCTTTCAAGCTACCCATTGTATACATATTATCACTAGTTACCCCATTTGAGCCTTTAACCTTTTCCTTGGCCACCTCATTACAAACCTTTCCCCTTTTGTAAAATAATTCTCTCTTTTGAATCTGTCCCTCCTTGAACAACGAGGTTGTACAGTGAGTGTAGGCTAGTGTACCTCAAGGTATTCATATGAAATTATTCAAGCTCCAAAAGAAAATATATATATTACTAATTATATTATAATATATATAATATATATATATGATATATATAATATATATAATATATATATATGAGCCTTGAAAATGAAAATAGGAGTATTTGAAGTGGTTCAATTGTTGGAGATATTAGCGAGCTAATAGAGGCCTAGTGGTTTGAAAAGAAGCAAAGAGCAACAAGAAAGAAAAATGTGAGTAGTGTTCAAGGAGGGTGTAGTCACGTGTACCCTAATTTTTATCCGACCCTTCCCTAAACCTACATTACGAGCCTAAAAAGTCCTTATGGGATCTCCAACCGAACGTTCTTAGAATAATGTGATGAATTAAAATAAGGGCAAGCCTATGGCATGGCATGTTGTAACACTTGAAACTCTTTTTGAGAGTGAGTATCTTTGTGAATCCGTCCCTTTTGTTGTCATTGTAAATATTGTGAGTTTGGAAATTTTTCTAGTGAGGGCACATGAGTTGTGAGGTTGGACAGAAGTTAAGTTCTTGAAGTTGAATGCAAGTGCACTCAGCTGAGAGTAACATTTAGGCAAATTGGTCGAGGCTCAAAGTTTCACGAGTTGATTAGTTTCTTTGTAAATAACAATGATGGTTCAGGAAGGGTAAATAAACAAAAGTGCATGCTTGTAGTACTAACAACTAACACCATCTACGGTCACTATTGTTTCATATCATTTAGATGGAGTCTAGAATAGGATAGTGTCGTCTTAGTTGCTTGAGGACAAGCAAGAGTTTTATTTGGGGGTTTTGATGTGCCGGAGAATTTCGGCACATTTAATACCAATTGCTTAGATTTTAGCTTCTTTTAAATGCAATTATCTCTTATACTTATGTAATTTTGATGTTTTGCAGTGTATGAGGTTTAAGGACCCAAGAACATGGAAATGAAATCGAAAAGCCACAAAAAGGACAAGAAAATGGCAAAATGCGATCGCAAATGCAACAATGAGGACTGCAAATCCCATATGCAGGCTGCATATTGCCTAGAGGAACCGCATAGTCCAACGGTCTGTTGGCTAAATTCAGGCGCAAGAAATACGGTCCATTATGCGACCGCATAACAAGTTTGCGGGCCGCATAATGGGCCGAAGACTCCCTGTGGAAGTTTCTGAAGCTGGAAATGCGGTGACACTATGCAGTCGCAAATCAACAATGCGGACCGCATAATCAAGATGCGACGACTACCAGAAAACTAGGGTTCAAAGATGCGATAGCTCTGAAGAAAATGCGGATCGCATGTTTGTTATGCGACAGATATGCGGTCGCAGAATTGACCTGGAAGGGTATTTTTTTCCGAATTTAGTCCCGAGTTTTGGCCCACTATAAATAGATTTATTGGGGTTTTGTGGGGGCATCTTGTCTGGTTTTTGAGCTACATTCCAACCCTTTAATATTCCTCTCTTTTGGAAGCTTTAGGAATGAAGAATCTTGCACTTTGTAAGCTTTATGGTATTTTTTATTCTCATCTTTTTGTATTTTAGTATGAGTAGCTAGCTTTAAATACTAAGGTTGTGGACCCTTAATGGGTGTTATGTTAATGGGTGTTTAAGATTGAATATATATATAATGGTTGGTTGATATATATTTACTTCTCATTCTTCATTTATTGTTGGTGGTTGCAAACATTAACAAGTGCCATTAAGCTCTTTCTTTACTTGGAAAAGCGGGTTAGAATTTGGTAGAAGTAAATATCAAAGACTTAAGGCGTTAAACCTTGTTTAATAGAATCGCTTAGGAATAAGTCAATTTTTATTTGGCATAAATTGATTACTCTTAATTGCAACTCTTTTATATTTGGAAAAATCATAAAAAGGAAATACTACCCAACTATTGGAAAATATTGGGTAGTCATTTAGAAATCATTTGCATATCTAAAGGACCTTCCATTAGAAATATATCATATTAACACCGATAGCATTACATTCCATTGAACGTTACAACTAGTTCTCTCTTTAAATCACAATCATATCATACTCTTGTTACAATTAACGGAATAGAATTACGACCCAAGTCAAGTAGCACACTACTCGAGTAACCTTTTCACGCCTATTCCCTGTGTGATTCGACCCCAACCTTGTTTGTTTATTATATTTGACACCGACCGCCTTACACTAATTAAAGTGTAATTTGAGCATATCAATTATGCAACCTTTTCGATCAGGAGATATTAAATACACCAAGTTAAGCTTATCTCTTTCACGTGCATCCCACATGCTCGAATCTGCCCATTTTAGTGCACCTGAGGATGGACCTGTGGGATGGACCTGGTTCATGCCTGAGCTCCTTTGTCAGTCTTCAAAACTAACCTTTACTTGGGCCAACAAATTCCCCTTTTTGACGATGAAAAACTCTGTGCTTTTCATACGCTTAGGCCCTGTATAAACTCAGCTCAATATCAACGCAATGTTAGAAATATTTTTCCTTTTTATCAGTTATCATCAAGGACCAGGTACATTAGGTTATAAACGTCACCGTTCAAAGTCTAAACATCACTTGTTTAATGCAGAACCTTTTTCCCCCTTTTGGCATCATCGAAAAGTTGCATAAAAAAATGTGAGATAACCAGATTTTAAAGCTTACTCATGGCCACTGGAGCTACTTCAAATGCAAACATGGATTAATCATCATAGATCAAGCTAAGAATTTCAACCATCAAAGAAATATAAACAAACAGTTAGACCAAAAACAGTGAATTTCATTGATGATTGATAATATTCTACCACAAAGCATAAGAAGAAATAAAAATACTGAAAACATGTGCAAAAGAAACAAAAAGTCCCAAATTGGGTCACTGGTTGATCTACACTAGGCTAGGATTTAAGGCTTGGAAGAGGTAGGGGTTGGGTTATTCGCTTGGAGAAGTTTCAGCATGTCTTGAAGAATTCCATCATTCTTCTCCTTTTCCTTGCAAGTTCAGCTCTTAGAACATCTCTCTCAGATTGTACCTCAACCAACCATGTCTTCAGCCTTGCTATCTCAACATCCTTTGCCTCACTCTCCTGTAATAGAGCTCTGACCTTGCTATTGATAGGTGTCCTTTTAGATGAACCAGGTTCATTAGGAATGGCATTGACCTCATAATCGCAAGCAAGCAGAGTATTAACCCCACTTCTTCATAGGTACCTTGAAAGGTGCAAGCACAGTTGTGAGAAAGAAACCATAGGGAATGGCATGAGTGTTGGTGCCATTGACAACTCTATCGGTAGGTCCGCGAGGGTTTCCTATTCAGACGGAACAGGTTCATCTATATTTTTCCCAACTTGAACCAACCCCTCAGCAGCTTCGCCAGACCCACTTCCCACCCCCCACCCCCCCTATTTTGCTCACACTCTCTTCTATTTCAGTAAATTCCTCTCCCCAAATAACCATTGCACCAGTTTCTTTTGATAGACCATCAGGAGTGGGTGAAGAATCAACCACTCTTTTACCCTTTCCCCTCACAGCACTCCTAGCACCCTTGCTCTCTTTTTCTTTTCCCTTTTTATTTTTACCACCAACTTCTCCAGATTTTGTAGTCTCAACACCTGCTATGGATTCTATAAGTACAAATCTATTCTCCAAATTTGCAGCAACTTCAGAAATTGTCTCAGGAGTAACTTTAGAATCAGAAGATACCTGTTTAGTTTCGGAATACCTACTTTCTTCCCCCTTAGTAGCAGGATTAAATGAATCTTCAGATTTCTCGGATTCTCCTTCCCTAATTGCTTGTTTATTTTCCTGATTAGCTCTCGTTCTGCGACAATCTTACGAGCCATCATCATTACTCTACTTTTCTTAGAGATAGGTGTGGTTGAAGGAGTGGTAGAAGGTGTGGAAGTGGTTTCCTATGGTGGTGGTGAAGGATTCCAGAGGTGTTCGACATATCTAGGCTAGGGTCTGGAAAAGAAGAGAATTAGATTGTGTTTGGCAGATGAAAGAAGAATTAGAGTTTTTGACGGCTTGAGAGAGATGAAGTAAGGAATACACTAAAGCTGATCAATATACAGGGAATAATTGATGGTGTAGCTACAGCTTTTCAGACTCTTAGATGTTTAATCAAACTGAAATTCAGTTTTGAAGAGATGTTGGAGAATATCCCTAGAATCTAGATACTTCCATGTGGTTGGGACTCTTTTGAATGGGATTGGTTCACTTGTAATGGATAAGTCCAAAAGGAGTTTGGTATTTGGTAGGACTCTGCATGATCCAAATATAGTTATTTCAAATTATGCAGAGTGTAGAAAACATACCGTGTTATCTTGATGAACCAGGTTCTTCCCTGAAAATTCTCTTGTGTAAGTCTAAATTTGCCAATACAGAGAAAATATCATTAGAGATTAATGAGTGATTTTAGCACATGGCACAACAGTATACTATGGAAAGTATGAGACTGAGCAAGATTTAATCTAATTATACACAATTTACAGACTTTCTAACCAAATTTTGTTCAATTTTTTTTCCGTTTAACCTTGAACTGGTCCTTTTAGGTGATCTTAATCATCCCTAATTCCAACATTTTCCTCTCAAAAGTGATCTCTACTTAAGGCTTTTGTGAAGATGTCAGCAATTTGCTTGTCAGTAGCACAAAACTCCACAGTGATCAAGCCATTCTCATAGTTGTCCCTCAAAAAAATAGTGCCTAACATCTATGTGCTTAGTTCTCTTATGATGAACCGGTTTCTTTGTCATACTAACAACACTAGTGTTATCACAAAATATAGGGATGCAACCACATCAATTCCAAAGTTCAATAATTGTTGTTTGATCCACAACAATTGAGCACAACATGAAGCAGCAACAACATACTCCGCTTCAGCAGTAGATTAGGCCACTGAATTTTGCTTTTTGGTAGCCCATGACACAAGACATGAACCAAGGAAGTGTGCCATACCTGAGGTGCTCTTCCTATCCACAAGGAAACCTGCATAATCAGTGTCATCATATCCCACTAGGTTAAAATTACTACCTTTTGGATACCAAAGACAAAGGTCAGTAGTGCCTTTCAAGTATCTCATTATTCTCTTGACAGCAGTTAAGTGGGACTTGTTTGGATTTGCCTGAAATCGAGCACAAAGATCTATACTTAAAACAATTTCAGGTCTGCTAGCAGTAAGATACAAAAGAGAACCAATCATTCCCCTATACAACTTCTGATCAACAGATGAACCAAGTTCATCTATATCCAATTTCGTGGATGTTGCAATAGGAGTGTCAATTTATTTGGATGTTCCTTCCTGGTTTTGTTACTGAGTAATAGGTCCATGGACAGGTTCCCTCGAGGTTTGAGGATCAGTTCCTCTATAGTCAGCTCCCCCTGTCATATTTCCCTGGGTGGAAGGACCTGTTCCATCACCTGTTCCTTACTGTGATGCATCTTCAGGCTGGACTGTGGTTTCACCATTTGAATTTCTTATCAGCCAATCTCTTCATTATCTTGTTCCTGCCTCTCAGAAAGAATGTTAGTTTTAAAAAATAATATATACATTTTTCTACACACATAGTTCTTTTACTGTATATCTTATAAGCTTTACTATGTGAAGAATATCCCAAGAATACTCCCTCATCACTTCTGGGATCATACTTACCTAGGGAGTCTTTGCCATTGTTTTGCACAAAGCACTTGCATCTAAATGCCCTAACATGGGATATATTTAGCTTTTTCCCTTTAAGTGACTCATAGGTAATCTTCTTAATAAGAGATCTAGTCATGCAACTATTTATGATGTAGCATGCAAAAATTCAGCAAACTTAGCATTTTCAAATTTAGTTCCATGATTAGACCTAATTGATGCAAGTTGATTACCTAGTTGTTTCTGAGTTTTTCTAACAAAAGAAGTAAACATGTCAAGTGCTTCATCTTTAGATATTAAAAACAATATCCAAGTAAACCTAGAGTAATCATCAACAAGCACCATCACATATCTTTTACCACCTCTGCTTAATGTTCTCATTGGACCGCAGAGATCCATATGGACCAGTTCCATCGTTCTGGTGGTGCTTACCACTTTCTTGCATTTAAAAGAGGATCTTACTTGTTTCCCCCTTCCACAAGCCGCAAAAACTTTGTCTTCCTTGAGCTTGATGTTAGGAAGCCCTATCACCAGATCCTTGGAGACTAATTTGTTGAGTTGACTCAGACTTGCATGTCCAAGTCTCTTGTGCCAAAGGAGGGGATCATTGTCTAACACACTTAAGAAAGTGAGTTCATTTTCTGAAAGTGTGGACAAATCTACAATGTATGTATTGTTTACTCTTTTTCCCTGCAAAACAATCTTGTCAGTGGTAAGATTAATCACAAAACATTTGGTAGAGGTGAATGCTACCAAGTTACCTCTATCACATAATTGTAATACACTGATTAGACTATACTTTAGGCCATCTATCAAGTAGACATTCTCAATAGAGTGAGAATCAGTCTTACCTACCTTTCCAACCCCAATGATCTCACCTTTCATCCCATTTCCAAAGGAGATATTACCTCATTTGAGGTCCTCAAGTGAAAGGAACTGGTTCTTGCTTCCTATTAAATGCTTTGCACAGCCACTATCCATGCACCATATTTGGCTGCTCCCTTTCACTTGGACCCGCAAAAGGAAATCAGGGGTTAGTCTTAGGAACCCAAACTAGTTTGGGTCCCTTTCTATAGGAAAAAGGGTGAATCAGATTCCTTTTAGCCCAATCTGGCAGCCTATTTTTCCCTTGAACAAATTCTTTATTCTTTTGACTAGCCTTTTATTTTGCAATACATTCACTTTTATGGTGACCATTTTTACCACAGTGTGTGCAAATTATGTTCTCAGGAAATGTGAGGTACTTGCTTTTAGGATTCCACTTAGGTGCAGGGGTCCCGTAGCCAAGTCCTCTCTTATTGCTACTATGGTGTTCATGTATCCATGAAAGTGCATCGGAGGACCTATTCCGTTTAAAGGTTCTGTCTAGCTCGTGCTTAACCTTACTTAGATCCTCCTTAAGGACTCTTATCTACTCATCTCTTTTGTACAACTCATATTTCATTTTTCCTACATTTTCTTCTAAAGTGAGTTATGTGTGATCAACTTTCTTTTTACTAGTTGCTAATTTAAATTTTAGATTTTCAGATCTAAGCTCTAGGACAGTGGTGTCAAGTTCATGAACCTGATTCTTTAACTCAGCATTTTTACTTTCACTTTCACTAGCCCTAAGTTCCAGATTTTTGCACTTAGCATTCAAAACCACACACTCCTTAGACGATGTTCCTTTTCGTTGTTTAGATCCTCAGATTAATCATTGAAATCTAGGAGTAACTCAGATAGCCTTTCTTTAGACAAAAATTTAATCTTGTCTTTGAGATGAATTATACTTACCGCTCATTCCTCATCGGATTCTCCAATTTCCATAAGTGCTTGTTCATCTCCATCTTCATCCTCTGAGTCCTCATCTAAGCTTTCTCCCCAGGCAGCAACCATAGCCTTTGTTGATCCTTTGTTCTTTTTGGGTTGAACCTGTTCCTTCTTCCTGTTCCTTCGTTCAGTTGTTTCCTTCTTCTATTCAATTTCTCATTGAGGGCAGTTTTTGATGTGGTGATCAGTCTTCCCACACTTGTAACACCCCTCATTGGTTTGTTTTTTAAGAACCCTTGATTTTCTGTAGCTTCCACTTCTTGAAGGACCCTTTCCTCTCATTAGGTACTTCTTGAAGTCCTTTGTGATCATGGTCGTTTCATCCTCCTCTAGATCAGCACCTTCAGTGATTCTGAGTGCCAGGCTCCTTTCCTTCTTGGGTGCATCCATCTTCATGGTTTGCCTTCTAAGTTCATAGGCAGTGAGATTTCCAATTAGCTCATCCAACTTAAGAGTGGCAATATTCTTTGATTCCT
>NC_031995.1:89512019-89515916 GCF_001879085.1 Nicotiana attenuata | reverse complement strand
AGTCTGATGAATCTTTCTCCTAAGATAGAAAACCTAGTCTGATGAATTTTCTCCTAGGATAAACATCTTAGTCTGATGAATCTTTCTCCTAAGATAGAAAACCTAGTCTGATGAACTTTCTCCTAGGATAGAAATCTTAGTCTGATGAATTTTTCTCCTAAGACACGAAAAAAGAGACCTAGTCTGATGAATTTTCTCCTAGGATAAACATCTTAGTCTGATGAATCTTTCTCCTAAGATAGAAGACCTAGTCTGATGAACTTTCTCCTAGGATCAAAATCTTAGTCTGATGAATCTTTCTCCTAAGATAGAAAACCTAGTCCGATGAATTTTCTCCTAGGATAATAATTTAAAAAAAAAGAAAGAAGGGAAGTCTGAATTTGAAAAAAAAAGAGGGGTCATTTTTAGTTTTCTTAAGATTATCAACGTTTAGTTTTAGTGAAATCAGGGGCCCCACCTGGAGAATAGGGTCAGTCTTTACTTCAGTCAAGCTTAGTTTATAGTTTTCCGCAAGCTCAATCACTTTTAGGAGACGCACATCCTAGTCTAGTCTTTAGTTTACTCTCATCATTGCGTCAATAGTATAAGTGGTTTACAATATTGCTAACAACTCACAAATCTTCCTAGTGCAAACTGGGGCAGAAAAATTTCTTTTGTTTTGTCTGTTTTGTTGTAATCAGGCGCCCACCTGGAGAACAAGGGAAGACAACTCAAGTTTCAAGGGAAAGTAGTTTTTAAGGAAGACAACTCAAGTTTCAAGGGAAAGTAGTTTCGAAGGAAGACAACTCAAGTTTCAAAGGAAAGCAGTTTCGAAGGATGCAAGGGAAAATAGTGTCAAGTAACAAGAGAAGACGGTTCAGGTTCAGCAATCAGGCGCCCACCTGGAAAAAAGGGAATTCAATTCAGAATGCAATTCAGGTCAGCAACAAAAGAAGCTCGTGTCAAGAATGCGAGTCAGCGGTCCGAGATGATCAACAGAAGTTAGTCACAATCCAGAATAAAAAGAAAAACTAAAAGAAAGGCAAGAAGTGAATCCAAATGCAGAAAGTTAATGAAAGATGTGAGCTGCTCAAGACAAGGCTGAGGTCATAAGCTCTCCATGTCCCGTCTTGGTTTGAAAAGCTGAAGAAGATGGAACCAACACCTGTGGCTAACAAACATCAAGATTCAGATCAGGGTCCGCATGAAGCACCAACCAAAACTCAAGATCAAGCTTCAGAAGACTCATAGATAGGAACCTTGTAACTCGTAGCTGATAGGCTTAGTTAGGCTTTTTCATTTTTTATTTTGATGTAATAACGGGACGGCGGACCGGAACCTCAGCGGAACGGCACCTCGACTGGCTCTCCACCTCGGTACTCCATCACCTCATTCACTTCTGAACTACACGTGGCCTGATTCCTTTATAGCCAAGGATATGTAGGCAGCTCAGATACCAGGGCTCGGTCACATTCTCCCTCCTCTTAGTTTTGGTCTCACTAAATAAGGGTCGGGTCAAAAACCTGTCTAGTCATTCTTTGTCTGAAAACTCTTCGCGTTTTCAGTCAAAGAGGGGCAGCTGTAGACATGTGATTTTTGACCCTCCCCGAGATTTTACATATCTTAGCATGTAAATATTTAGTTTAGGCTTAATATCTTTATTTCAACTGATTTTGACTTTTTTTTACTTTATTTTATTACAAAAAAATAAAAATTACAAAAATATTTTAGTTTACGTATCTTTGGTAAATTTAAATAAAAAATATACAAAAATAGTACCTTATCTTTATTTTTATATAATCTTGAAAACACAAAAAATAGTTTATGTTTTATAGTTTAGTTCAATTAATTAAAATTAGTTTTATATTCTTATATTATAATTGTACATAATTTTAGAAGGAGGAATTAGTTTTAGGTTGGTTTATCCCGTCTTTATAAATCTTGTAGTCCATTTTTTTTAGTCTTTGGCCAATTCCCAAGCCCATAATCCCTAGGCCCATACCCCTAACCCTGCAAAAAAAAAAGCTAACGCCTAAAAATCTGGATGGGTCCTTTCCGCCGCTGAACATAGACGGGACCTCCACCCCCATGATCGATCATCCTCTTTCATAAAGAAGAAGTAGTCATTCTCGATGATGGCTGCTGAAGCCAAAACAACGACCACTAAATAACCAGCCACCTCCCTTCATCCATCAATGTTTCTGCTTCTTCTCGCTCACAGCAGCTCGCCGGAAAACGAGCTGAAACGACTACCTAAACCAGCCGAGTTCGAGTTTGCCGTTGAGATCACGTTTGAGTTTTCCGGTCGTGGTTCTGTGTCGCCTCGGATTTTGCTGCTGTTTTTCAGTCGAATTTTCGGAAACGGAACTGCTGTACCTCCTGGTTTTTCTTCACTACTGAAAGATTTTGGATTATCAGGTTCATTATTACTTTAGTTTTCTTCATTTTATTTGGTTAATGTGAATCTATCCTCTGATTTGTTTGCTCAATTTCTGTATTGGGAAAAAACTGAATTTAAATATTGAAGATGACGTGTCATGACACGTGGACCGATCAAATAGTCAAAGCATGGTAATCAGTTAGAAGGCACGAGCAACAACAGATGCGGGAGAGAAGATATTTAAAGGCACGAGCTATTATTCAGATGAAACGAGACTCGTATCTGTTCGAGTCATTTAAAGCTCGAAGATCAGAAGGAATTGAAGACATGAATCTGATAGCGTAAAAGAGTCCAAATTCAACATTAAATGCCAAATACGTTAGAGAATTTGTATTTAACAAGAATGATTGAGTAACGTTTCTTTTAATGTCATTTATTGCTCATAATTGCCTCATTAAGACAAAGGCGTTACACTTTCTCTTAGAATTAACTATAAAAGGAGAAAGTCACAACATCTGTAGGACAGGAAATATCATTGAGATTACATTGAAATACAAACTTATTTACTGCTTTATTATTCTCCTAAATTCTTTATTCTTTTCGTCTCCTGATTATCAGTAACCCGATTTTTTCTCTTAATTTCTAGTTTTAACTGAAATTCTATTTTTTGGTTAAACAAATTGGTTCCGTTACCGGAAATCTGATTATCAAGCATATCTCAATCTAATTTTCCTGATTGCGTCAATCATGTCAAACAACAATGACAACACTCAAGGAAACCCAGAAATTCAGACAATCCAACAACTTCAGGGAGATTCCCCACAAGGCTCTCCACAAGGTTCTCCACGAGGCTCCCCACGACGATCTCGTGAAGGCACTCCTGATGGATCTTATACGGATGGACAGGCTCAATTTGAAAACGTTGAAACCATGAATGAGGCTCTGCAAAAACTTATCGCTGCTCAAGTTAATAACGCTCTCCAAGCTTTTGTTCGTCAATTGCCTGCTGTTCCACCTACATCTGCTCCTAACAACAATTTGGAAAATCCTCGTTTAGGATTGTTTAATTCTGGCACCGGTGGAACCCCTAGTGAAACACAAGAGAGAGACCCAGGTAATCCAGTTAATTCTGATTTACAAAGTCTAGTACTAACCTTACAGAAACAGCTTAAGGAGCAAAATGAACGCATAGAGCAAATACCTGGAGTACCGCCCGTGATCAAGGGCGTGAATATAGATAAATATTCCCAACAACCATGAAAGCCAAGTGCTGCTCCCCTTCCAATTCCAAAGAAGTTTAAAATGCCTGATATTCCAAAGTATGATGGTACATCAGACCCACGAGATCACGTTACTGCATTCACAACAGGTGTCAAGGGCAATGATTTGACTAAGCAAGAAATTGAGTCGGTCTTGGTCAAAAAATTCGGTGAAACACTCACTAAAGGAGCCCTAACATGGTATTCTCTTTTACCTGAAAATTCTAAAAATTCATTTGCTGAGCTTGCAGATTTATTTATCAAAGCACACTCGGGAGC
>NC_031995.1:89429521-89510006 GCF_001879085.1 Nicotiana attenuata | reverse complement strand
ATGAAAGTTGTAGGCCCTTGAAATAGATTTCCAACGATACATTATGGAGCCCCAACGAAAATCTGTGCAAATAGTTATGTGCATTTTACGGAACAGTACGCGCATGCGCGCCCGGTAGTGCGCCCATTAGCGCGGCCGCGCTAATTTTGAGGCACTGTTTCTGCCATTTAGTGTGGTCAGTAGCGCGGGCAAGCCTCCAGTAGCGCGGGTGCGCTAGTGGGGGGTCGTTTTAAAGCTATATTTCGTCCCCCACAGCCCTAAAACATAAAAACTTGCTCTAGAAAGGGGAACTCTCAAAAACCTAACTCCATAAGGGTCCTTCCACCACCCAAGGTAAGTTCTAATGGCGATTCTAAGTTAATTTCAATTTCCCAACATCTTATTAACATGGGTAAACCCTCCATATCATTAGATAATCGGTTGGGTCATCATTGTTGAGAGAAGGAAGCCTAGAACTCGAAATTCAAGGGTTTGAACTTCGAAAAGGTAATGTCTTCACCCTCTAATTGATTCTAGCATTGGTTTAATGATTATAAACCCTAGTTCATGAGATATGAGTTGATGAGTTTGATAGAAAAGCATGAACGATTATAGATTTGGGGTGTTGAGTGTTGATTATTGGTTAAGGGTGTTATCTAGCTTATGGGTGATAAAGAATAATATCGATTACAACCATTTGAGACTTTAGAATTTATCTAGGGGCAAGGAAATGGGTTGTTGGGTGTAGAGACACCATTAATAAGGACTATGAAGCTTTATTTTCACCAAGTGTTTGATAAAATACTTAAGTGACCAAAACAGGAGCATTATAGCTAATATGGAATCCGTTTGACTTGTATTGCTATAGATTAAAGTTGAAAGGGTTGACAAACGTTGTATTACGCTCAAGAGCCGGAAGTTAAGGTATGTAAGGCTAACTCTTTACGTTTGGGAATGTCTATGATTCTCCCTACGTCATATTCATTATGACCCTTACCAGTTTCCTCAGAAAGTAACTATGACCTAGTCCCCTGAATAGTAGTAGAACTTCTATTCTCTAGATGGCATAGTTTCATAATCATTAGATATTCTATGAGTCTCAGTTATGACAGATCAACTTATTATGAATATTCATCTCAGTCTAATCCTATTCACTATTACAGTATCATATCACCTGGTATGGCTCATTATTTCAGTATCATTTATTACAGTATGATTCTCAGTTCCTGATTCTAAATTCCTGAATGTTGAACACCTGTATTTGGGCCTGAGGCCGTAGTTTATGCTTTATGCATTTTTGGGCCTGAGGCCGTAGTTATGTATACGTATATTTTGGCCTGAGGCCGTAGTTTATGCTTTATGAATTTTTGGGCCTGAGGCCGTAGTTATGTATACGTATACTTGGGCCTGAGGCCGTAGCTTGTGCACATATATATATTTATTGGGCCCGAGGCCGTAGCTTATCAAATAAACAGGTTGTTCATCATTCAGAAGAGGGAGTATTCATATCCTTACTTCCTTGTTCAGTTATCAGTTTATCAGCTAGCAGTACAGTTTCAGTTTCAGTATTTACAGCTCTTTTGTTAAGATATTTTACATACCAGTGCAATTCAAATGTACTGATGTCCCTTTTGCCCAGGGCCTGCATCTCGCGATGCAGGTAACGATTTTCAGGTTGACGATTCTGCTTGTTAGGACATCTCGTATCAGCTGTTGGTGAGCCAGTCTTTCGGGGCCTTATCTCTCTTTTGTGTTAGTCATTACAGTATTTCGGTTAATAAGGTATACCGGGGACCTTGTCCCGGTACACAGTTGGCATTTTCAGTATTCCTTAGAGGCTTCGTAGACTATAACCCAGTCAGTCAGATATTAGTAGGCTTTCATGTGTTACCCTGTCGGCTACTTGTTTATACTTGCAGACCTTTCAGTATTTTCCGCATCTATGATATTTCAGTCGGACTTTTTAGCAGATTATCATGTTTTACATTTACCTCTAGCTCATAGTTATACCACATGTTGATCCAGCCATACAGTTGGTTCGCTCGGTCACATGCAGTCAGGCACCGAGTGCCGTGTTACGCCCAGGCCATGGTTCGGGGCGTGACACAGACAGACTCTGGATTAACTGGGCATAAGTCGCTCGCGTGTCCCTCTCCACATATTTCACAAAATATTTGAACCTGTTACACTGGCTGGGCTTGTTGCTTGTTAATAACCAAGGTCATATGATTGACTTGGTTGGCCAATGTGTTTGGGTACAAGTGCTGAAATTGATAATAAGTTGCTGAAATATTTGATAAAAAAGTGCTAATAAGCTCTTTTTTTGGTAAAATGACTTAAATAACCTTAGAACTGTTTACACTTATAAGGGTGTAATTTCTTCAAAATTTTAGATTCTAGATCGATTCAAATACAAAATATTCTATTTGTTATTTTATTTTAAATACAATTGCACTTAGATAAGATAATTTTTATGATAAATATAATTTATTTTATAATAAGTATTTAATCATAAGTTATAATAATTAATAAATTGACAAAAGTTTCTCAGTAAAAAAGAAACCTAAATAGGAAAAATTATTTGAAGAGAAACAAACATTGTCTTTATCACCACAACACTTAGAAAGCATTGTAACAACTAAAATTCGCTCCTGAAAAATAATAATCAAGACAAGAAATGTAGCGATAAATATTATATTTAATTTCAAGTGATGGGGTTACAATCTCTAAAATATCTCTAAATCTAAAGAGATGTAGTCCTCTAATTCTTTTCCTCGCAAACGATGGTTCAAGAGCTTGAAAGCTTGATCTTGAACTTGACGGATTTCAGATTTGCAGTACGTCACGAACAATTTGACGCTCGTCACGAACCAGGATTTGGTGTTGGGTTATCACGAACGGAAGATTTGAAGCCGCCCGCCTATGACTTGAGTTCGCCTTTGGAATTTGACCACAGACGATGATTGTAGATATGGATGGAGACCTTGATGCTATTCTTCAGAGCTTCTTTAGCCTTTCCTTCTGCTTACTTGCTTGTCCCTTAGCCTTCTCCTTTGACCCCTTTATATAGGTGTGGGGTGGAGTAATCTCCAAGAAAATCCTAGTGGATCATTGGGCTTGAGGCTTATGGCCTGACCCATTTTGATAGAAGACCAATTGACGGGTTAGCCCAATAATATATTGGACCTTTATTTAAATCAATTTAATTGGATTTAAATAACAAACCCAATTATACTAGTCCATGTTACTTAATTGGACCAATATATATTTAATTTGTGGTAAAATCCAAATTTCTTATGGATTTAAATTTGATAAAATTTTAATTGTCTACAAATGCCCCATACATCAAGGCTTGGCGAGATGTAAGTTTGCGAAATTGAAAGGCAAGACTTGAAGTATATGTGAGAAGAACAGTTCAACACATCATACTATTTACTTTCCTTTTCTGATTTGGAGTCTGATCGCAATTTTCCATTTTCGGAAGTGCAACTTACGGGCGTCTACTTATCCTTGGAATGATTTTTTTGTTTTCCAAAGTCTTATGGACTTATTAACCGGAAATCAGTCAATATTGCCAAAGCACAAAGTCATGTAAAGCTTGAAAAATATTAGCTTCTTTATAACCAAGAACTTAAATCAGCTTCTTTCGACGTCATGCATTAAAATCATTAAAGGAGAGATTCCCAAACATGGCACTCCCTATTAATTGTAAGAATCTTTTTCTTTCTTTCTTGTACGAACATATATGGACCAAAATTCTTTCCTTTTTATTTTTGTTTTCAGGTTTCAAACTTGACCAACTCCAATTTGGACGTGGTATTTTCCTTGTTTACGCATACTGTGACTTGAGCGCCAAGAGTTCTCCTAAAAAAATTTCAATTCCCCTTTCTATAAATTCAGAGCCTTCTTCTATGATTATTGCCACCATAGCAATCTCCTATATTTGATGAAAGCAATATTGTGTCCTCTTAAATTTTCTTTTGATTCATGTTTCCTTTGTTTTTTTCAGGAAACCGATGGCATCAGCAAAGGAAGTTCGAATCGGCAAACTTTGTGCAACTATTTTAACATTAAACTTGGCCATAGCTTGAAGCTTCGTGTCGTTGGGCACCGTTACCTGTCACGCAGATCTGAAACTTCGAGTCACTAGTACCTTTATCTACCGTGACGAGTTAAAGCCTCGTGCTATTGACACCACTACCTGCTGCTGAATTAAAGCTCCATGTCGTTGACACGGATCAATTAAACAGGACCAAAAGCTTCGTGTTGTTGGCACCGAGGGCTCCAAAACCTTTCCTCTTTCGCTCCAGAAGCTGTCCGGGATAGCCATCTTTGCGTATCAATGGGGAAACAACCATATCTTGTCGTAGGATGATCAGAAATACAAGTTGTTTGATCCTTTTGAAACTACACTTCAAATACTTCAACATATCAAAATTTTGGTGCGAAATTCTTTCTGTAGCTTCTCATGAATTTTTTTGAATTTTCGTTTCAGATGTTGCCGCGCTCGACTTTACAGCTTTACACGCCTTCACCAAAAAAAATCATATCTTGGTGTAGAAACGTCGAAATCATGAGCGGTTTACGGTTCCGAAAACTAGACTTCTTGAACTAGAACAAAGGTAAAAATCAATATCAGACTGTCCATAGATCTTCCCAGGTATTTATCAGAAGTTAGGAGACGAGTTTCGACCAGCTGGTTCCTTCAGCTTTGCGCGCCTTCACCAAACAATTAGTATCTTGCTGTAGGAATGTCGAAATTGTAAGTCGCTTGATTCTACTTATGCTAGACTCAAAGGAATGAAACATATCAAAATTTCACCTCCAAACACCTTCTGTATCGGATGAAATTAATTTTTGAAGTTGATCAATGCATCTGGCCTGCTGATCTCACAGCTTTGTGCACTCTCGGTGAAAATGTCATATCTCGAGATAGGAGCGTCCAAATAACTAGCCGTTTGTGCCATTGAAAAGAAGACTCTGAGAGATACAATATATATAAAGCTCGATTCTCCACCTTCTTTGATCCAGTCACAGTAAATCTTTGAATCAAAGGCCGAAATTGGTAGGATTATTCGGGCAGCATACTTCTTTTTTTTTTATTGCAGGTTTGGCGAGAGAAAGGTTGGTGCCTCCTCATCCTTGTCGCTTTGGTGACAAAATTATATGGAGAACTTATGTTTGTAATCTTTGGCTAGAAAGTCCCTGGAGCATCCCTCACCTTCAATCTTTGGCGTGAGATAAATCCTTCTTCCAACTTGGTGAAGAAGTTCATGGAGCATCTCATCTTTCAAGCTTTGGCGCGGAACAACCCCTTCTTGCAACTTGGTGAAGAAGTTCATGAGAGTTCTATCCTTCGAGATTTTATATGGAATAACCCCTTCTTGTAACTTGGTGAAGAAGTTCACGGAGCTTCCTATTTTTTCAAGCTTTGACAGAACAACCTGTGAAGTATTCCGTCCTTCAAGATTCGGCACAGAAGTGCACGTCACAATGATCACCATCTGTATTGAAGCGTCGTGTCATTGACACCGATTCTTGTTGCTGAGTGAAAGCTTTGTGCCGTTGTCTTTATTGCTTGTGCGTGGCTGGTGGAACTGCGAGTTTCAGATACTCAACGACCTAACTCATGGTCGAGGCCAGAGATTAGCGAGGCTCCCTAATTTTAACTTCCCTTTCCATGCTGATTAGTTTTAATCAAACTTTTTTGTTACTCATGCCAACCTTTTTCTTCCTTTCCTTTCTTAGAACGTTGGGCTGTCGAGAAGTATTCATGAAGCAGCAGAACCACAAAACAAAATCAACATTAGCCCATGAAGCATTGGTCCGAAAGCATAACGTCTCAATTAGTGCACCGAATGCATCCATCGTCGTTAACCAACCCAACCAGCAGGAACCAAAGTATACAGTACTCTATAGGAAGATAGCAGCGAGCCTTAAGTCAAATTAAGCATCTCGTCATCAACATTGATACTTACTGCTAAACTGAGCTTTGCACCGTCGACACCAATCAATCATGCGAAATCACAAGTTTCATCATGTCGTCCTCATCGACATTTATGAGTGTAGTTGAAGTGTCGTGTTGCTGCAACGTCGTGCAATTGGCACCAAGGACTTTCAAGATACTTTCTTTTGCAAGATTTTGCGAGAGTTTCGGCGATCTTGACATCCCTAAGAAGATGCATTGCTAGCGAACCTCTCGTCTCTTTGCGGCTTGGAAAGAGAGACATATGAAGTGTCCTTTCGACCTTGGCGACAAAATCCCTACACTTGGAGGCTTGGAGAGACAATACTTCATCATTGGGGAGCCAACATGTACCACATTGCATCATTGCAGGTTGACGAGGAAGACAACTGGAGTAGGCCTTTCCAACTTCGGCGAACAAACACTTAGCGCGTCTCTGCAAAAATGTTTATTTCTCGATGCAGGGGCGATGAAATCACAAGTCGCTTCTTCCTAAAGATCACAACTCAAAGGGCTGGAACACATAAAAAGATTCAGCACCAAATTTCTTGAGGATTAGCCGCAATATTGTTTTTTTGAAGCTGATAAACGTATCCAGCGTTTTAACTTTACAGCATTGTATAGTCTCGCTAAAAGATTGATATCTCGAGCTAGGAGTGTCCGAATCGCTATCCGTTTGCGCCATTGGAAAGAAAGCTCTGACACCTATCACACCTGAAAATTTCATAGCACAATTCCCCTCGTAATGGCTGCACTAATATTCTGGAGTTGCTCCCGACGTCTGCTGTACTTGCAATCCAGCTTTGCGCACTCCTATAGAAAAATTCATATCTCGAGCTAGGAGACTCCAAATTGCAATCCGTTTGCGCGGTTAGAAAGAAAACTTATAGATCTGCAACACAAATGAATTTCACAATATAACTCCTTTCGAGCTGGGAACAGATAATTCTCAAAATCCATCTAGCTGTAGTAACTTTCAGATTCGTGTAGCTCCGACAAAAGAAATAGTATCTTGAGCTAGGAGACTCCAAATTGTGATCCGTTTGTGCTGTTAGAAAGTAAACTCATAGAGATGCAACGCATATGAATTTCACGGTAGAACTCCTTCCGAGCTGGAAACAAAAAATTCTCACAATCCATCTAGCTGCAGTAACTTTCAGATTCGTGCGGTTCCGACAACAAAAATCATATCTTGAGCCAGGAGCCTCCAAATCACAAACGGATTGTGTTGTTGGAGATTAGACACCCAAATCTACAACATATAAAATATTTGGAGCAGAACGTCTTTTGGATGGACCGCAGTAGTTTTCCAAAGTTGATCTCGTCGTTCGTTGAGCTCGCTTTCCAGCTTTATACTCTTTGAGTTGTCCTATGAATGTTGTTTTTTTTTTTTTTTGAAATTTACTCTACAGTCTTAGATGTAGTAAGTTTTTCTATCATGCTTCACAAATCTTATCTCTTCGTTTTCTTTTGCAGACTCGCAAAGAAGCTCAAAGGGTCGAGATATCAGACTGAGGTGTCATACAAGATGCGGAGCCACCCCTTCACCAACTGTTGTACTTGATTGGTTGATAGTCTTGAAGTTCATCAACGGCGGCTCCCACGGTGATTGAAGATTTTTTTCAAGAGAGACCACTTCTCATATATGGGACATTCAACCAACACTTGCACAAGAGAAGAAAACTATCATGCCCGAGGTCTAACAACAAGATATGTGAATAAGAGATCATCACAACTACTGAACGCGAGAGACATACATTGAGAATGGCCTTATGTGGAGACGTCATACGGACTTGGAAAAGCATTTAAGACGCGTCAGAAACGAAGCCTAGTTTACGATCATCTTCATGATTTAGGCTTTTGCATAGAAAAATGTCTAGTTCCTTTCGTCTCTATATTTTTTTGATGTATCAACTTTTGTACAATTAAAGCGATAAAACATCTTTTATACTTCAAAGCAAATCGTCTCCTTTCCCTCATATATATGTGCCTCTACACTTGGAAGAATTAATATAATGATCCGATGACGCCAAACTTTTTATTTTTTTAAACCTCATGCGACTGAACTTAGAATAAAACTCTAAGCTGCCTACGTACCTCGGTGAAGAGGATCAAGTCATAACGTAGTTCAGAGGAAGTATAAGGTTTTTTTATGGAGTTTATACTGCTGTAGAGAAGGAGTATAGCAAATTGAAGACTTTGCTCAAATTTGAATAGCTTTACATCTTGAAGACTTGCTTAATTTGAAGAGCTTTGCATCTCGAAGACTTTGCTCGAATTTGAAGAGCTTTGCAACTTGAAGACTTTGCTCGAATTTGAAGAGATTTACATCTTGAAGACTTTGCTCCATTTAAAGAGCTTCACAACTTGAAGTCTTTTCTCTAATTTGAATAGCTTTGCAACTTGAAGTCTTTGCTCGATTTCGGTGAGCTTTGCAACTTGAAGACTTTGCTCAAATTTTGAGATCTTTGCAACTTGAAGACTTTGCTCAAATTTAGAGAGCTTTGCAAGTTGAAGCTTTAGATCGAGTTTGAAGAACTTCGCTTTGAAGTCTTTCCTCTACTTTTGAAGAGCTTTACAAGTTGGAGAATTGGCTTGAATTTGAGGAGTTCCGTGACATACAGTTTAAGCTCGTGTATTAAGGAGCACCATAACTTGCAGTTTAGGCTCGTGCGCTGAGGAGTATTTTGACATGCAGTTTAGGCTCATGCATCGAGGAGTATTTTGCAACTTGCAGTTTAGACTCATGCGTCAATGAGTGTGGTGACTTGAAGTTTAGGCTCATGAGTCAAAGAGCGTTGAGACTTGCAGTTTAGGCTCATACGTCAAGGAGCGTTGAGACTTGCAGTTTAGGCTCATACGTCAAGGAGCGTAGCAGCATGCATTTTAGGCTCGTGTATTAAGGAGCTTCATGACTTGCAATTTAGGCTCGTGCGTCGAGGAGTGTAGCAGCATGCAGTTTAGGCTCGTGCATTAAGGAGCTTCATGACTTGCAGTTTAGGCTCGTGTGTCGAGGAGTGTAGCAGCATGCAGTTTAGGCTCGTGCATTAAGTAGCTTCATGACTTGCAGTTTAGGCTCGTGTGTCGAGGAGTGTTGAGACTTGCAGTTTAGGCTCATACGTCAAGGAGCGTTATAACATGCATGGACTCTTCAATTTCATCTTCGGATGAATACTTGCCCCCATTCTCATAATCGTTTGCTTCTATTTCATCATGAGGCTCAAAGCTAGGAAACCTTTGGTCTACACTTGTAGCCATACCAATTCCATATCATGTGCACTGGTGGCCAACTCTTCAAAAGTTTTAGGCTTTATTCCTTGCAAGATGTAGTGAAGGCTCCAATGCATACCTTGGATGCACATTTCGATGCTAGAAGTTTCGCTAAGACGGTCTTTACAGTTGAGGCTTAAACTCCTCCAACGATTGATGAATTCAATAACTGGCTCCTCCTTCCATTGGCGGGCATTCGTAAGTTCAATCATACTCACAATGCGCCTTGTGGTATAGAAATGATTGAGGAATTTCTGCTCGAGTTGCTCCCAACTATCAATCGAACTAGGTTCAAGATTTGTGTACCAATCGAAAGCATTTCCTTTGAGAGATCGAACAAACTGTTTGACAAGGTGATCATCATAAGTTCCAGCATCATTGCATGTCTCGACGAAGTGTGCAACATGTTGCTTGGGATTCCCTTTACCGTCAAATTGTTGAAGTGTAGGGGGTTGATATCCACTTGGCATCTTCAAGTTATCAATCCTTTGGGTGTACGGCTTTGCGTATGTAAGGAAAGATTTAGGCAAAGGCTCAATTTTATCCTTGATGGTCCCTATGATAAAGTCCTTCAATTGCTCAACATGAATCTGCCCATCAGAAGAGACTTGGAGCTCTTTGGTCATTGTTGTTAGCTTCGTAGAGGACTCTCCTTTCTCTTGAATTTCTAAAAGCTTCATAGGTGCTTGGCTTGATTCTTCCTCTGTCATACTCTCTACCTTATTCATCAACTTGGAAAGTTTATCATCTTGATCTTTCATGTACTTTGTCAGGCCTTCAACTGCTTTTATCATATTTGCAAGTTGTTCTTCTACGGTAGAAGCTTCAATCGTCATCGTTTGCATGACCAGTGCAGAGGACGAAGAATGGTATGTATCATCACTTAGATAGAGAGCAGATTGTGGAGTGACACGAGGAGAGATTGGAGAAAATTCATTGCTCAAGACGTCATCATCTTTCTGCATAAAGAGATTGTGGGACTGGCGATGGCATTCTTTTGAAAGGCTGAATCGCGCGAAAGTTCGTTCGACCACCTCATTGATGTTGTTCCCTTCTTCTAGCAGATACGAAGATGATCTCACTTCATTTGGAGAAGATGAACGAAAAACCTGAGTTGTGGACGGCGCTTCAAGCACTTGTTGTCCTAGTATTTCGGCTTTGCTTCTTTTGATTTGCCGAACAATCTCCATGGCAACTTCCAATCCGCTTTTGGAGTCAAATCTAGGGTTGTTTCTTATTGTAGCCATCTTGGTGTTCTTGAACTTCAAAGAAAAGACATGAAAGGTAGAGATGGTCCCACTGGGCGTGCCAAAATTTGTAACAACTAAATTTCGCTCTTGAAAAATAATAATCAAGACAAGAAATGTAGCGACAAATATTATATTTAATTTCAAGTGATGGGGTTACAATCTCTAAAATATCTCTAAATCTAAAGAGATGTAGTCCTCTGATTCTTCTCCTCACGGGCGATGGTTCAAGAGCTTGAAAGCTTGATCTTGAACTTGACGGATTTCAGATTTGTAGTACGTCACGAACAATTTGACGCTCGTCACGAACCAGGATTTGGTGTTGGGTTATCACGAACGGAAGATTTGAAGCCGCCCGCCTATGACTTGAGTTCGCCTTTGGAATTTGACCACAGACGATGATTGCAGATATGGATGGAGACCTTGATGCTATTCTTCAGAGCTTCTTTAGCCTTTCCTTCTGCTTACTTGCTTGTCCCTTAGCCTTCTCCTTTGACCCCTTTATATAGGTGTGGGGTGGAGTCATCTCCAAGAAAACCCTAGTGGATCATTGGGCTTGAGGCTTATGGGCTGACCCATTTTGATAGAAGACCAATTGACGGGCTAGCCCAATAATATATTGGACCTTTATTTAAATTAATTTAATTGGATTTAAATAACAAACCCAATTATACTAGTCCATGTTACTTAATTGGACCAATATATATTTAATTTGTGGTAAAATCCAATTTTTTTATGGATTTAAATTTGATAAAATTTTAATTGTCTACAAGCATGACACCAAAAATCTGATATGTCCTCATTTATTACATACAGTTCAAAGATTAATACACAGTCACATAAATATAAGTATGCAAAGGAATAGAGAATTTGCTTATCTTAAACAGTCAATAAGAATTGCAAACTTGAGGAGGTGCGGAGGAGGTGGGGAGGGGAGGGAGGTTAGCTTGAATACTTGAGCTAGTGAGTATCGATCTAGGAGTTTTGTTCTAAAAAAGGAATATTTTAAGGATAAAATAGTAAAAATCTTGGTCAAACTTAAAGTGCTTATAAGCTAAAAAAATTCATAAGTTGGGGGTGACCAGCTTATGGCTTTTGACTTATTTTTAGCTTATAAGCGTTTGATTTATAAACACTTTTAACTTTACCAAACGCATAGATAAACAAAAAAATGCTTATAAGCCAGTCTGACCAGCTTATAAGCTTAGCCAAACACCCTCTAAATAATTCCACATTTTATTGTTTTTCATCTTGTGAATCATACCACCCCTAAGAAAAGAAATAACCCATTATTCACGGGGGACGGTGCTAGTGTGCTACCCGCTCCAAATTCCAGAATACAAACCTAGACATGTTAAAGCTAGTGTCTTTTGTTTCATCACATAACTTGACTCCATTGTCAAATTTCATTGCAGGCATTCAATTTCAGTCCGCCTTCACTGTTAAGGCTACACCCACTAATCATTTCTTCCACTTAGCGCGAGTCTTTTCTTCAATCAGTCATTCCCAGTCCAAGGTATATCAAATCCCACCTTCCTTTCTTCTCTCACTCATCAATTTTACTAGCTGTTACCCCAGGCACGTATAGTTGCTGTAATCATATATTTTTTTAAAAAAAATTTAAACCCAGATGGAAGCTGATTCTTACATGTTTGGGCCATACAAGATTGACAAAAAAGAAGTCTTCTACTCCACTGATTTGTCCTATGCCTTGGTCAACCTCCGTCCCCTTCTTCCTGGTAATTCTTATTAAAAATGCATATGCTAGTAAAGATCATCTTCTCTCACTTTCTTTCTCCACTGATCTTTACTTGTGCTGAACTGAAATTAGATTTCTGGTATTTTTTATTTTGTAACCTAGGATCTTTTTTCCCCCTAATTTTCTTTAATTAGTAATAAGCACCTGTTATTTTTGACTGCAACTTTATCCCTTGATAGAAGGAGTGATGCATCCAGGAGCTGTATTCAACACACATAACAACTAACACCATTCATTTGGATGGTTGGAAAATAGTAGAGCAAGCTTTGACAGTAAAAAGACAGGAGAGAAAATATGCATACTTAGTTAAGCGATTGCAGAAAACTGCATTTTTATAGGGTTTCGTTTTGCTTATTCATCCTAGACACATGCAATGCTTCATAGTTCAAGCACCAAACTAACTGCTGGGCAACCTTTTGTTGCTTAAAGCAAAATAACCAACATTATACTAGGTAAATGAACACTGTCATATATAAGTGCTTGATCCTATACTTATCTGCTACTCTAGACTAAGGTCTGGCTTGCAGCACTTCTACTGTGTTCATCTGGTAATTTGCCAGAACCAAACTTCTTAAAATGTGGAATCTATGGAAACTCTATCCTCATTCTGCATTCTTCATACAAGATTCTTCTCCAACAAAATTTATAAACAAACACCTTCAATGTAGTGCTTCCCTTTTGTGCTACTTCCTTAAGTATCAGTTTCGGGTGCATACTACTGTTATTTGTATATCCTTCTTATAGTCCCTTGTATTTTGTGATCATTATTCATATTTCTCTTGTATCGTAAAAGAAAATCACTTTAGTATTGGTTTAGTTTTATGTCATCCTTTTCCGATGTCACATGAGTACCATCTAGTGATCACTCTTCTTTTGCCGTGCAGGTCATATCCTTTTCCATCGAATGGTTGTTGGAGATTCATTATATATTTTCTAATGTGAATATAGTTGCTTACTTGTGATGATACAGAGGAAGCTGAAATATGGTGCTTTATGTCCTCAATTTACTTTTTGTATGATCCCTCTGTGCTTAAATGTGGTTTTAACTCCAGAAGTACATGTATTTGGGACTTTGCTGTATATCTTCAAATAGAGTATATCTCAGAGGATCAGTTTAGAAAGTCCAGTACTCTTTTAAATGGTAATGCAATGCTACTTGCAATCACTCAATTAATCGACCAACTAGGCTCAGTCAAATCCTCAGTGTCTATTCTGTTCTATTTGATTCGTTTTTTAATACCAAGTAATCTAACTTTTAAGGCAAATAAAAAGTTTAATTTTTTTTATAAAATTATTGGTTCTCTCTTTTTAAAATAAATTTCTGTAGAGATTTTTAAATCTTACACTAATCCTTGCATGAAAATTCAAGTCTCCTATCATAATAACAAGACTCATGACAAATACCAATCCTAATGTAAGTGTAACAACAAGTTTGGATACTCTAAAGATGTAACATAGCAGGGAGCCTGCTCTTCATCCTTTGTACTTCTGCTGGTAGCTTCTCAGTACTATTATATCAATAAAGCTACCTTACCTTATAAAAAATAAAAATAAAAAATCTAAGTGTTACCGCAACTAAGCATTTTTTGCTTCTTTTGTTTTGTTCTTTGTAAGTCTGCATTGAGTCCGAGAGATCTAGATCTTTTGAGACAGCTTTCCTTGATATGATTTGAGGTCTTCCTTGTTCTCTTTTATCACTTTCAATCATTATATCATGGTACATATGGACCATTGCATGTGAAGATAAACCATGTCAAGTAACCTCTTATTTTATTTTCAGTGCTACTTTTAGTATATCCTCTGTGTGTGGTTTTCCTTCTAATCTTTCCATATCCTGTATATTACCATCCATCTTAGCATTTGCATGTCTTGTGGATATGTTAAGGTTTAAAGGACCAACATTCACTACGTATAACATTACTAGTTTCGCAACCATTATATAGTATTTGACTTCCACTTTAGTGGGTATCTTCCAATCTTTAAGCCCTACCCTGTCACCCCTCCATTTCAATTTATTTATTTTTAATTTTATGCATTACATTTTCATCTATCATGCCATCCTCCTGGAAGACTGAGCCTAAATATTTGAATTGTCTGCACCTGTATACCATAGTCCCTTCTGATCTCACTGCACTTACATTCTTCTTGCGGAGGCTAACCCTCATAACATTCATAGTATCTTTACTTTCGTAGATCTAATTCTACCAATATAGCTAAGGTTTCTGTCATGGATATATGAACATATGCGATTTTATTCTCATGATTTGTGTTGAGCAACACACTATCTTTATGAGGTAGGGGTAAGGTCTGCCTCTCTATCTTTATAAGGTAGGGGTAAGGTCTGCGTACACACTACCCTCCCCCGACCCTCCCCCGGCCCCATTTATGGGAATACACTGGGTTCGTTGTTGTTGTTGTTGTTTGATTTGTGTTGAGCAATTGATTGCAATATCATTTTCATCTCTCATTGATCTTGCAACTATCCATCAAATTTGTTGGCAATAATCTTAATACACTTAACTTGGTTTGGGTCTTTACCCATCTTCTCTTTTAGTTGTGCTAGCTTATAGATCACATACTCACAGATGCAGAAAAAACATCCAATAAAAGTTAGCTATGATATGCAAAAGTCTGGAGAAATAATAATAAATTTGAACTTTGTTAGTTTTTAAGGACAAGTGGCATCTGGCAATTATTAATTTATGTAATACAGAAGAGTTGATTCCCATGACTGGACCATGAAAGCTTGTAACCAGACAAGATAGTGTTATTGGCTGTGGTCTGAATGATTCCTCTCACAAACTCATCCTGCAATGCAGTTAATAAACTTTTCATTGACAGTCATTATGAGGTTTATAATTCTTCAAATATATATTAATATACAGTTAACAAAGATGTTATGTCTGTTGGGGATGATTCTTGTTCCAATCTTTTGTGATAACTGCAACAAAAGTTTTCTCCCACCAATTAATAGGTTCAATTTTGTGCTTTATTGGCCTTTGGGCATGTCGCACTCTACATCTATTAGTTTCTTGAAAGTCTGCTTGTATTCTTTTGTTTTTCTTTTCCTTGGTGTATTATGGATTATGGTGTGGCATTCAAAATCTGAAGCATCATATTTGGTCTACTTAACGAGATGTACATGTGCTTGTCTGCCCAAGACGCGAAGTAAAGCGCTTTGCTGATCTTACTGCTGATGAAACTAGCGACTTGTGGCTTACAGCACAAAAAGTGGGCAAGCAACTTGAGTCCTACCACAAGGCATCCTCTCTTACATTTGCAATCCAAGTAAGAAGGCAGAGTTGTTATAGTTTTAGTTGTTATCATTGATGATATTATTGTAAAACCTGATATGCTCGGATTTTTGAAAAAGGCAGCTGAATGCAGAATTTGATATTTATAAAGTATTCTTGGCATCATTGTACAATGTAAAAAGGATAGCCAGATTTTCTTTGTGATGGAGTTATGTATACTTTCACTTATGTTCTTGTTTTATTATTATTTGTTTCCTTTGGCTTATTTTACTGGTTGAGAAGCTGGTCCTAAGTTCTTTGCTTCTGTTAATATCTCAGGATGGACCCCAGGCGGGGCAGACAGTTCCTCATGTTCACGTTCACATCATCCCGCGTAAAAGTGGTGACTTTGAAAAGAATGATGAGATTTATGATGCTGTAGGATTCAAATATCTGCTACTGATTACTACTACTTAGTTGGGTGGATTTAAAATACAAATTGCCGGTACTAATCTTTTTGCATTATTCATGCAGCTGGACGTGAAGGAGAAGGAGATGAAGCAATCGCTTGATTTGGACAAAGAAAGGAAAGACAGGAGCATTGAGGAGATGGCTGAAGAGGCAGATGAATACAGAAAACTTTTCTAGTGAAGAGGCATAATATATCATCTCATTATTGTCTTTAGAATCCAGCTGTTGCCTATTGATCACTAACTATTCCGTGGATTATACATTCGGATATTATAAACTAGTATATGGTTACATTCTGGTATTAGCAGTAAGATACTCCCATCTGAGAAGGGAATTTTACTGATATAACTGAAGCTATTGTGGTTTTCTCCTGTACTCAAATTTGTTTGCTATAGCGGAACACTATACCACTAATATATCAATGATAGCCACTGCAGAATTGGGGTTTAGGGTTACAAGCCCTTCAATTTTCCTAAGGATTCCATGATCTCATATTTTTTTTTGCTATCCTGACCAGAATTAAAATGTTGAGATACCTTAATCCTTATACTTTCAATCCCGTTATTCTAATTGGAATAGAAGGAGCGCCATTTTATTTTTTGTAACAACTTTTTTTTTAAGATGCCATTTTACACGATACGCTCTTATATAACTTTTTTTCTTTTTAGTTTCAACTAGTATTAGTACCCGCGCGATGCGCGGTTAATATTAAAAGAAACTAATGGTAGTATATTGGTATTTATATCTTATTTATAATATTCAAAATTAATATTTTAGTATTTAAATTATATTTTTCTTATTGAGGACATTTATTTCAAATACCCAACTAATATCATAGTATATAATTCTTCAGGAAGAGTCATTTCATAGGAAAGTCAGCTTGAAAGCAACAAACATATATGCATAATAACTTCTGAAGTATGAATATACCGTAAATTAAAGTTTGGGCTAGCAACACACAATTCTTTCTTCTATATATTAAATAATCACAAATTTTCGGTCAAACCATAATAGATGGTCATCTTTTACTAAAAGTAAGAAAGGTTGTTGAAAGAAACTATCGCCTTAATCAATAAACAGAAACATGAAACGATCGATATAATGAGTGAAATCTGACTGATTACATGGAATTTAGTGGCACCAAATCATTACGGAATCACAAAATTGGAACGAAAACAGGTTGTTCTCCTTTACTTGTCCTTTTCAACTCCTTTATGAGTTAAAGATGGGATGCAAAATCCCACCTTAAACTAACCCCATTAAACTTCAAAGAAAGCACCATTTCTACTGCTAATAGCATAGTAGCGTTCAAAAGTTCAATGAATAATATTTAATAATGTTGAACGGCAGAACATCTAAATAATGGTTAAAACGTCTTTCCACATTATAAGTGATCAAATAATAGATGGCGCGTCTTCTAGAAAGTCATATAAATAGTTCAATAAAATATAAATAGCTTGCTGAAAGAAAGCTCAGACTTGAAGCGGCAAGTGCAAAAAAGCCACAAAAATATTATATTCATCCAGCGGAAACATATATCAATGCCAATATCATATCCAATCTTTGCTTTATCCCATTTAATAAGATCATCACCCTGGTTTAAACAGAAAGACATTTGAATATAAGATGCATTGACGACTTGTTTATTACCACCTAGATAAATTAACAGGTCGCACTACCAAATAATTGAGATACACAATAGGCAAGAACTACCTTCCCGCAAGCAAGATTAAGGACTGCATCCCCTCTTTTGGCATAAAGTTGAATCAAGACATTGTTGATCTAACATGCCAGAAAACCTTATTAGTAATGAACTATGCAGAAGAACTTTTCCCATGAATAAACTACACACACCCAATTGTTAAAGTTTTTTTAAATGAATGATAGCACTTGCTTCGCGCTCTTCAAGAGTTTGGTTGGTCCTCGCGCTGTAATGATCAGCCAACTTCCTGGCAGAGATTTTTGTACTCTCATCTTCAAGAAAATGAGTGTCGCCTCACACCGGTTCAAACTTATATCAAAACGCAATAGAAAACCAATTGTAGAAGCAAAACACTTTAGCAGCTAAAATAACAGTAAAATTCTCTAACTTTCAGGGTACTAATATAATGATGAAAATAAATATTCTATATCCATACAATACAAATAAAATATCAATAATCAAGTGAGATTTGTCTTACCAAAAAAATACCTTCTGGGTTGTGCTCTCAGAGTTTGACCCATTATAAGTTTCAATCACTGCATTTAACATAGTTAGTTTAAGACCTTGGAATTTAAAAAAACCTAAGCAATTCAGTCCATTTAAACATTTATAAAACCTCTTGCCAAGAAAAAGGAAGAAGAATTTTTCAAATAATACAAAAATATAAATTGAGAATAAGGAAAGAGAAAAAAGCAGAAAGAAAGATAGATTCGGATATAAGAATATAAATTGAGAATAAGCAAAGAAAGAAAAGCTGAAAGAAAGATAGTTTGGGGGCTTTGGTTTTAGGATCTCAGCGGTTTCAAGAGTTTTTTTTTTTTAAAAATTCTAGCAGTTATTTTGGCTTTTGAAGAGTAATTTTAGAGTGCAGGAAAAAATGAACCGTTTTTGGAGCCTTCTTTTTGTTTTTGCCTATTTTCTAGTAGTTATTTTGGCTTTCAAGACTAATTTTGAAGTGCAGTAAGAAATGAACCGTCTTTTGGAGCCTTTTTTGGCCTGTTTTCTAGTTTCAAATAATTTTAAACTCCAATTTTTTTGGAAATTTGTCCAAAATATGACACTTGTTGAAATATGATTATGCCACTTGGCATTACTATATTCTTCTGCTTCTTCTTTTATATATAGATAGATTATTAACAGAGTAACTGGTGGCATCTCGTGTTTCCATGAACGATACATATTTGAAATTTTATTTATTACACAAAAGCAATGTTCACGTTTAGTTTGGTAGAGAACAAGTACACTGTGTTTGGTGTCATTTGAAGTTTTTCTATTTATTTTTATTTATGTGGATTTCTTTTAGTAAAATATCTGGTTATAGCTCTATGAATAAATAACAAATTAGTTATTTCCCCTCCGATAAAACTACTTACTACAATTGTAGATGTGTTATTCGAAGAGATTTGTTCCTATCATGACAGTTCAATAATCAAAAGTTCACAATTTTGAACCATAATATTATGAGTTTTCATTGATCCTCTAAAAATTACTCCTACGAAGGAAAGGGGGGTAGATTGTAATTTTGGAATATTCCAAGACTAATTAATTAAGAGATGTGGCACTCTATAATTGCTCAAAGAAATGGCGCGAAAAGAGAAGGCCCAAGCTCAGACTTCCGGGTACTTAGTACCAAATATTCCCAGTTACCAGCAAAGTAAAAAATCCCAGTGAGGAAGTTGACGACGATTCGCTCCTCTTCCTCTTACGGCCTCCGACGATAACGCCAAACAAAGAAATGCATTCGACTCTTAAGGTTTTTTTTTTTCAATTTCTCATTTTTCATCTATTTTCCCCTTTCCCCTTCATTAATCTATCTTTAATTTCCTGATTTCAGCTTAAAATTCTGTCTGAAGTTTTGTTGTTCTACCCACAAAAATGTGTTACCTTTTAGTTATGTTATTAGTATTAGTGCGTTTCTACGTACGTGACTTGATGGAATTTCCATTTTCCAATGGGTGTAGAAATATTTTGGGTACACAGAGTTTCGACCTTATCAGAAGGAGATTATTGAGAAAATTTTAGATGGAAAGGACTGTATGGTGGTAATGGCCACCGGTAGTGGCAAGTCATTGTGGTATGCTTCAACCTTTTGTCAATATTTAAGCATTCCACAAACACACACACTCACACACATGGGCTGACCTTTTTGCTTGAATTGTTGGTTTAAGCTATCAGGTTCCCCCATTGATCTCCGAAAAGACTGCTTTAGTTATAAGTCCTCTCATTTCTTTGATGCAAGATCAGGTAAAAAACCTAGTGTCATATTCTTTTTTCTGGTAGCATAAAAAAGATGTCGTGAAGATACTCTATCCTGGTGTAGGTGATGGCGTTGAAGCAAAGGGGGATTAAAGCTGACTATCTTTCAAGTGCTCAGACTGATCGTGGGGTGCAGACAAATGCTGAGTTGGGTCACTATGACGTTCTGTATATGACTCCGGAAAAGGCTTGTGCGCTTCCTAACAGGTTGTAATCTAGAAACACGTCTTTCTAATTCCATGAATACCTAATGGAAGTTCTTATTTACTCTTATAACTTCTGTAGCATAGCTGAATCAGTGATTTAGCTAATATCTTGCTGAAGAATTTCATCAAAACAAAATGGTTTTTCGATATAAAAAACTTGAAAGTTTTTTTAATATATATCTCAGAGTTATTTATGCTCCTAGCATGAGTTCTTATATCAAGTTGCGGGCAAGAGGATTGTTGTGTATAACTGGTTAGGCTCCACTGTTGTTGATGGATTCCTTCAATTTCACGTTCACCTACTTCATGTAGTCTCACTTCAGTCTTTAGATGGCCCAATTTGGCTCATGTGAAAAACACTGGAACTTTCAGTAAACAGTTAGGCTAGGTTTTACACTGACTACTGTTTACTATTTTTGTTGATGTTTTTGTTGTTTTCTGCCATTCACTTAGCGAGGTTTTTATCCTGGCAGTAATGAGGATTTTCAAGTTAAGAATCTTAAGATGTTTTTTCCAATGGGTTTAGCTTCTTTTACATATGAATGAGTTCCACCCTTACTTTTGGAACGTGCTGCAGTTTCTGGTCAAGATTGCTGAAAGCTGGGATGTGTCTGTTGGCTGTTGATGAAGCACACTGCATTTCAGAATGGGGTCACGATTTCAGGTCAGATTGCACCACATTATCCTTGTATTTTGACATTTGAATTGTTCACGGATTCTTTGGTCCATCTGCCATGGTTATTAGCAAATGTATTACTTGAGTATCTTGCGCGTGTATGGCTATGCTGCTTCAAGATAAAAAGACCAATTTTAGAGGTACTGATAGCAGTGGCTGAAGATCAATAAATTTCAAGATTATATTTTCTGAGTTGTGCAATTTTTCCGAGCTGAAAAATGTGTAACAGTGGTAGTTGAATTGCTTGGGATCCAGTTTGCTTCTTAGTGGTAGTTGCTTCTGGAGACACTTATTTAAGTGTCTCCATACGGAGAGGCACTCTAGAGTGTAATGATTTTATGAGAAGCAGGAGTAAGACATAATACTGGAAGTATAGTCCCCATTTCCCAAGAGGGATGTAGGTGAAGTGAGAATGCAATTGCAGTGCCTAAATGTAGACAGTTCAAATATTCAGACTCAGTTTGACTGGATAATTGAATGATAGAGGAAGAATGAAGTTGTAATATATAGAATTAAAATCTTATTACTTAAATTGCAGCAGTGTTACTGTTGATGGAGTGCTATGCGTTAGAAAGAGATACCTAACAATGTGAAATCTTACTACTTGGTGAAATGGGAAATTAATATGATGGGTAAAGACTAGGAAGACTGGGCATAAAGAATATGAGATTCCAAAATAGAAGCTTACTAAAGAAGTGGCTATGGAGGTTTAATAAAGAGGAGAATGCCTTATGGATATGTTTGATTAAAGAGAAATATGGAAAGCAAGGAGAATGGTGGACCCAAGCACCCGCAGGAACTTATAAGTTGGGCTGCTGGAAAAATATTATGGTCATGTGGCCTGATTTTGAGAAAATAGTGGGTTTTAAATTGGAAATGACAGAAGAATTTCCTTTTTCTTTATCAGTATATGTAACTTCTATATAAATTACCAGTGAGAAGAAATTTCCTTGTGAATAGGTGATAGAAGATTATCCTTCTTTCATGATGACTTGATGGGGCATACCCCCATGAAGGAGCAATTTCATCAGCTTTATAATCTGGTGAGTAAATACAAATTAATCTCAATGCAATGTAAAAGGATACAATGTGAGGTTCAGAAGAAACTTGAACTACTTGGAGCTAGAAAGTAGCAGCATTTTCTTAGGACTCTAGAAGAGTGCAAAGAGCTACTCTGATGCAGAAGATTCTTGTGTGGAAGGCACAAGGAATGGGGATGTTTACTGTTTAAGGCTTGCTTCCTATGTCTTACAAAAAGGGATGGACGGTACAATGCAGCAAGGTGGAAGAAGTTCTGGAAATCTGAAGCACCTCTGGAAGTAACTTGTCTCTTGGATGGTGTCTCATCAAGTGCACTTGTCCCAAGAGAACCTCCAGAAGAGAGGAGTCCAGCTGTGCAATCGATGCTACCTATGAGAAGAGTGTGAAAGCATTAACCATGTAATTTGCACTGCTGTAAAGCAAGCCAGTTATGGTCCTTTTTCCTAAGCACACTGGGGATGACTTGGACTATGCCTGGAACAACAATGGAACTGATAGATTGCTAAGGCTAAAGAGGTCAGAGTAAAGCTCGGGGAAGATAATATGGAACGCCATCTCTGTATGCATTTGAGGGACAATGTGGAAAAAGATAAACCAGAGGTATTCTGAAGGAAGTGCTTACTCCATGCTTAAGATCAGGACTAATTGTAGGGGATTGGATCTCTTTTGTTGAGAACTATATTTTGGTGTAGGTTCTCTTTTTTTGGTATACGGCTTGTATACGGGGTTAGTCCCCAATTGTTAATAAAATTATTTACCTTATCAGAAAAGGATCAGGACTAATTGTATTTTTTGTTGTATTTTTGGTGTGTATTGGAATATGTACAGGAGGCTGAATACTGATAGATTTTATTGGTTCCTTTCACTGTTAGAAGGAATTTCTCTTTGTTTTTTTGCATCTTAGTGCTGTTGCTTAATGAAATTTCTCTTTACTGTTTGAAAAAATACCTAACAAAGTGAAAGGCAAGTCGTATAGAGTGGTATTGAGACCAACAATGTTATGTGGCAGTCTTCATCAAACAATGTTATGTGGCAGTAAATGATGAACCTTTTTAGACCCAAATGCCCACATGATGAATATCGCGAAAATGCAAATGTTAAGACGGATATGTGGTTGTGTAAGATAGGAAAACTTGAAAAGGTACAAGAAGCACACATGGTGGTTAAGGTTATAATTTTGCACTAATCAGTGGACCTCAATTCCTTGAAGTGCATTCTCTACAAATGTATGCACTATTCTATAAATGGATTGAGAATTGAATGTACCTTCATCTTTGGTTCTTGTAGCTCTAGCTTGAAAGTTTCTTCAGATGAATATTGAATTCTACAAGCATGAAGAAAGATGTTAGTAATAGTGTATTTATAGCATCGTTCCTCAAGATATTTTTGTTCTTCCTTGTGGAATCTACTTCTGCCTTGTAGGGTATGGTTCTTCATTATCTCTTTGCTCTTTCAATTCAGTATTGCTTGGGCTTTTTGGTTCTCTCTTGTAGTATTAATCTGCTTCTGCCTTGTAAATGATATTTCCTTGCCCTTTTTCCTATTGTCTCATGGACCTTCTTTTTCTCCTGCAGGGTGGAGTATAAACAGTTAGACAAGCTGCGTAATGTTCTTTTGAATGTTCCATTTGTTGGCTTAACAGCAACTGCTACAGAAAAGTATATACTTTTTCAACTTCTGTAATTTGTTTTTTTTTACTTTTGCTTTCCCAACTTCTGCAGTTTCTTCTTTTCTTTTAATTTTTCGGGGCCATATTCTGCTTCAGAAACATGGTGGACAGGATCTAACTGGATATAGTTTCTTTCTCTACACTCATTCCATCTCATAATTTTGTTTCCTTGCTGCTTGTTAGTATCTGGACCACTCAGTAAACTTTCTACCAAACACTGTTTAATATTTTAATTTCTACTTTTTGGTTGGGATTCCAGTGTTTGATGTTATAAACAACTGTATTTTAGATGGACATTTATTAGGGTGAGTTGGTCGTTTCCCAGTGATAAGAGGAAAATTGATATTCAAGCTCAATAGCTAGCTTTATTCTGAGATATCAGCCTTAATTATATCCTTTACCACGGTACTCTTGTATCTAACAGTCAATTGAATTATGTTAACTTTTGCTGTCTCTTGACTAATTGTTCTAATTTTACAAGCATGCTTGTGTATTATGCAGCTTCTGTTGTAAGTTAAGCCGGATCAGGTTTATGCTATCTATGTTTTTTGTTAAACTATTTGCAACTTCTAATCCTTGTCAAGAATTTATTCACGTCTCTCATAGCATGAGGTGCTTTAGTCTTGATATTACTGGGTAATAATAAAATTGAATGTGCACCATAGCTTTGTTAGACTTGTATATATAAGCTGACAGTCCACTTTGTTTGTCTTAGTTTTTCTTCTCTTTATTTAGATCTTAGAAGCTTTGGACGAATAATTTTATTCTTTTCTTACTTTTCAGAGTTCGGAGTGACATTATGAACTCCTTGCAGATGAAAGACCCTCATGTTGCTATTGGCTCATTTGATCGCAAAAATCTTTTCTATGGAGTCAAATCTTTTAGTCGTAGTTCTCAATTTGTTGATCAGCTGGTGGAGGAGATCTCTAAATATGTGGATAACGCAAATTCAACAATAATATATTGTACAACTGTCAAAGACACTGAAGAGGTCACATCTCACCTCTGTCATGTCCACTAGGACGTTACCGGTTTATCTGATTTAATACACCTATTAATGAGTAGAAAGTATTGCAAATATTAGTCCCTTGTGCTTTTTATTTCAATGTCTTCCTTCTCCAAGGTTTTGTGGTTAGATGCATGAAGTTTGGCTTGCTTGGAACTTACAGTTTGTTTCAGTTGAGAAAATGCTGAACTTTATTTTTCCTCCTGTCTAGTAGTTTCCCTTTTTCCTTTATTCTGTCTCTCCACGTGCTAGTCTGCTAGGTTCTGATGATTTCAACAGACTGTTGGTCCTTGTTGCGTGATAGTGTCAAGTCAAATGGATGCGTTTCCATTCTCATGATATCGTAACAGTGCATCATGCTTTACTAGTGATTCAATGTCAGTAGGACCTAGTGACTTGACGTATGATACCATTATCATGGTTTTTGTAGATCTTCAAATCACTTCATGAGGCAGGAATCAAAGCTGGAATCTACCATGGGCAAATGGCTAATAAAGCACGTGAGGAGGCTCATAGGTTTCATCCTTCTTCATTTAGCTCTTCTGCTTTTGAAGCTAGCACGGGCAATTAATTGGCCTTTCTAAGTCTGTCACAGAAACCAATTTATCTGCCTTTCTTTTGCTATGCTTATTAGTTGTTCTTGTGTCATTAGCGTTTGGTTATGGCCTCATGAGTGAAGTATGGGATACATTTCTTATTGCAGGTCATTTATCAGAGATGAATTCTATGTCATGGTTGCAACTGTTGCTTTTGGCATGGGTATAGATAAACCAAACATAAGGTATGTGATACACTACGGCTGCCCAAAGAGCCTGGAGTCTTACTACCAGGAAAGTGGACGATGCGGCAGAGATGGTATTCCTTCAGTTTGCTGGCTTTACTACACAAGAAGTGACTTCGCAAAAGCTGATTTCTACTCTGCAGAAGCTCGTTCAGTATGTTGCTCTTCTTTCTGGTTCCAAAATGGACCATATATTGCATTTGTCTCTTTAGTTCTGTTGAACATCATGGTATTTGTGACTACTTGCCAGGCAGCTCAAAGAAAAGCTATTATGGAAGCATTTTCTGCTGCACAACATTACTGCATGCTGTCAACTTGTAGACGAAAATATTTGTTGGATTACTTTGCGGATAAGTATGCCCATGATGATTGTGGTATGATCTCTATCAAAATCTATCTTTTCCTGGGAATATCTTGGTATTTTTTCAAGATGTTTATGTTTGACTTGATTTTGTGCCATTATTATTGGTTACCAACACAAAATCAAGAATAGTCATTTGTTACTGACATAGAAGGATGTCTTGTTTACGTAATTGGGATCTTACAAAAGAGTTTTAACATTTGTGTCAACTTAGAGCGCAAAGCATCTAGGACATGGATTTTGTTTTGTCTAACTTCACATTTTAGAGGTCAGAGCATTGTTGCATAAAATTAGTGTCTGATTCTACAACATTGACTAATCTCCGACACACTTTAAAGAAGAAAAAGAACTGAATGGGACAAAATATTTTTGTTTTAAAATGTTCTGATGGGTCTTATGCTATGGGCCTCTTAAATAGACTGGTTGATTACATTTCTGGGTTTCTATACTTGGGGATGAGGTACGAGCAATTACTTAAAGAGAGTGAAATGAATCTGTATGCTGTTTCCAGGAAACTGTGATATTTGCACTAGCTCAATGAAGGAAAAGGACTTGTCCCGAGAAGCATTTCTTCTTATGGCCTGTATTCAGTCATGTGGAGGCCGTTGGGGCTTGAATCTGCCCATAGGCATTCTTCGTGGATCTCGAGTAAGCTCTCATTAAAATCTTAAATAAAAGAATATGTTTTAATTATGTTTAACACTAACTGAATTCTTGAATACTCCTGTCTCCCCAATGGTGAGACCTTTTTTTGAGTGGAGAAGAAATGGATGAATGCTGAATCTTATATTTGGTTATGGTATCAACAAAGTTTGTAATTGTATCAGCATTTCTGAAGTTAAGATTAAAAAGCATTTGTAAGATACAAAATAATGATTTTTTTATTAAAAAAAAAAGAATAATGATGCCCAATTAATGTCAAAAAATATAATCAAGTGTTAACAATGTTGATTTGAATTCTTGTAAACAGGAGAATTAATTGAGAGCCCACTAGTAGTTTCTAGCTTGCATCCTTGAGGTGCAATGTTCGATACTCACTCTGCTATCTCCCACATGCCAAACAAATTAAACAAAAATGATTCTCTAAGGCAACAAATTTAAAAGGGGTCCATCTATTTGAGACGGTTAAAATATAATGTAGGTCAGACAAAACAGGATGCAATATCATATTCTTTATGTGGAGATGTACTTCCAAGTTTTTGAAGCTTCTATTCAAATAATACAAACTCACGGAAAAGTTATTTTCTTTTACTTTAAATATTTCTAGTTGATATCTGTTATGGGTTAAATTAAGATGAGTTGAACCTTTAGTTTTAAGGTGTGTAAAAAAGCTTGGTACCCCTTTATTAAGGATCAGGTGCTGAACTTCAGATATAAGGGTGTCAGCATTGTTCATTTTGTCAACAGAAATCCTTATTGCGTGTAGTTGAATGTTTAAAAGTTGTCTGTAGAATTACTGGTTCAACTTTAGTTGAGCGCCTAAGACACCAAGCTCCTTGTACTAACCCTTTCTGAATGACAGACCAAGAAAATTGTTGACGCTCAGTTTGATAAGCTTCCATTTCATGGTCTTGGGAAGGAGTTATCTGCAAATTGGTGGAAGGGACTGGCTTACCAATTGATTTCACGTGGTATGTATGAGCAGCTGTTATCAGTCATGCTTTTAAATGCAGTTGATATACCTCAGAGTCTCTTTCCCCCCGGATCTCTGAACTGTTAGAAGAAAGAAGATAAAGCATCTGGAATCAACAAAATCTATAGCATTTACCTGATCCATGGGATAATAGTGTTAGAAAAAAGAGAAATTGGCAAGCTCCTAGGTTTGGTCTAGTGGTAAGAGCGCAACTCGTGATGAGTGGGTTAGGCACATGTCACGAGTACGAAACCTGCTGCAGACAAGAGTGTGATTTTTTCAGTGGAGAATTGTAAAGGCGGACCCATTATCTGCCGAGTCCGAACCATGCGCCAATTGCTCCTCGGAGGTTTCTCGGTTATCAAGGAAAAAAAGAAGGGAAATTTGCAAGAAAGTGTTAGACATGATTTACACCTGAATCTTTTTATGGGTGCTCTTTTTGATAACCTAGAAATACCCTGAGGCCCGGTGGAGCACGGTTTCGAACTTAGTGGATAATATGCCCATCTACCCTTCTTCACTTAAATACCAGGCTTTTGTCTGAGGTAGACCGAATCCTTGACGTGCCCCTAACCCACACATCACAAGCTGCGCCTCATACCACTAGACTTCAGTGTATCTATACTGGATGGAGGGTCATAGCTTTCAGCGTATATATTCTTTCGAACGGTTGCTCCTTTTCCTTGTGAGATAGTGCTAAGTATTAAGCGTAAGGCCTTTTTCTTTCATCAACTTTGAATTGCAAGGTATTTTAACAAAACAATGTGCCTTGTTGCAGATTATTTGGTAGAAACCTTCAAAGATATGTACAAAACTGTGAGGTAGATACTTCCCTTATATGTCTGTTGACTTCTACTAGGATTTATTTTACATTTTCATATTATACTTCCGTCAACTGTGGATCCTCTCTTTAAATCCTTTTAGACATCTTGCTGTGTATCTACAAATGAATGACAGAATATTAAAAATTCATGCATCAGTGTCAGTGAAAAGGGTTTGCAGTTTCTAAGATCAAGCAGCCCTGATCATCAACCTCCACTGTTTTTGCCGGAGACTCCTGAAATGGATCTTGATGAGAAAAATAGAGATACACCCAATGAAGTGAGTGAAATCGATGGTTTGGCTTCAAAGGAATTTGAAGGAGTTTCACAAGTATGTGCTCTTTCTTTATTCCTTTTCTTCAGTCACCAATTGTGTGATTCATATAATCCTAATTGTTGTATCATCACTATTCTTTTCTTCATATTAGTGTCTTCCAAGTCCTGAAAGGAATTATATACTGGTTCTTCTATCCAATACGGAATCAGGGGCAGAACCTCCTTGATGCAAGAGGGTTAGGGTTCACCCAAACATGCTTCATCAAAATGTGTCTCTATATAGGTGTAAATTAATTCTATTATGTTTTGTAGCATAAATTGAACCTGTTAATACATTAACGAGCGTCAGCTCCACTAATTAAGGTGATTTATTCTCTAGGAGAGATAGGAGTGAGTCACTCCATTCTCCATTTGTCCTTTTAGGCCATTTTAGAAATAGATAATGGATATAACTGTCCTAGAGGCACATGCATTTTGCAATAGGAATTGGAGACACAGTAATTGGGAAAGACTCCTCTTTACTTTACCTCATTTAATGTAAGTATGTTTGGATTAAAAGCTTTTAACAATAGGGCTGGTGGGCTTTTGTAATACTATAGTTTTTTTTTTTTGAGAAGGCATGACTGTTTTTACTCTATCTAAAGACATGGTAGTTTAATGAGTAATCCAACAGAGATATTATTCTTATTCTTTTGAGCATGTTTTTGTTTGTGAATAAGTAATTAAACAAAGATCTTAGTCTCATTCTTTTAAGACTGTATTTTATATATAATAAATTTGGTGCTCACAAACAATAAAAGCTTATAAGTTCATTAAATTTGTTGGAGTTTAATAAACAATTAGAATTATAAGATTATAATAAATTGCTAGATTTTGATAAATGTTTGGATAAATTAAACAGGTTTTTTGGGTTTAAGTAAATTTCATTACGAATCAATGAAATGTTAAATCTGTTCAAAGTAAAATTGGTTTAAATTAAATAGATAAATTGTTAAAGTAGTAAAACTTTTTTTAAATTAACGGAATTGATGAATTATTTTTGTATTAAATGAAGTTTGACCTCTCAAAGAGCACCCAACTCAAAAAAATGCCAATAAATCAGAGTGTTTGCATTCATTGAAGAGACAATCGACGACTTGATCTAAAATAGTTTTTATTTTGTAATTCGTGTTTCTTTTTTAAAATTAGAAAAAGTTGACACAAAATGAGGTTGTTTTGTCCAATCATTTAAGAAAAAAGTGTGGCCTTAGGAGTTGCAGGCAGATCTGCCTTTCAAGTCCGACATCGCCTCCATTGCCGGTTACAATTGCAGTTCTGTTTAGCACTTGGCTGAAACTGCTTACTTAAAATCCTACATTTGCCAACTTTATGCAGCAAAGAACTTAATTAACCCCTCCAGATCTTAGTTCTCTGCCTCAGAGTTCTCTTGCTTATGCAAAATGGCAGAACTCAATTATCAAACATCCTCAGCTGGCCGTAGCTGCTGGGATGTTCTAATATGCTTCATGTACATCTTAGCTACTTACTGAACTTCATATAATGCTTGAAACTCCTTACAAATCAGAATTGAACTCGAACTTGAAACAATGTATAATCCACGTAAAAGTGCATATCCATAATTTCACAGGCTATCCAAATGTTTGGCTCAGACATTTCAACTTCCAAAACTTGACTTCTGTATGGTTAAATCGAGTGGTGCCCACACTAATATATCTCTTTTCCTTGTGAATTATTTTCAGGCTGAAACTCAATTGTACAAAATGCTTATAGAAGAGAGAATTAAGCTTGCCAGAGCTACTGGAACTGCTCCGTAAGTACATAATATAGTACGCAGCTCATTCTTGTGGAATTTTGCCTTGACAAGTACCCAGATGATATTTGAATTACAAAGGCTGCTACATGCATGTTATGAAAGTATTTGTCTTGGATAGATAAGAGTGAGATACAAATTTATTTGTCCAGTTGTCACTTCCAGGTATGCAGTCTGTGGAGACCAAACATTGAAAAGGATAAGCTTGACCAGGCCTTCTACAAAAGCAAGACTAGCTAATATAGATGGTGTCAACCAGGTATACTTAGTAGTTGAATACTGGTATCTAAATACTTGCAACTGTTGCTTTACTGGTTGACGCATACCAGAAACTCCAAGGAATTATGCATTCAGTATAATGGGAACTGTTGCAAATTGTGTGAGATAACCCTGGTAATTTAAGGGCCTTGTTTAACTTTGTGATGTTCGTATTACGTCACTTGTCAAACTCTGTGTAAGCTCCTTTCTATAATTTTTGTGCTCAGATGCCTACTTTTTGTGTTTGTTCTCTTTCCCTGTTGCACCATATCAGGAGGTTGATCCATGATTCACCTTTCTGCTTTATTTTTGGTGCCATCTTTATTGCTGGAACCACGCATCCTGCAAAAGATTATCTTATGTTAGACTCTACTTTGATTCCTGAATGTTATAACTGATTTTGCATCTGTTTCTTTTGGTGCACGCTATTGTTATCTGACTGTTTGGTGTTGCTGGAGTTGATATCTCAATTCTGTTGCAGCATTTCATAAAACTGTATGGGGATAATTTTCTTCAAAGCATTAAGCGTCTATCAGAAGCTTGCAATCTTTCTTTGGATGGGGATTCAAGCAGCCAAACCTCTGTTCCCAGTAAGATTGTCACGGTTCCAAGCAGTAAAAAATTAACACCAGCAAAATTTGAAGCATGGAAGATGTGGCATGAGGATGGTCTTACGTTCAAAGAAATTGCTGTGAGTCATTCTTAGGATTTATTGAATGCAACTCCGGCTTGTCTATTACAATTCTTACATATTCTTTTCCATGTAGAATTTTCCTGGTAGAGCAGCGGCAATAAAGGAACAAACTGTGCTAGAGTATATACTCGAAGCTGCACGAGAGGGATACAAAATGAATTGGACCAGGTTTTGTGAGGAGACTGGGCTGACAAGAGAGACATTCTTGAGCATCCAGAATGCTGTCTCAAAAGTTGGTAAGGAAAAATTGAAGCCCATCAAAACTGAGTTACCAGAAGAGGTGAGGTCTACGTTGAAATCACTCATATTATAGATTGTTTGTAATTGTAGTGCACTCTTTATAGCTGAGGTATGTGGGGTTGCATGCCAACCATATTGAAGCTAAATAATTGTTCTTGACAAGCAGGTAAGTTATGGTCAGATAAAGGCATACTTGACGATGCATGAGGCAGGAGTATCAGCTGAAGTATTTTCATCCAATTATGAGCAAAGTTGCAATGGAGATGAATGTTCGAATGACATATCAGAAATACTACAGAACGTTCCATCTGACGTGCAGGGAGATGATGGCATAGTTGAAGCACCTGTTGTCACTGGTACAAAGGGTGCTTCTCCTGGGAAGACTGAAGGAGCAGAATATCATCTCCTGACTGAGACGAACAGGAAAGAAGCTGCATCCAGTGAAGGTGATTTGCTCATTCCTACAAAACGCCAAAGGGTCGAAGCAGCAGAAGTCAAAAGTTTTAGGACTCTGGATGCCACAGAAGAATCCATATTGAGCTGGCTCAAGAACTTTGATGATGGGGTAAGTACTGGTCCTTTGTAGTGACATTGAAATCTTAAGTTTCACATTCCTTGTTGATGGAAGGACAATGTAGGATAACAAGATAAATATGCAGGTCACCCTTTCTGATCTTTTGGAGCACTTCAACGGGGCCACTGAAAAATCTTTATTTGATCTGCTTAGTTACCTTGAAGGTGAGTTTTTGATATATAGGAAGAACAACCTGTACAAGCTTATGTAATCAATCTTGGGGGGGGGGGGGGGGGGGAGAATTGCTGTAATTGGTGAACTTAGTTAATGGCTCCTTATAAATCTATTTCTACTCTGTTATTTGCCACCCGTTTCTCCAAATAGTAAGGATCATCAGAAAAGCTTGAATTTTGTTAAATTGGGAGCAAAGCGTCACTGGAATGTTTCCTAGATCACCAACAAAAATTGGCGAGAAGCTAGCAGCAACCAACTTCTGTGTAAAGTTGTTGGATGATGAAATTCAATAGCATGATAGCACAGCCAGCCTCCCGAACCGATAATAATAAAACACATACTAACATAAAACAAAACATACGAGAAATTGACTAGTTACCTAATGCGAACGTGCGACTACTACATCAATGTCTCCATCATTTTACTAGTGATTCGAACTTCATCTTTGCAAGTAAATCTTTAACTCTTTTGTTCTATGAGTTATTCTGGGATGTACAAATACTAAATCATCTTCAAGGCTGCGGTATTGATTGGGTTGAAACTTCCCAGGGACCAAACCAAATGAACTAACCCTCAACCCCATGGTTCTTGTTTTTCGTTAATACAAGCTAAGGCTAAATGTTCAGCTACTTACAAAATAAGGAATAATTCATTTAGGCTTAATAGGACTAACCGGGATAAAAGTAATCAAGGTGTGTCAATTTAGGCTATGGTTCATAAGGAATCTCTACTTTCACCTCAAAGTATATTCAAGACAAGTTCTAGATGTTCAAATAAACAGGAGAACTAGGCAATATAAGCTGGCTATAATGCACTTACAGTAAACATTACTGTGATTTTAAATTTCAATCACCAATAAGCAAGTATGAGTTTAGAAAGGTACTTGTATAACTTATGAATGGTACTTAATCAAACATGTCTTTCCTAAGTCTATTTTTTTCATATCTGATCAAGTTTTAGCTAGCGCATTTGCTAAAAGAAAACAACTAAAAGTTTTAAGAGGACCTCGATTCAAAATATTATGATCATAGCAAATAGTTGAATAGGAAATATAAGGAAGTAAATAGAAGTTATGCTATGAATTAAAGCAACTATTTTTCTTTTAATATTGTTTAAAAGAAATAATAATCTAAAACACTCGAAGACACAAAAACAACACACATTCATAACAATATATTTTCTACTTCACACTGAAATTGTGTCATGTGCCATGATCACACACAATTTACAACAAAAGGAGGTATTGGAGCTCTTCTGAGCTTGTGAACTCCACTCCTAATTTCGAGACATTCTTTTTCTTCGCTTATTGTTTTTTTTTTTTTTTTGGGAGCTCATTTGGCTAAGTACAACACAAAATATTTCTTTGTTTGCATATCGTGCTTGCCTTTTTCTTTCTTGGCCTCATCTCAAGTGGTAAAATAACTGTGCAAAATGATCCCTAGTTTCATTTTGCATTCTTCAACAGAATCCTTCTGTGCATTTTCCTGAAAATTCCTAATAACAAAATTCACAAAATTATATTGATTAAAAGAATTGAAGAGTGATGGTCAAATGGATATTCATTAATTACATTTACGTTTATGCTATCTTCATTCTCATTTACTTCTAGATCAGCCAATTTTTGCGGATAAGAAAAGTGGGTTATAAACTCATCCCATGTGAACAAGCCTCTAACGTTATCCATCTCGAATGGATATGTTCTTTTAGGGTTGCACCATGACACAAAAAGGGGGACATAAATCGTGTCTTACCAGATTTTCATAAATCAAAGAATCAGGTTTTTTGATGTACCCATAACAAACACAAATAGCTAGTAAAGTGCGAAATATAAGAACATTATAATTTTTACGTGAAAACCTTCTTGCTCAAGGGAGTAAAAACCACGACCTACCATCGTAGGATTTTCATCAAACTTCACTAACTGCAAAGAGCTATTTTAGATTATAACTCAATAACTAAGGAGACTAATTCTAGTACCCTACCCCGACAATCAACCTAATTGCATCGATCAAACTAACTTTAGTCTAGAAAGCGAAACAGAAGTTTTAATATTTTTGTGCTAAACTATGATTACACTTCTCAAAAGCAAATACTTAAAAATTTCACGAACAACATACTCAACCTAACAACTAAAGAACTGGCAGCTTCGTCTTCTGGAATATGTTTTTTAGTTGTGCAGCTTGAATCCTCTAAGAGCACCTTCTTGCCCTAGTTGCTCTTGCCAACAATGAATCCTTGATTTGTGTGAATAGCATTAGTTGTAGAAACAATAGGTCTCTTATGTAGGTGAGGGCGGCCAAAATCCTTCTCCAATTAATGCCCCAAAACCTAGAGTACTTCGATTAAGGAAATACTCTCCTACCTTAATTTGGTTTCCTTATTTGTTTCCACCTCCTTAACCTTTTTCTTCCATGCAAGTTATTTCTTATTTGTAAAAATCCTTTTAGTATATGGATTCCTCCAACCAAGATCTTTCCTTGTTATGCACGAAGTGACTTTTTTCCGGAATCCAACTTATACACATATTCAATCTTCACACGTCTGATTAGCATTTGACGTCATCCTGCTGAACTTGATTCTCTTGTTATTTTCATATTACATCTGCTCACCAATTTAATAGTATAGTATCGTGTCTATGAAACCTGATTCTTTTAATATAGTTGATCACAATTTGTCAATCATCAAAACATATTCATATTCGAACATGCTCAGCTCAATAAAATTCTCCCTTTTTGAAGAAGATCTTAAGAACCAGTTTCTCTATCAATACTCTTCTTCTGATTTGTCGATATTTGCACAGGTGTAAGAGGCTGGACCTTCATTCATCGCAACCCTATAGATGGCTAGGCATAAGGCATTTAAAAATTCCTGCAAACAAATAGACTTTGAACAATATCATCAGCTCAAGTGCATAAGGACTAGGTTTATTGATTAGCACAACATAACACATCATGCACATCCTTAACTTTCCCCTTTTGGCATCATAGAAAAACTAAAGCATTAGTAGGGTCAAAAGTGAGTATTGGTGATATCAACTCATGGCCTCAAGGGATATATTAACATGTGCACAATCTCAAAAGCTCGAATATTTAATCCAATGAAAAATTATCCAACTCGAAAGAGACAACTATAGCCCAAAACAAAAATTTATCTTCATGAAAAGTTGTACCACATTAAGCCCAAATGGCCCAAACCAAAATACGATTGAGCAAGCTCATCAAACTGCCACACAACAAAAAATTAATAGAAGTAACAGTCCAAAATCTGATCATAGAAGGGACATAGTTAGGGACTAACATGACTAGACTGTAACAACTAAGAGGACCGAGGATCGGGTTCTTTGCTGGAAGAGGTTTTTCCATGAGTAAGCCCCAGAAGCTTGTCAAATCAAGGAACATCCTGCTCTTGCTTCATCTCTTCTTTAAGCCTCATGTTCCCTTCCTTCAAGAAGCAATTTCAGCACCCATCTTCTTTTTCTCTTCATTTGCAACAACAAATTCTTCTAACAAATGTGTGACCATAATTTTGCTCTTTGTGCCTGGTAATCTCGCAATGTCACATTCCCTTAAGGTTTTCTCATAAAAAATGTCCTTATTTATCTCTTTCTTCGATCCTCTCAGTGGCGCCTTAAAGTGCTCAAATACACTAGTCAGCAAAAACCCATATGGTAGAGCATGTGAGCCTTTCTCTTAAGTAGCCTCCCTTTGATGTGCTTGATCATTAGCGAGAGCAAGTTGATCAGATTATTTTGATCTAGAGGCTTCATGAATGCCAAGTCCAAGTGGGTGGCCTCATGCTTCCTTTCTAATCGAGGCATAAGACATTTGCTTATAAACTCAAACAAGAGCTTGTGAATCAGTTTTATCTCCCCTTTTTCCAACCTTGCTTAAGCTCTGCTTCTCCCTTCCCTAGGTGTACTTGTAGTTCAAGTGCATATCATCCTCATTCTCTCCCAAATTAGGCCACTCGCATCGCACATAGGTATCAAACCCATTAACTGGCACTCTCAAAATCTATCCTAGCAACTCAGCATCAAGAACTAGGCTCACTCCCCATACCATAGTGCTTACTGTGCCATTCTCAAGAAGTTTAAAGTTCTTGTAAAATGAAGCATTGCTTCACCATACATCACAGGGAGTGGGAACATGAATAGATGTTTTTAGATTTGGTGCTTAAGCTTTTCTAGCAACTCCTTCATGCCAAATATCTCATAGGTGGCTGGGTCTAGCACTCTACCCTTCAACATCTTCAGACCACTAAACCAATAGCAACTCCTTCATGCCAAATATCTCATAGGTGGCTGGGTCTAGCACTCTACCCTTCAACATCTTCAGACCACTAAACCAATATTCTATGCCCACAACAACAATCTTTTTCTTAGTTTCTTTTTGCGTAGGAACTGGATATTTTTCTGCAGACTCATCTGCTTTTTTTTGGGATTCCTCTGCTTTTTAGGTGTGGCTGAAGATGATCCAGCCTTCACCTTTTCTTCCTTCTGAAGAGGAACCTCCTCATCTTCCTCCTCTTCTTTCTTATCTTCCTCACTCACTAAGTCAACTTCCTCTGCATTAGACTCATCCCTTAATCAAAACTCTTGTCTTCTTTTCTCTTTTTCTTATTTTCTCCAAGTCTTTCTCAAGAGAAGCCTTGCTCTCCCCCTCCCCCTGGGTGTTTAGTGTTCTAGCCTTGGGAGTCACACATTTTCCTTTCTTGAATGCCTTGTTTGCAACATGTTTAACCCTCTTAGGTTTCTCACTTTTTTTTACCCATGCTTTTCTATTTCAACTAAGATACTTTCTCAGCCGAAACTACATCATCACTGTCACTCTCTTCTGTGTTCACTTTATGATCTCCTTCTCCTTCCCCCGCAGTATCTATTTCCCTAAAGATGAGGATACTTCCTTGTTAGAGGCCAAAGAACCAAGTTCTTGCAACCCTTCAACCACCTTTCTAGAATTATCTCCTACAACACTTTCTTTTCCAACCTCTACGTCCTCACCAGCAACAGAAGAACCCGATTGTTGGCCTAGGGATTCCGTTGTTTCTACACCACCACTAACATTCTCTCTTCCCAGTTCTTTATAAAGGCCATTCATGTTCTGCACATCAATACCAACAATATTTGTATTACCACTTTCCTTTTCACTTTGTTTTTCCTTCACCTTCTCACCTTCCACTACTTCTTCCCCTTGAATTTCAAACTCCCTTACCACTTTACCTGTATGTTCAGATTCTTCAACTTGCTTTTTGTTGAAGTCATTGACAATTCCTGTGATAGCTTTTCGGGTTTCTTGAGTGGGGTTTTGGTCAGAATAGATTTGAGTTGGTGAGATAATATAGGTGTTGGTTATAGATTCCAAATGACCAGATGTGGGAAGATTTAGTGAGGTTGACATTTTTGGAACTTTAGTTCTTTCTGGCAAAATTTTGAGAATTTTGGAGTTTGGGAATTCTTTGTTTTTCCTTCTATTTTAGAATTTTTAGAGAGAGATTAAGAGATAGTTGTCACGACCCAAATCTCAACATGTCATGATGGTGCCTATCATAGTACTAGGCAAGCCGACCATCACAAAATAGCTACGCATTTTAGTTTAAAAGCATGAAATATTAGGTTTAACAATGAAAATCTTATAAATAACCGATAAACACAACTGCGACTCATATACAAAATCTCCCAATCCGGGTGTCACTGAGTACATGGGCTACTAAGTATCAACACAGTCAAAACTTCTAATATAACTGTCTGGAAAGATAGAACAGTGCTAAATAAACTAAAAAGAAGGAGAGTCGATGTCTGCAAACGCCATAGCAGCTACCTCAATAGTCTCCAAGCAGGTAATGCTGCAAGTCTAGCAACCACCGGATCCAGATATACTTGGATCTGCACACGAAGTGCAGAGTGTAATATGAGTACAACCAATCCAATGTACTCAATAAGTAACAGGACTAACCTTGGGCTGAAAGCAGTGACGAGCTCAAAAAGGTACAACCCAAATCCAGATAATAACAGTACATATATAACAAGGAAATGACATTGATAATTCAAAGAAATCGCATAATCAGTTTGCACACAGTACAGAAATATAGACATACTTTCAAGTTTAACAGTTTAAGATCAACACTGATAAAATTTGCCAAATATAACTGATATGGGGAATGTTACATCTCTATGTCTACATAATAAATATGCATGTCAAATGCAATGCATCACAATGATACTCCTATGTACTCACACTCTCAGAGTACTCAATCTGACTGTCTCAACTCTTACCCATCACACTTAATCACTCAATACTGTACGGTACCTGCGCTCACTGCTGGTATGTCAGACTCCGGAGGGGCGGATCCTGCCCAAGCGCTAATATCAGCCAACATGTCCTGCTGTAACGTGCATCCCGATCCAATCATGAATCAATAAAACCCATTGCGGCGTGCAACCCGATACCATCATGAATCAGTAAAACCTGTTGCGGCGTGAAACCCGATCTCACAAATATCACTCACAATTCAGCCCTTAGGCCGCAACTCAATCATCAATGTCTCCAGTCTCTCGGGCTCATAAATCTCATGCCAAATCAACCCAAACAATAATAACATGATGTAACAGTAAATGATAACAGAGACTGAGATATGATATGCAAATGATGGATGTGACTGAGTATAAAATTGCAGTTTAAGCAAATAATTCAATAGCAGAAATGACCTCAGTGAGTCCCAACGGAATAAGCATATAGCCTAAACATGATTTCTAACATGGATTGCAACTCAATTACTCTAACACGTAGGTATTACATGAATAGCAATAAGGTTTGATAACTACACGGTACCACAGAATCAAACAAGTCACAATTTTGCAGTGCACGCCGACACGCCCATCACCTAGCATGTGCGTCACCTCAACACCAGCCACATAACATGTATTTCAGGGATTCATACCCTCAGTATCAAGTTTCGAAGTGTTACTTACCTCAAACCGCGCAAATCCCTACTCCAACAAGACCTTGCCTCGCGAATCGGCCTCCTAATGAATCGAATCTAGTCATGAACAACTTAATACAATCAATACAAGCTATAGAAATCGATTTCATACGATAAAGCTAAGTTCTTTAACCAAAGTCAAAAGTCAACCCCAGGCCTATGCCTCAGAACCCAACAAAATTTACAAAATTCAAACACCCATTCAATAACGACTCCAACCATACCAAAATCATCCAATTTCGACCGCAAATCGGCCTTCAAACACCCAAATCTGACTCTCCAATCCCTAGTCCAAAATTTTCCAAATCTTACCTCAAAAACACATAATCTAGGTGAAAAATTTAATAGGTATTCAATATTAATGAATAATAATGATCAAAAGTCACTTACCTCTTGAAATCTAGTGAAACCCCTATAAAAAATCGTCACTAGCCGAGTTTGCAAAGTCCAAAAATGAGAGGATCATAAGAAAACCCCAATTTTATCTTCTGTCCAGGAATCTCGCATTTGCGGTCGATTAGTCGCTTCTGCGGAACTGCCTTTGTGGCCAAATGCAAAACTCACTTAATCCCCCGACCAATCGCACCTGTGGTCCCCCTTGCACCTGCGGGACTGCTTTTGCAGTCTCACCCTCGCTCTTGCGCTTCCGCACCTGCGGAGTCCTTCCGCTTCTGCGACTCCACCCCTTCTTGCCCATTTCCGCTTCTGCGGACCTTCTTGCGCAGAAGCGCATCCGCTTCTGTGGAATTTCTTCCACACCTCCGCCCCCAGTCTTCCTCCCCATCTCTTGCATCTGCGCCTACATGGATGCTATTGCGGCTCCGCACATGCGGCCAAAACCTCGCAGGTGTGGTTACACCATAACTGCTGCCAACAGAAATTGCATAAGTTCAACTTTTGATCCTATTTCAACCCAAATCAGTCCCGAAGCTCCCAGGACCCCATCAAAACATACCGATCCATCCTAAAATATCATACGAACTTAGTCGAGGCTTCAAAACACATCCAATAACATCAAAAACACGAATCGCACCTCAATTTAAGCCTATTGAAACTAATGGATTTTCAACTTCTACAATCGATGCCGAAACTTATCAAACCAACTCGATTGACCACAAATTTTGCACACAAGTTATAAATGACAAAACGGACCTGCGCCAACTTCCAAAACCAAAATCCGAGCCCGGTAACAACAAAGTCAACTCTCAGTCAAACTTCTCAACTCTCCAAACCTTCATTTTTCTAACTTTTGCCAATTCAAGTCAAAATCATCTACGGACCTCGAACTCAATATACGGACACACTTCTAAGGCCAAAATCACCACTCATAGCTATCGAAACCATCACAACTTCATTTCGGAGTCGTTTACATATAAGTTAATATCCGATCAACTCTTCCATCTTAGGCTTTCAACTTAAGACTAAGTGTCCCAGTTCATTCTGAAACATCCCCGAAACTAAACCAACTACCTCCCAAGACACATAATAATAAACAAATACAGAATAAGTAATAAATGGGAGAACAGGGCTATAATACTCAAAATGACCAGCCGGGTCGTTACAATAGTAAGGTGTGATTAAGAGTGAGGAGTTACATAAGGGACATGATTTTAAGTTAAAGACCTAATCAATCAAGGAAATAACTCCTAATCCAATTCTAAGTGGGAAGGAGTGGCACCCAATGTTCAAATTATAAATGAGGCAATTTCTAATGGGCTCTAGTTGAGCAGCAAAAATGTGTTCAGTGCAGTTTAAGGAATCTAATCTCTTTAATTACGCAAGGAGGTTATAATTATAGGATATGATCAAGTGACTAAAAACTTTGTATTTATGACGTGGCAGTTTAAAAAACTCATTACAATTATCAATTGCAAAGGAGGTATATACATGGGTGTTAAACAATCATGTTCTTTCCTCATTGTGGCCAAAAGTTCTTTTGAGATCAAGGATATTTTTATCGGATAAAACATCTAAGCTTTCTTCAGCATGCTATGCGTGCATACATTGTATAGTATTAGATAGATATTTTCGCACTTAGACTCACTGAATACTTTATTAAACATTAGCCAATCATTGAGGGAATAAAAAGTGTACTTAGTTCATTTTGATCAAACCAAGCTCCAAGCGATTTCTTTCGAGATGATCCCTGCTCAGAGCTTTGGTAAAGATATCAACAATCTGTTCCTTTGTCTTGCAAAATTCCATAGAGATGTGTCCCTCTTCTACATTATCTCTCAAAATGTTATATCCAACATTAATATACTTTGTCCTCTTGTGATGAACTAGGTTCTTTTCCATATTCATTGCCCTTGTATTATCACAAAATATAGGAATCCTTTCTATTACAACACCATAATCTTCTAACTGGCGTTTGATCTATAACAATTGAGCACAACATGAAACAACAGCTACATACTCAGCTTTTGTAGTTAACAATGCTACAAAATTTTGTTTCTTTGAAGACCATTATATCAAACACGAACCCGGAAAGTGATCCATCCCAGATGTGCTCTTCCTATCCACCAAATAACCCACATAATCAGTATCATTGTCAACTGTAGAAGTTGAGTATGTAGCTGATGCTTCATGTTGTGTCCAATTATTATTATAGATCAAACAACAGTTAGAAGATTATGGTGTTGTAAAAGAAGGGGTTCCTATATTTTGTGACAATACAAGTATAATGAATATGACAATGATCCTGTATCTACATACCTAATCAAGTCAAACGTATCACTCGAAGGATACAAAAGAACCAGGCCTTAAGTACCTTTCAGATATCTCAAGATCCTTTTCATGGCTTTCAAATGTGGCTCCTAGGGATTTGATTAAAATCGTGCACAAAGACCAACACTATACATAATATTTGATCAACTTGAAGTTATATAGAGCAAATACCCTATCATATCCCTGCACCTCTTTTCATCAACAAGAAGACCATGTTTATCCATATCCAGCCTAGTTGCAGTTGTAATAGGAGTATCATTTGTCTTTGTAATATCAATATGAAACATTTTATTTTTGTCATGTATTATAGTCCCCTTTTAATTTTGGCAAACTTGCAGTCTAAGGAAGAAGTTCAATACTCCATCATGCTCATCTCAAATTAACTTTCCATAGGTTTCTCAAACTCATTGCACAAATCATTAGTAGCACCAACGATGATATCATCAACATATATTTCGACAATTAGCCGATTCTTGTCATTCTTCAACAAAAGTAATACGTTGTCAATTTTGCCGCGTGAGAACTCGTTCTCCAGGAAATGTTTTGATAGTATTTCATACCATACTCTTAGAGCTTGCTTTAATCCATACAGTGACTTTTTCAGTTTATGCACGTACTCAGAAAACTCATGACTCTCAAAGCTTGGAGGTTGACACACAAACACCTCCTTCAAATGCCCATTAAGGAAAGCACTCGTTACATCCTTTTGATACAGTTTGAAGCCCATGTAGGATGCAAAGTCAATGAGCATTTGAATAGCCTCTATTCAGACAACTGGAGTAAATGTCTTATCATAGTCGACACCTTCTTCTTGATTATACCCTTGTACTACCCGTCTAACCTTGTTCCTTGTGATTGTATCTTAGTCATCAAGTTTGTTTCTGAAAACCCACGTGGTTCCTATGATTGTTCTATCGTTTGGTCGAGGTTCCAGGCAGCACACTTTATTTCTCTCAAACTGATGAAGTTTCTCTTTTATAGCCATGATCCAGTCAACTTCTTAAAGAGCCTCCTTTATATTTTTAGGGTCAATCATGGACAAGTAGGCTAAGAAGGTAATCATGTTTTTAAACTTGGATCTTTTCACCATTCCATAAATCAACATGTGTGAGAATATTTGTGAGTGGATGAGAACTTTGATGCTTCCATGCTTTTACTTGTAATCCTTGAGTGTCACTATTTCCTTCCTGATCTGTAAAGGGACCAAGTTCGTTTTCACCAGCATCATCAACCTAATCAGTTACCCGTGTTAGTTGTACATCACGCTCAGTTTCATGAGGTTCAGGTTTTGGTGTTTTTCAGCAACAACTTTCGAAAGTTCTTGGTTTGATTGGTCACCATATACCTGTGTGAATCAAAATTCTCCATCATTTGCAGCGTGTGTACCTTTCTTAGCCAAGTGATTAGCTTTAAAAAAAATCACATTTACACTTTGTTTAACACACATGATTCTTTTGTTAAAAACTTTATAAGCTTACTATGTGGATAATAACCAAGAAAGACACCCTCGTCACTTTTAGCATCAAAGTTTCCTAGAACATCTTTGCTATTATTGTGCACAAAACACTTGCTACCAAATGCTCTTAGATAAGTTTATTAGATTTTCAGCTCTTAAACAATTCATAGGGGGCCTTTTCAATTATTGGCCTAATCATGCACATACTAATAATGCAACATGTAGTATTCACAGCTTAACCCAGAATATTTTAGGGAGACCACAAGCAATCAACATGGTTTTTGCCTTATCGTCTAATGTTCTATTCTTCCTTTCAACAACACTATTTTGCTGTAGGGTCTTAGGTGCAAAAAAATTATGATCAATGCCATGTCTCACATAGTATTAAAAAAAAACTAGCATTTTCAAATTCAGCACTATGATCATATCTAATGCTAGCTTGTCATGACATAATAACCACCAATGACCGTGATGGTACCTAACACGCGGCTAGGCGAACCAACAGTCACAATCTCTAAATAAACCATTAGCATGGATATAATGAGTCTAAACAAGATCAATATTATAGATAAGTCTGAATCTAATAAAGAAGTAAAAAACAACACAACATCCCCGGAACTGGTGTCACTGAGTACATGAGCTTCTAAGAGTAGCAAAATACAAGGTCAGAAATAAGTACAGTACTGTCTGAACAAAATAATAGTAAATAGATGTGAAGAAGGTGACTTCAAGGGCCTGCGGTCGAACAAGAAACACTACCTTGAGTCTCCAAGATCAGTAACTATGCACCCTACTATGCTCTACTAGTACCCTAATGCTTGGATCTGCATAATATTTACAAAAATATAGTATGAGTATAACTTACCCAATGTACTCAGTAAGTATCAAGTTTAACCTCGAAGAAGTAGTGACGAGTCTATGACCAACATGATACTTACTTCCATAATTAGATAATATTCAATAAGTCTAAATATAGAGAAGGGACAGTTTAACAACAATGAATATTAGTAATATAAATCACAGTTCAAAGAAAATAATAAGCATGCTCCTCAGATACAGTAATCAAAGCATAATTCTTACTTCGATTTTCACATAAGTTAAATAATATACAAAAAATAGCATGTAAAGAGATGCTTCTACGTGAGTGCATGATATATGTGCATGCTTAAGCTCAATCTTTCCACAAAATTAGTACCAATCCACATACACACTCACCACTGTACGAGTGTTTGGCATAAATACCCCTAATAGACACAACTCACACATTTGATACTCACAGGGCCCAAAGTAACATATGTGATCACCTGACTCCTGAGGGACGAATCCATAGCCAAGTGTCGGTATCATAATATCTCAATAATCAATATTATCAATCTGTTCATATGTCTCAATATGCCAAAGTAGCTCACAATATCATAATCACATTAACCCTCACAAAATATACCATTGTTCCATAACTCCGCTCATATAAGTAAATCCATATGCAGAGATGAATGCGTATGCATGTGAGATAATATAGGTATGGCGAACAAGTATATAAGAAATAAATATGTGGATGTATGTGCTCATGAGAGTAAGGTATGACTATAGCTAAATCACATAGCTTAAAATATCAAGAATGAGTCGTCATGTTCAAATAAGGAATCATTAACCTAGGGATGATCTCTAGCATGAATAAGAAAAATCCACATAGTCATACAATGAATAAAGCATGTATTAGAAGAATACATAACTAATAAGGTATAAAGAAATCTGAAACTACCCCAAACATGGTATAACCTTGGTCTGTGTATATACGCTCGTCACCTTATATATACACCACTCCCAACTCAAGTAACACATATCAATCAAGTCCATTTTAAGGTGAATTTCCTCTTAACAAGGTTAGCCAAGAGACTTACCTCTTCTCAGTATTGCCTCAACCTTCCTCAACCACTTTTCCATTAGAAATCTTCTCCAACCGGCTCAAATCTAATCAAACAATACTTAACAAGATCAAATAGAGTTATAGAATCCAATTCCAAAAGATAAAGCTTTTATTTTTAATTAGTTCTAAAAATGTTGACAAAAGTCAACTCAAACTCACATGATCAAAATTTGAGTCTAGGACTATATTCCATTGAATCATAATCCCATGAGTCTAAATATGTGGTTAGTTTCCAAATCCGAGCCCAAATCGGTATTCAAAACCTTAAAATACACTCTCTTAAGCTGTAGACAAAAACCCAAATTTCACTTCGAAATTTGATATTTTATGTGTCGAAATCCATGTGGATTCAAGATATATGATCAAACTAAGTAGAAATTACTCACCCTCAAGATTGTAGTGAGATCCCTCTTTAAAATCTCATTCTCTCGCTCTCTAAAACTAAAAAATTAGCTAAAAGTCGAACTTAAAGACAATCTGAAAGGCATTCCCGCAGGTGTAACACTTAATGCACGGGTGTGACCTCGCACTTACGAGTCTCTGATTCGCAGGTGCGAACCTACCTAAGCTAGCCTCAATTCACAGGTTCAAACCCGCCTATCCTATCCTCCCTTCTGTGGCGTGCACTAGGCGTGCACCAATCACAACAGGTGCGCCCTTCGCAGGCGCTCACCAGTCACTTTAGGTGCGCCTTTCGCAGGCACACACCATTCACAGCAGGTGCGATGCATCAGACACCAGATATTCCAAACAACCTCAATATGATTCGAAACCACATAAAAACTCACTGGAGCCTCTCGCCACCTCGTCCAATCATCCTAACAAATTCATATACCGTATTCAAACTTATCTAAAAGCTCAAAACACTAAGAAAAACATCAAAACTAAGAATGGCACATCAAACCAAAAACATTAAACTTTCTTAAGTTCAAAATTCCAACTTTTGACTTGAAGCTCCGAATGAACACCGGGCCACCTAAGACTCGAACCAAACATATGTACAAGTGCAAAATCATCATAGGAACCTATTGGAACCCTCAAAATACCAATCCAAAGTTGTTTACCCAAAAGTTAAACTTTCATCAACTCTTCCAACTTCAAACCTCAAAATAGAAACTAAGTGTTCCAAAACACTCCCGACCCCCTCGGGAACCAAACCATCCATCCTCACAAGTCATAAATTACCAAAATAACCTACAAAAAAATCAAATAGGTAAATGGGATTCAATAACTCAAAATGAATGGTCGGGTCGTTATATTCTCCATCTCTTAAACAAACGTTCCTCCTCAAATGAGTTTAGAATCATACTTGGATAGCTGAAAAGGTGTAGATATTTGCTCTCCATATCTGACTTGGTCTCTCAAGTTGATGCCTCCTATCTCGGCTGACCTTACCTCAATGTTCGAACCTACCTATCCAGAATAGTTATTCTTCATAGACCAAATCATCTAACTGCAGTGTAGTGAAGTCTAAGACATCTGGATTATCTTCATTATACTCGTGATGGCTAAAAACATAAAATATCAGATGAAATCCCAAAAGACTAGGAGGCAAAGCAAGCCTATAAGAAACCTCACCACCTATCGCCAAAACCTCAAATTAGCCAATGAACGTCGAAATCAACTTGCTCTTCCTCCCAAACCTCATCACACCTTTCTTAGGTGAAACTTTCAAAAGTACCTTCTCACCTTCCATAATTGCCACCTCGTAAACCTTCTTCTCCGCATAGTTCTTCTACCTGCTCTGAGCTATCTAAAGCCATTCTTGAATAAACTTCACCTTTTTCAAAGCATCACGAACCAAATTTGTAACCAACAACCTAGCCTGACTAGGTTGAAACCAAACAACAGGAGAATGATAGTGCCTCCCCTACAAAGCCTCGTACGGAGCCATCTGAATGCTAGACTGATAACTGTTATAGTAAGAAAACTTCGATAATTTCAGGATCTGATCCTAATAGCCTCCAAAGTCAATCACACAATCCCGCAACATGTCCTCCAAAATCTAAATAGTCTACTCGGATCGACCATCCATCTGTGAGTGAAATGTTGTGCTATGCTTCACCTATGTACCCAACGCTCGCTGAACAACTCTCCAAAAGTGACATGTGAACTACGTGCCATGGTTTGAAAAGATAGAAATAGGCACACCCTACAAACAAACTATCTCCTTGATCTAAATCTGGGTCAACCTCTCGATGTACAAGTAGTTAACACTGGTATAAAGTGCGCGAACTTAGTCAACCTATCCACAATGAACCAAATAACATAAAACTTCCTCAAAGTACGTGGTAAACTTACCACAAAGTCTATAGTGATACACTTCCACTTCTACTGTAGTATAACTATCTTCTAAATTAAATAACCCGATTTATGATGTTTATACTTAACTTGTTGAAAATTCAAACATCGTGAAACATGTCCAAAAATCCTTTTTCATCCTCTACCAACAATAATACTGCTTCAAGTCACAATACATCTTTGTAGCACCTAAATGAATATAATACTGCAAACTGTGAGCCTCCTTATGACCCGATCGGTCGTTTTGTGTATTTGTGAGCGTTCCCCTATTTTGATGCTTCTCATATGTTTGTTTGTTGTTTTGTGACTTTAGGGGATGGTTGGTTTGGTATTAGGAAGATTTAAGAGGGATTTAAGATAGTCTCATTTTGGAAGCTTAAGTTATAAAAGTTGACAAAGATTTAACTTTTGACTAAACACTCTCAGATGGTGATTTGATGATTCCAATAAGTTTGCATGGTGATTTGGGACTTGTGTGTATGTTCGGATTTGGATTCATAGGTTCTTAGGAGATTTTAGCTCTTTTTGCCAAAAGTTGGTAACGTGAAGGTTTGGAGAGTTCATAAGGTAAACCGAGAGTTGACTTTGATGTTATCGGGGTCAGATCGGTGCTCTAAGACTTTGAATAGGTTCATTTAGTACATTAGAAATTGAATGCGAAGTTTTGTTGTGATATGAAATGTCCAAGTGTGATTCAGGCACGTTTGGTAAAGTTGGAATATTTGAAACTTAAAGAGAAGAATTTTGGTCGTCAATTCTTGGTTTTAACATTAGTTGTGGTTTTTTGAGAGTTTGGATAAGTTTGTATTAGGTATATAGACTTGTTGATATGATTGGAAGGGTTCGGGGGGGGGGGGGGTAAAGGGGGGGGTAGCGTCTGGGTGTAGTCTTGGGGTAGTTTCAGACCATTTCCTTTTAATTTGTAACAGATGGTTTTATGGTGTGAAGCAGCACTTCGCGATCGCAGAGCTAAGTCTGGCGATCGTGGAGAAGGTATACTGGCGGGTATGCTTTAGCTCATCGTGTTCGCGACTAGGGCTTCGCATTTGCGTAGTGTATTGGGCAAGAGGATTGGGTTTGCATGCATGTGTCCGTGTTCACAATATTGTGGAGTCAGGTGAGAAGATTCTCTTAGCGTTCGCGTGGATGTTTCCCGTATTCATGTAGAGGTGGGTCCTGGCTAGGGAATATTGGCCTTTACGTTCGCGAAAAGGAGTTCGTGTTTATGGGGCAGCAGAAATTTTGTGCTTCATGATCGTGAAGCTTTGGACCTCGAACACGAAGGGTATGCCTTGGCAGTCCACTTAAGAGATTTATTTCGGGATTTTTCCCATTCTCTCATATTTTGAACTCTAGACTTCGAGAGGTGGAGATTTTTAAGAACTATTTCACTACAACATTAGAGGTAAGTAATTTTCACTTGGATTTAACTTTATATCTTGACTCCTCATGGATTTCTACACCTAAACACATGGATTTTTAAAGTGAAATTTAGGATTCTGCCTACAACTTAAGAAGGTATATTTTGGAGATGTGATGGTTGATTTGGACTTGATTATGGAACCTGAACACATATTTGGACTCATAGGGTTATGAGTAGTCAAGATCTATCACTTGACTCGAGTTTGACCACGTGGGCCTACGTTGAATTTCGTTGACTTTTGGGGATTTGATTAAAGATCAAAGCTTTATTGTTTGGAATTATTTCCTATGCCTTTTTGTTGACGTTATGAGATATTTTTACTAGATTCGAGTCGTTTAGAGTTGAATTTGGACAGTTAGGTAATTGTTGCTTGATTTAAGCTTATCAGGCAGAGGTAAGTCTCTTGTATATCTTTTTAGAGGAAATTCTCCCGATAGGTAATTTGTTTGCTACTTGATTCAATGTCTTAGACGTTGGACATGCCATGTGAAGATTATTTGGGTATTTGACCTTTTGGGTCAAACAAAAAGAAAGACCAGCTTTGCTGATTCATCTTAGCAAAACTGAAGCCCACTTTTTGTGTCATGGGATAAAAGATAAAAGGGAGGGATAAAAAAGAGAAGTTGAAATAAGAAGGTTCAAGAAGAATAAGAGTGAGCTAGAAAATAAGATAAGGGAGAGGGATTTTAAGGGTATTAGAGGGCTCTTAGCTAAAGAACATCTTAAATAACTGCTGAGAAGAAGGGAAGATGTTTTCTATGGATTGAGTGAATTAGATCCGACAATGAGAGGGGTAAAAATGGGAAAAGAAAGGGGAGGAGAAACCCTAGCTTTTTCAGCTATATATAGAACCATTTTCTCTCATATAGGGCATCTTCAGGAGCCTATTTCGAGTGTTCTTCCTAAAATTCCTAGAGTCTTTGATAAGTTGAGAATAAACACTAAACTTTAGAGAAGAAAAAGACATTTAAGAATTAGAAAATATGAGTGAAAGAATGAGTTGAAAATATTGAGCTTACATACAAGCTTTGAAGAAAAGAAAAGGAGAAAAGGCAAATTCAGGCAATTCTATTTTTCTTCAACTCTTTTTGGGCTTCTTTGGCTTTCAAAATTACTGGTCTATTGGGTTTTGGCTGGTGGAGTTTGAGCTTAATTACACCCATTAATCATTGATTGATTACTAGCTGATTTTTGCTATGGCTATTGCATTTTTGTCACTGATTTTGGATAGAATCTGCATAGGCTTATTTTTTTAGTTACTTGTTGTTGCTGTGATAGGTATGTCCCCATATTTAGTGTAGATTTTGTTCAATATATATATATATATATATATATATATATATATATATATATAATGCATATATTTGATGATTTATATCCAGATTTATTGACTCTCAGCATGGATAATGAGTCTCTGATCAATTTCTTTAGGATCTGATTATTAATACTTTAAATGAACAATTGCAAGTTCAAAAATCTCATAGATCCCTTGAATATGAATCTGTATATTTGATAGGATGACAGTATTTATCTTCACAAAAGGGTAGTGTGAGGATAGACATTTCTGTAGCTAAATGTAGATTAGTGTGGGTAATTTTCTAATTGGTGATTGCCTGAACAATTGGACTCGACCTGCAATTCATGTGATTAATTTAAAGATCTTTAACTGTGAAATTAGCAGTGGCTATTGTGATTTAAGGTTTGAGATATTGTTTCTAAGTGTAAAGAAGTTTGGGTCTGTCACCAAGCTTTAGCAGGGCTCTATGAGAAGACTCAGCCAAAATTTCACGGTATAGCCAGTTTTCGGACTGGTCAATCAAAAATAGCCAGCATTTACCAAGTCAATGAAAAATAGCCACCATTTTGCTGCAATAGAGACCGGTCCAGCATAATATACTGGAGTTCGGTGCATTTGTGTATGAACTCCAGCATATTATGCTGGACAGGTATACTTTGCTGGCTCCAGTATAATATACTGGACCGTTATACTTGCTGGAACTCCAGTATATTATGCTGGAGTTCTAGTGTATTTATACTGGAACTCCATCATATTATGCTGGAGTTCCAGCATACTATCCTGGAACTCCAGTATAATATGTTGGAGTTCAAGTATACTTATGCTGGAACTCCAGCATAATATACTGGAGTATTTTTCGGGTTTTGAACAGTATTTTCGCTAAGATTTATCTTTACATAAATAGTGGCAAAATTTCGATTACATTTAAAATTGGGCTATTGTTGAACGACCAGTTGTAAATCTGGCTATTTTTAAAAATCACCCAAGGTCTTAAGGAAGCAATTAGGCTTCTGGATCTCATTTTGAAGGGCGATGTGCACAAATAGCCACTAACAGCTCCTGTCTTTATTTTAAAGCCAGTGTTTTAAATATCTTTAGTCTTTAGCCACTGGTTTAATAAATTTTAACTGTCCGGACGAAAATACCCTTCTGCTCATGTCCTTAACTTCAGGACTTCAGGACTACATGTCCTTAACTTTTGAACTTGAAACTCTAAGTTCAGGACTTCAAGACTACATGTCCTTAATTTTTGAACTTGGAACTCAAACTTAAGGACCTATTGTCCTTAACTTTTGAACTTGTAACTGTAAGTTAAGGATTGCTTGTCCTTAACTTTTGAACGTGTAACTGTAAGTTAAGGACTGTCTGTCCTTAACTTTTGAACTTGTAAGTCATATTGTCCTTAACTTTTGAACTTGTAACTGTAAGTTAAGTACTGCTTCTCCTTAACTTTTGAACGTGTAACTGTAAGTTAAGGACTGTCTGTCCTTAACTTTTGAACTTGAAAATCAAAGTTAAGGACCTATTGTCCTTAACTTTTGAACTTGTAACTGTAAATTAAGGACTGCTTGTCCTTAACTTTTGAACGTGTAACTGTAAGTTAAGGGTTGTCTGTCCTGAACTTTTGAACTTGAAAATCAAAGTTAAGGACCATAGGTCCTTAACTTTTGAACTTGTATCTGTAAGTTCAGGACCTATTGTCCTTAACTTTTGAGCTTGTTAATCTAAGTTCATGACCAAGTGTCCTTAACTTTTGAACTTGTTACTACACATCCCAGCATTATCTGCTATCATGAAGAATGCATGAGGAAAGCAATGTGTGGACTAGTGACATAGAAGTATATTTGGGTGGTAACATTCGGACTTCAAAGGCTCATGAGGGAAAGCAATGAGATAAAGAACTGTTCTTTGTTTTTTGATGCAAAGAACATGTTACATAAATTTCAAAGTAACGTAACGTAATATTACTATACATGGTAGTTAACTTTTTGACAAGCTATATTTTGCCTAGAGATAAATCGTTTTGGGATTATTTAGAAATTAGAACTGCCATATATTACTACAAACCTTTGGATAATTGGATCTCTACCAAATGAGTTACGATCTCAAACAGTGTAAAAAAAGATCAAATTTACTCGATGGTGAGAAAGACAAACATTCATTTTGGATTATGGAGAAGGCACGCAGAGAGAGAAGCGAGGGTTTGGGAAGAAAGCAAGGGAAGAAAGGGTAAAAATATCCTTTCATATTAATTTTAATAGGTTAGTGGCTATTTTTAACATTAAAATTATTGGATAAAAAATAAATACCACCTTAAATAGTGGCTACCCCATGCCATTTGTACCATTTGAACGTCCGGCCCAATGAGCTAGCAAGCTTACATTGGGCTAGTTATTTTTCTACAGTTCCTTCTTTTGATCACCATAATCTGTTAGAGTTTTGTTAGTTAACTTGCTAAATCTTATTATCATTAATCACGTTACTCCTATTAATCTGAGCGCTAAGGTGTTAATCTGGGCATCACGATTTGATAACATAAGACCTCATTTAAACAATTGTGGCCAAGCGCGTTTGAATAAATAACGATCACTTCACGCTAACTTCATATAGGTCGATGTTTTGGATCTTCAAATGTTTTAACTATTTAACAAGTTGTAAGAATTCTCTTAGAAATCAAGCAATTTGATTATACTTTGTAGCTTTTCAAGTTAAATGCAAAGCCAAGTGTTAATATCACCGAACTTCTCTAGTATCTTAATGACCTAAGGAACTTGCTAAAAGAATCTTAAATGGTTTAACTTTTCCTACGGTATTTTCACAATCCATGACCCTACAACAATCTTAAATTAGTTTAGGAAAATAAATATGTTAGCATGCTTTTGGGTACGATTCAAGCAACTCAACTATCGTGGCTACGCACACGTTCGGGTTAAAGACAAAGTACACGTCCGCGCGACTTAACAAACTATTTTTTAAAATAATAATAAAGTATTATTAATTGTGTATACATATACGTGATTTGATTCTTGACACGCCAAACGAAATGAATATACGTACGCGTGACTTATTTCAAGATAATTCCATAAATAAGCAAACAAAAGCGATTTAAAAGCATAAATACACAAATCACTTAAAATATAAAATATCCGAATTAATTAGGCCAAGTAAAAAATTACTAAGCGATCGCGCTCGAACCACAGAACATTGGGAGTGACTTACATCTTCTCTTTGGTCAACATAATTTCTTACCCGGTCTTCTAGGTTCGCGGACCATCATTCAGAGTCAAAAATTTCCGTGAATAGAGATTAATAAATTGATGATTTGGAACACCGGAATTAAATAATTCCAAGTGGCAATACCTTATAAATAATAATAATAATAATAATAATAATAATAATAATAATAATAATAATAATAATAATAATTTTTCAAATAATGTCACTTTAATTGAAAAACTTCTTTGCCCACACCCTGAAAAAAAAAGGTATGGCGGCTATAGTGACTCTGTTGGGGATCAAACCCAGAATCTCTGGTTTAGGGTTCAAAATTCAAGCTTGGAGTATAATTTGGCTTTCACTGATTTGTTGATATTATGTGTTTCAGACCTAATGTGCTAATAGTTGTTCTTTTACTGCCTTGATATTTGCTTGAACTGTACAAACTGTCTTCTTACGCTTTCCCTTCTGAGTCTTATGAATCTAATGGTGCATACGTGCACGTGGCCTACTTTATGTTAGAAGTTACACTTGTTAGGACGGGGTTCAGACCAGTAACTAGGCCAGGTTTACATTTGCACTCCCGATACGTTGCCTCCCTCCCCGCTCGAGTTATCCGCTTGGGTAAGCCAGGTGTACACACCTCTGCCAGAAGGATTTAAACCTAGAAGAACAAGCCAGAGTGCCAGATCCCTAGTAACAACGTCTTTTTACATCACATGTATTTGACTTAGGGGGCTCAGCACAAGAGTTGGGTCCGTCTAGGACAAGTTTACCCCTTTTGAAGACTATCATGTGCATCTTATGTGCTACTTGTAGGCTTGAATGTTGACTGGCTTCTTGTGTAAAATAAAAAAGTGAGAAATATCAAGAGAGAGAAAATAGGAAAGTGAAAATAAACCTGATTTTTATTAAAATCCTTGTGTTCAAAAACAAAAGGTGAGTCAATGACGAGTGCAAAGCACCACTTAAATTATGCTCGCTAATCAAATATAGTATAGTAAAATATCGTATCCAGGGGGATTGGAGTTAAACAGTATTATCGTACTTTCTAGCTTGATTGCTATCTAAGATGATCAACAATTGAAATTTATGTGAGTTATACTAAAATTAACTAAGAATCTAGAGCTATTGACTAATGAAAATCGAAGCAAGGACTAAGCAAAGAAAGATATCAATGGGAGAAGATAGGGTTTTGATAGGATAGGTGCAAGATAATTGTCTGAGATTTAGCTCTAGATAATTCACTTCTAATGTTCAAGTGAGTCTCTTGAATTCACTTAATTATTAGTTTAATTGTTTAGTAGAAACTCCTCTCTCGATTAAGTCACAACCTCATGAGATGAACCAATTTAAGCTCTGTGAAGATATGCAAGAATGCATAGTGGATTGGTCTTTAGGAGAACATCTCTAGATTATCCTCCTAATTAGGTTTAATCAATGATTCAACTAGCCTCTTTCTATTACTAAGAAGAATTAATGAACTCAACCAACAATATAATGCAAAGATATCACAAATTATGCCTCTCTCGATTACATGAACAAGTGAATATACATGCAACAATTAAATCATCCAAAAACGCTTCAATACATAAAACTAGAGTTATAATCCACAAACAAATATCAATACACCAAATCCATCAAACGCTAAAGGGGACAACTCCATAGACGTGGAGTAATTCATCACAATTATAATTAAAAGATAGGAAAATATAAATTCAGTCCAAACTCGGATCTTGAGTGAGGAAGGAATGATGAAATCCTTGTGCTTTTGCTCCTCCAACTCTTCCTTGGCCTCCTCCGGACGATTAGGCGCCAAAAGTCCAGAAAATAACATTTTTTCATATATTTATACTAAGTAGGGTCGGGCCCAGACGAAATCACCTTCTCCTAGCCGAAATAGGACATTGGCTCTATAAAATTTGCACAGGCGTGCCGTATGGGGCGACGCGCTATGCAGGGCATTAGTGGGGAAATCCGGAGAGCTCAACTTCTGTTAGGCAGCCAAAAATACACTGCTGCGTCGCACTATGCATCGCATAGTGCGTCGTATCAATGTAAATATCTCAAAGTTTGTTTTTTGCTCGATTTTGAAGTCCTGATGTGGTTCTCGACCCCCAAACGCGATCCCGGTTTCATCCTTTGGATTTTTACTCAGACTTCAAAGCTCCAAATAGCTTGAATAATCTCCATAATATCTACATCACTCGAAATAACCCCTATAAGGCATAAAATATATAATAAGTACAAAACACTAGCGATTAAAGCTCAAACACAATAAAAGTACAGTGAATTAGAGTGCAATAAATGATTAAAACACGAGATTATTGTCACGACCCAAACAGGAGGGTCATGACTAGCACCCGGGCCACACTTGCCGCAGCACCAATGTACATTTTATCTAACCTTTCTTATTATCTTTAAGGGCCGACGAGATCAATATAAATGGTAGACATGGATCATGAAAAACCAACAATGAAAGATAATGGCATGAACATAGATAACATGGGATGAAAAGACTGTCAAGAAACCAAAATAAGGCAACAAGGCATACCAAAATATACATGAGTCAACACCTGTCTATGAGCCTTTAAGGAACAAAAATGCTGCAACATTGCCGGAACAGAGCCCCGACATGCCCATAATGTCTATAAAAAAATGCATACCAAGACCACGGCAAGTTCGGAGAAGGGATCTCACCAATAACCGCAAAACTGGGCAGCCTACTGTGGTGGGCGAGCTGCGTCTATCCGTCTATCAGGACTTGCAGCATGACATGCAGCGTCCACAAATAAAAAGGACGTCAGTGCGAATAAAGTACTGAGTATGTAAGGCAGGAAAGCATAAGTACAAACAGTAATGTAAGCAGGGATAGAGAATATACAACCTGTAACATCTGGGTACCTCTGAGGGCTATTGACATGAAATTCATGATATATACATATATATAAATAAACTTTAAAAACATATGCCTCTGTGGGCATCATCATCATCATCATATTGTACCTGGCAGTAATAGGCTCGGCAAAAATGTACCCGGCCATCATAAGGCTCAGTAGAATCGTACCCGGGCATGTGGAGCTCGGTAAAACCCAACTGATCAGTGATTGCACAATAGGTTTCGTACCCGGCTGACTATAGCACAACTCGGTAGAGTAAAATAGATACATATATATAATGCATGCTGGACTCATTGGAATCATATTTTGAACCTTTCGGAGTGACGTAAGGTCGATATCCTCCGTACACGTTATTAGGACTAACTCTTCATCATGAATTTTATAAGAACCATGGAAGTAACAACAACATTAATAACATAAGAATAAGAGAAGCAACATCAACATCAATCGTTCCATAAGAAGGGAAACAATATAAGTACTACTAGCTTCTAAGAGTAGAGTATCTTTGTAAGCTTGTTCATTACATTATGTACAATCGGAATCGTGCAAAGGAAGGAAAGAGATAGCCTCACATACCTTGTATAGACTGCCCAACCTCAAGCTATGCAAATGTCACGAGTCCTTAGTCTACAATAAGAGAAATGATACTATCATTATCGTTTAAGTGTTGTAACTATTATGTATCGACCACAACCTATTTTATGATGAAACAGACAGAACCTCCCCTATTTATATGACTTCACACAAGTCAAAAAAATCACCAAACAACCCAAAAAACATCCAAAATAATCATATTGATCTTCCCAAAATAGTCCACCAACCAACAACATTACTACCAAGCCTTTTGATATATTTTTTACAAGTTGTAGCTTCAATGACTTAGCCGCAACTTAGATTATCTTAAATACACGTAGAGTAAGAGGTTCCTTACCTATAAACATAAAGAATAACTCCAATTTGACCTTAATTGTCCACAAAGTATCCCTCCAATGCTGCCACAAGAACAAGGAAGCGAAACTAGCAATCAATTAGGGTTTTTCGGCACTAGAATCACTTTAGAAGACTTGAAATCACCTAGGGTTGATATTAAAAACTTGAGGGAATATTTACAGAACATAAACCAATTAAAAAAACCTCCCACACGATCTGGAACATCAGAAAAATCAGCAACAACAAGAAGAACAAGAAACTTACTAGCGCCACGGGATTCCCGACACTTGATTTGTGTTGTTTCCCCTTTATTTGGGTCTTGAATCATGAGAGAACCTTGAGAGAGTGTTTTTAGGGTTCTTAGTCTGAATATACTGAAAAATAATGACTTAAAATGAAGTTGAGGGATCTTATATATATCCATATGTCTAAACCGCCTATGTGGGCCTCATAGAAAGCTGCTTGGTGCAGTCTAGCAAAAACGCGAATATCTCTCTACTCCGAGATTGTATCGACAAACGGTTTAATGTGTTGGAAACTAGACTGATAGATCTTCAATTGGATTGGTAGATCACCCCGTAATTCCAAGTAAATTGGGAGAAAAACTTAGTAACATTTGATCTAAAGTTTAAGTAAAATTATGAACGTAAGTTGCGATAACTTTTGTCGACTTTTGTTCCATAACACGTTTGACTTCAAGACTTATGATACAGATATTATATGATTAAAATAACTTAAAACACGACCTCTTGGGAACATTAAGCACCTCTAGGTTTACCCAAAAATACGGGTTACAACATCCTTGATTCGTTTAACTTCTAATACTTGTTAACCACCCTTATACACCCTTGTATCATTTAAGACCAATATGATTGGCTTCTTATCATCTCAAAGATAGTTTCTTCTCGGAGTTACGTCGACTAACTTATGGCATGAACTAATGTACGTGAATATGGGTTGTAACACCCTCCCCCCTTAGGAAAACTTGTCCTCGAATGTAAGGGTTTATGGGGAGTCTAATCATCGTGGATTCCAACGGAAATTTCTGACCGAGTTTCCCCTATAAAATGGACACTGGCCAAACTTGCAAGCAGTTAAACCCAACGTATGGCCTCACAAGGCTATACAAAACATTATGGATATGTACATTATTTGCATATCACCATTTTGTATTAAGGAAGAGTATTCTTAAGCTATTGGTTACCTCATAGAGCCGTTTCTCCTTCTAATGTGTCCTGTGTTCCACCGGCATCCTCGTTATCTTCATTCTGGAATAGGTAAGGGTATTTAGACTTCATCTCCTCTTCTTCTTCCCATGTCATTTCCTCAATATTCTTGTTCCTCCACAATACTTTGACGGAAGCTTCATCTTTTGTTCTCAGCTTGCGGACTTGTCGATCTAATATAGCCACTGGCACTTCTTCATATGATAGATCCTCTGTAACTTGTACATCTTTGATAGGGACGACCCGAGAAGGGGTCTCCAATACATTTCCTCAACATAGATACATGTAATACCAGGTGGACAAATTCCAATTCGGATGGAAATTCTAACTCATAAGCAACCTGTCCAATTCGTCGAAGAATTTTATACGGCCCGATATACCACAGACTCAGCTTACCTTTCTTCCCGAAATGCATAAAACCCTTCATCGATGAGATCCTTAAGAAAACCCAATCATCAACCTCAAACTATAGATCACGACGTCGGACATCGGAATAAGACTTTTGCCTACTTTGCGCCGTCCTCAGTCGTTGTTGTATCACTTTCACCTTCTCAATGGCTTGGTGAATCAAATCTGGCCCATATAATTCTGTTTCACCGACTTCAAACCATCCAACTAGTGATCTACATCTCCTCCCATACAATGCCTCGTACGGAGCTATTTTAATACTAGAATGGTAGCTATTATTGTAGGCGAATTCTATGAGTGGAAGATGGTCATAACAATTCCCCTAGAAATCTAGAACACATGCTCGTAGCATATCTTCAAGTGTCTGAATGGTACGTTAAGCCTGTCTGTCAGTCTACGGATGGAATACAGTGATGAGATTCACTTGTGTTCCTAAACCCTTCTGAAAAAAAGACCTCCAAAAGTTAGCTGCAAATTGAGCTCCTCGGTCTGATATAATAGATACCGGGACACCATGAAGCCTAACAATCTCCTTAATATACAACTTCGCATAATCTTCAGCCGTGTAAGTTGTCTTAACTGGCAGAAAATGGGCACATTTTGTAAGTCGATCAACTATCACCCAGATGGAGTCAAACTTATGATAAGAGCGAGGTAATCCAATAATGAAGTCCATATTAATCACCTCCCATTTCCAGGTTGGAATCTCTATATTTGAATCAACCCACCAGGTTTCTGATGCTCCATCTTTACTTGTTGACAATTAGGACACCGGGCTACAAATTCTACAATAGACTTCTTCATGTTATCCCACTAATACTGCTCCTTAACGTCATGATACATCTTTGTCGAGCGGGGATGGACGGAATATCGGGAATGATGAATCTCAATCATTATTTTCTCTCGCAACCCCGCCATATTAGGCACACATAATCGGCCCTGGTATCTCAGTGCCCCATCTTCTCTAAGCTCAAAAGTCGTAATTTTACACTACTAAATGCTCTCTCTTAATCGTACTATGGTAGGATCTTCATATTGTCGTGCTTTTACCTCGGCTACCAAAGATGATTCTGATGTATTTTGTATAGTAACTCCTCCGTAATCTGAGTCTAACAATCGGATTCTCATATTGGCCAGCTGATGAAGCTCTTTAGTCAACCCCTGTCTACCTGCCTCAATGTGTACTAAGATTCCCATTGACTTACGAGTGAGAGCATCTGCCACAACATTGGCTTTATTGGGATGGTACAATATCTCGACATCGTAATCATTCAGTAATTCAAGCCACCTACGCTGCCTCAAACAACTCCTTCTGCTTGAAGATGTATTGTAAACTCTTGTGATCTGTGTAGATATCAACATGGACGCCGTATAAGTAGTGCCGCCATATCTTCAAAGCATATATTACTGCAACCAATTCCAAATCATGAGTCAGGTAATTCTTTTCATGCTTTTTCAATTGTCTTGATGCATAAGAAATCACTTTCCCATGTTGCATCAATACACACCCAATCCTATACCCAAGGTATCACAATATACCATTTAACCTTTTGTTCCTTATGGGAGAGTGAGCACTGGCGCGGATGTCAATCGATTCTTTAGCTCCTGAAACTACGTTCACAAGCGTCAGACCACTGGAACTTGTTAGCTTTCTGTGTTAACTTTGTCAATGGTGCTGATATAGAGGAAAACCCTTATATAAACCGCCTATAATATCCTGCTAGCCTTAGGAAGCTGCGGACTTCTTATGGTGTTGTAGGTCTCGGCCAATTCTTTACTGTATCGATCTTCTGAGTGTCGACACTAATACCCTCATCAGATATCACATGGCTAAGGAATGTTACTGAGTTCAGCCAAAATTCACATTTGGAGAGCTTAGCATTTAACTTACGATCCTGAAGCATCTGTAATACTATCCGCAAGGGGCCCACATGTTCCGCCTCCAAAGGAGAATACACCAGAATGTCATCAATGAATACGATCACGAACACATCAAGATAGGGCCTGAATACACTATTCATGAGATCCATAAAAGCTATTGGGGTATTTGTTAACCCCAACGACATCACCAAGAACTCAAAGTGCCCATATCTTGTCTGGAAGGCCGTCTTTGGAATATCCTTCTCCTTAACCCTCACCTAATGATACCCTGAACGTAAGTCAATCTTGGAGAAATACTTGGCACCCTGGAGTTGGTCAAATAGGTCGTCAATCCTTGGAAGTGGATACTTGTTCTTTATAGTAAACTTATTCAACTGTCGATAATCGATACACATCCTTAACGACCCGTCTTTCTTCCGCGCGAACAAGACTGGCGCACCCCCAAGGTGAAGTGCTAGGCCTAATGAAGCCTTTATCCATCAAGTTCTTCAACTGCGCCTTCAACTCTTGCAACTCTGCCGGGGCCATTCTGTATGGAGGGATAGAGATCGGTTGAGTGTCAGGCAACACATCAATGCTAAACTCAATATCCCTTTTAGAAGGAAGCTCTGGGAGTTCATCTGGGAAAACATATGGAAATTCATTGACCACGGGGATTGATTGTAGAGTAGGCAGCTTTCGCCTCCGCATCCCTAACGCGAACGAGATGATAAATGTAACCTTTTGAGATCATCTTCCTTTCCTTAAGATAGGAAATAAACCTACCTTTCGGCGTAGCAATGTTCCCCTTCCATTCAATGACGGGTTCACCAGGAAACTAAAACCTAACCATCTTCATACGACAATCAACATTTTCATAGCTTGAGGCCAACCATTCCATTCCCATTATCACATCGAAGTCAACTATTTCTAACTCAAATAAATTTGTCGAGGTTTGACGACTACAAATCGTTACAGTGCAACCTCTATATACCCTTCTAGCAATCACAGAATCTCCTATCAGAGTAGATACTGCAAGTGGTTTACTTATCAATTCAGGTTCAACGCCAAACTTATTAGCCACAAATGGGTGTAACATATGATAATGTAGATCCCGGATCAATCAGCACATATACATCGTAACAAAACACAGACAATATGCCTGTAACAACATTCGGAGATGACCCGAGATCCGGTCGACCTACTAGAGCATAGGTTCAATTTTGAGCACCACTCGAACTCGGCACTGCACCTCGACCTCTACCACGACTTGTCGATTTCTGAAAACCCCGTGCTGGAGGTCGAACTGATAAGGAAGAACCAGACAGAGATCCAGTTGGCTGAGCCATACCACCACCTCCTCTGTTAGGAATATTCCGCATCATATGGCCAGGCTGTCCGCAAGAATAGCACGCATCAGAACCTCGACGACACAGTCCAAAGTGGGCCTTGCCGCACTGACCACAACGGGGTGTTGGGGGTCTCGTTTGACTAGTATCCCTATGATATTGCGAGCCTGATGCTCGCGAACTCTGACTTGGACTAGAATAGGTAAATCGATCATACCGAGGCCTATGAAACTGTAGAGGAGCACTAGCTACAGGTGGTGCCAAACTTCTCGAAGACTGGGGCCTGATACTACCTCTGAAGTCACCAGAATACCCTTCAAATCTTGCCCTCTTATGTTCTACTCTCTATCTGTCCTTTGTTGGCGCTTACGATTCTCTAGTGTTTGGGTATAAGCCTGAATACAGGAAATTTCCATACCCTCCACCAAGGAGGCTGTCATGCACTCATTTATGAGATGTTGTACCAACCCGTTCACGAACAAGTGCACCCTATCGCTTATCTCGGTCACCATATGGGGAGCATACCTTGCTAAAGAATCAAACTACATACTATACTCTCGTACACTCGTATTCCCCTATCAAAGGTTCAAGAACTTATCTAGCTCTATCTCGTCATATCTCAACTGGCAAGTAGTGACGAAGAAAGGCCTCAGAAAATTCCTTCCACACAGCTGTAGGAGCATTCGGACCCCTGGATCTCTCCCAACTATCATACCAGAAAATCGCTAAATCCCGTAACCGATAAGAAGCCAACTCTACTGCCTCTGTATCACTAGCATGCATAACTTGCAGTGTATGGTGAACCTGATCAGTAAAAGTCTATGGGTCCTCCTTGGGGTCTGATCCGGTAAATACTAGAAGGTCTAGATTAATAAAATCACGAACTCTCGTACTAACCGGTTTATCAGCAGCACCGGTATTTTGAGCCTGAGCAGCTACCAAGCTAGTCAAAAACTGCACCGCACTCTGCATATCCTGGTCTGTAGTACCAGACGGAGGAACTAGAGGTGTTGGGTGCCTCCTAATATCCTCTGGAGGAGACGGAGTAGATGAGGTATGAGACGACATCTCACTCTAAGCCTCACTTTGGCCTACTCTGGATGGAGGCACCTGACTGGTACCCTCTCCCGCAGCTTTATCAAGCCGTCTACTAATCACTTGCTTCCTAGTTGAAGGCATCGGTGAAAGAAAATAAGGCGATTATTAGAGATGAACACTTATGACTCAACTCTACGCACGATCTAGATTCAGGAAGAAGGTAACAACCCTAGATGTCATGTAGCCTCCTGATTATAAATGTGGCGCGCTACACATCCATAATCAAGACTCTACTAGACACGACTCATAGACAACCCCTTGGACAGACTTTCTCTGATACCAAATTTGTCATGACCCAAACTGGAGGGTCATGACTAGAACCCGGGCCATACTTGCCGAGCACCAACGTACATTTTATCTAACCTTCCTTATTATTTTTTTAAGGGCCAACGAGATCAATATAAATGGTAGACATGGATCATGAACAACCAACAATGAAAGATAATGGCATGAACATACATAACATGGGATGACAAGACTGTCAAGAAACTATATATAAGGTACGAGCAACCACGCTACCATGAAAGACTATACAACAAAAATTAGCCGACAAGGCATGCCAAATTATACATGAGTCGACACCTGTCTATGAGCCTCTAAAGGAACATAAATGCTGCAACATTTCCGGAACAGGGCCCCGACATACCCATAATGTCTATAACAAAAATTCATACCAAGACCACGACAAGTCCGGAGAAGGGATCTCGGCAATAACGCTGAACTGGGCAGCCTACTATGGTGGGGGAGACGCGTCTACCCGTCTATCAGGACCTGCAGCATGACATGCAACATCCACAAATAGAAAGGACGTCAGTATGAATAAAGTACTGAGTATGTAAGGTAGGAAATCATAAGTACGAATAGTAATGTATGTAGGATAGAGAATAAACAACCTGTAACATATGGGTACCTCCAAGGACTACTGACATGAAATGCATGATACATACATATATATAAATAAACTTTTAAAACATATGCCTCTGTGGGAATCATCATCATCATATCGTACCCGACCGTAATAGGCTCAGTAAAAATGTACCGACCATCATAAGGCTCAGTAGAATCGTACCCGGCCACATGGAGGTAAAACCAAACTGATCAGTGGTTGCACAATAGGTGTCGTACCTGGCCAACTATAGCACGGCTCGATAGAGTAAAATAGATACATATATATAATGCATGCTGGACTCATTGGAATCATATTCTGAACCTTTCGGAGTGACGTAAGGTCGGTATCCTCCGTACACGTTATTAGGACTAACTCTTCATCATGAGTCTTATAAGAATAAGGAAGTACCAACTACACTGATATAACATCAACATCAATCGTTCCATAAGAAGGGAAACAATGTAAGTACTACTAGCTTCTAAGAGTAGAGTATCTTTGGAAGCTCGTTCATTACATTATGTACAATCGGAATCGTGCAAAGGAAGGAAAGGGATAGCCTCACATACCTTGTATATACTGCCCAACCTTAAGCTATGCAAATGCCACGACTCCTCAGTCTGCAATAAGAGAAATGATACTATCATTATCGTTTAAGCATCGTAACTATTATGTATCGACCACAACCTATTTTACGATGAAACGGACAGAACCTCCCCTATTTATATAACTTTACACAAGTCAAAAAAATCACCAAACAGCCCAAACAACATCAATAATAATCATATTGAGCCTCCCAAAACAGTCCACCAACCAACAACATTACTACCAAGCCTTTCGATATATATTTCACAAGTTCTAGCTTCAATGACTTAGCCGCAACTTGGATTATCTTAAATACACGTAGAGTAAGAGGTTCCTTACCTATAAACATAAAGAAAAACTCCAATTTGAACTTAATTGTCCACAATATATCCCTCCAATTCTGCCACAAGAACAAGGAAGCGAAACTAGCAATCAATTAGGGTTTTTCGGCACTAGAATCACTTTAGAAGACTTGAAATCACCTAGGGTTGATATTAAAAATTTGAGGGAGTATTTAAAGAACATAAACCACTTGAAAAAACCTCCCACATGATCTGGAACATCACAAAAATCAGCAACAACAAGAAGAACAAGAAACATACTAGCGCCACGGGATTCCCGACACTTGATTTGTGTTGTTTTCCCTTTGTTTGGGTCTTAAATCATGAGAGAACCTTGAGAGATTAGGGTTATCGTTCTGAATATACTGAAAAATAATGACTTAAAACGGGGTTGAGGCATCTTATATATATATATATCCATATGTCTTAAACCGCCTATGTGGGCCCCATAGAGAGCTGGTTGGCGTAGTCTCGCGAAAATGCGAATATCTCTACTCCAAGATCGTATCGACAAACGATTTAATACGTTGGAAACTAGACTCATAGATCTTCAATTGGGTGGGTAGATCACCCGATAATTCCAGTGAATTGGGAGATAAGGTTAGTATTACTTGATCTAAAGTTTAAGTAAAATTATGAACGTAAGTTGCGACAACTTTTGTCGACTTTTGTTTCATAACTCGTTTGACTTCAAGACTTATGATACGAATATTATATGATTCAAATACCTTAAAATATGATCTATTGGGAATATTAAGAACCTCTAGGTTTACCCGAAAATACGAGTTACAACATCCTTGATTCGTTTAACTTCTAATACTTGTTAACCACCCTTGTACACCCTTGTATCATTTAAGACCAATATGATTAACTTCTTATCATCTCAAAGTTAATCTCTTCTCGGATTTACGTCGACTAACTTACAACATGAACTAACATACGTGAATATTGGTTGTAACAATTATAGCCTACCATCAGTCAAATTTTACTCCAAAGGTGTTGAAATTAGATAGAGAGATTTGAAATATTCTCCTGTTTCGAAAAAATTCGCTGAACTACACGGGTCTTATTCTCACTACCTAGTGAAATACGCAGGCAACCTTCATCAGGTTCAGCCCTCACTTTTGCAAAAATAACCAAAAGAAGGAAGTGTGTCAAATTTTTCAATAACAAGTAAGCCTTCTCAGCTTTTGCTCTATCCCATACCGTTTTTTCTTTTCTTTTTTGGAATAGCCCTAGATCCTTCTCTTTAAGTGCCAAATGGTTGTTCTCGTAGACATGGATGAATTCATCGACTTGATGTTGCTTGTTACCATAATTTCCTTACTTAACAAAGATAATCCTAAAAATATTCCCTTGAAGTGTTGAATAATCGTATTTGAAAAAAAGAGCCATTTTCCCACTTTCTATCCCAATGTTATTTTTGGGTAATTTGCATTTATTTTTGAAAAGAGTAGTGTCAACCCTAACCTCCATCACCCACAGGTAAAGAATAAGCAAAGTTCAGAACCTGGCTCTAAAAGTTGTGATAATACCCCACTTAAACTCCAAGTGTGGTGGAACAACATGGGAGAGATTGGAAATTGGTGTCTAAACATTTGGGAGCATTGACAGATATCATGAAGGTTAAACCTTGGAGGCACCTGATATAAGAATTGATACCTTTCTATGACCCAGCCCATAATGTGTTTCATTTCTCCGATTTTGAGCTAACTTTTATATTGGAAGAGATAGTAGATTAAACAGGGTTTTGAACATTAGCAAACAAGTCAAAAATATAGATTTGAACAAGGGATACTGCTTGTTTTATTTTCTATACACCAGATTTGGGCAGCGAAACAGTTTGATGTGCACAAAGCAGAGCATAGTAACAAAAGAAGCAAAGAAGTATGTGAGCTTCACAGATGTTTTGCCTTTATGGTGCCGTTTTTGGGAATAATGATCTTCCAAGACAAGGAACAAAAGATTGACACCCCTCTAGCCAAAGTTGTGCTAGTTTTGAGCACAAAAGCCCATCATACCTTTGCACCAATCACCCTTTCAGATATTTATCGAGCATTGACCCTGTGCAAAGCTGGGCCAAATGTCTTTGAAGGATGCAATATTCTCTTACATATGTGGTTGGTCAAGCATCTCTGTCACCATCCCAGGTACATGAGCCATGGCGCAAATGAGAATAATTACATAAAAAATGATGAAGAAAGGGTCAATGACTACAATTCTTCTGTAGGGGTGGAAACCTGGATGGCTCGATTAAGATCTTTGACCGCAAATCAGATTGAGTGTGATAGAATATATGAGTCCACCAAACTATATAGAGACCATGTCCTCTATGAGTTTCCACTGAGAAGCTAATAAAATAGTAAGCAAATAAGACAGGGAGCCTTTACATGGAAAAATCCCTGCTCAAGGGGATAAAAAATCACGACCTACCCTAGTAGGATTTCAACTTCACTATGAGCAAATTTTAGATTACAACCTATGAAATCTAGGAATTAAACTCTTAATCCCTCGCTAACATGTAATATACCTATTACAAGCCACTTTGCAATACGCCTATTACAAAGACTTCAACTCATGACTAACTCTAGTCACGACACAAACACTAAGGGTTTATGGTTTTACAAGTGGGTTCCTAAGCAACTCTTATAGATAAGAAAATTAGGAATTACAATGAAAAACAATTACAAAGTTACAACTCATCTAAGGACAACAAGATACTAGATTTAGGAGCTGGTCCGTAGTAGTGTTAATCTTTGTTCTTGATGCACTTGAGAATTGAATGCTTGATCAGTGAACGGTTGGAGTGCTTGAATGCTCAAGTTGTAATGCTCTTTGTTAATACAACATGGATGACATCACTTGAGTGATGTAATCACTTGGTAGGTCAAATGAGAAGTGACTGCAGAACCTGCGCTGCACTGTTTCTGTGTACAGTGCAGGCAGTCACTTTCCAGCTGTAGACAGTTGACTTCGTACTGCTGTCAGGGAAACACAAGGGTATCAGGTCCCTGCATTGATCCTCTATCTTCTGAAGTCGTAGCAGTTCTCATTAGCTGGAATCCATTAATTTGAGTTGTGTACCACATGAGTCAGGTTCCTTATCTGGTTCTTTGACAGTGAGTTTGTTAGATCATCAAAACACAAAGCTAAGGCATTGTAAACCCATCAATTTCCCCATTTTTGATGATGACAAACTTTGAAATTGATAATGCATGTTTAGAGCAAAATTAACCAGATGAAGTAACGCAGACTTCCAAGTTCCCCCTGACTTTGTACTTCCCCCTTATACAGATCCCTGTTTTCCAAATTATACACATACAGAGAAGCATAAAGGAACTAGTTCCTCCTGACGTTATACTTCCCCTTTTTGGCATCATTAAAAATACACAAACAGGCAATCGGTATAAAGAAGTCTAGCCTAGCTAACTCATGCCACATATTTGCACACAACATGATAGAAAAGAGAAGCAGAGACATAAAAGCGTTAAACAACAAAAAAAGGATAGTTTTTATAAAACATATGCCTTTGCTATACAACAAAGGCAGAAATTGGACTGATTTCAGCGGGAGAAATACAAGTACTTCCCATCCATACCAAAAAAAAAAGAAACAAAAAACAAACTGCCAAGGTCAACAAAACAACAATAGAATTAATCCAGAAACTGGTCACTGAAGGGTTGCCTAAGGGACACTAGGAGGAGAGGGCTTCGATGCTGCAGCAAGGGTGTTGAGAACTATATCTATTCGGGCATTTTCCGACGTTTGCTCGGTGAGTAGTTTTTCCTTCAGGTTCTCCACTTGTGCCCTGAGATCAACATTTTCTTTGGTCAGACGAGCTATCTCCTCATTTGACCCTGGACCCCCTTGGGCCTGCTGACCTTCCAGTATGGCGTTCCTTGCCTTCAGCCTTCGAATCTCCTCAGTTGCACTATTTTGAGAATTGATGAGCTGAGAGATTGTCGAAGTGCTGCCAATTCCTCCATTCTTTTCCACACACTCACATTCCTCCAAAGTTGTTTGAGATAAGGTCTACTTCTTGGTCCCTACTTTGAACTGTCCCAATGGTACTTTGAAGAACTCAAAGACAAGCGTAAGAAGAAACCCGTATGGAAGACCATGTTGCCATCCTTGAAAGTCGCCACCTTCTGCATATGCTCAATTATGATGGCAGGCAAGTTTACAGCTTTAAATCCATCCAGTGCTTCCATCAGATATAGGTCTGATTTAGAAGTAATGGACCTTCTCTCAGCACGGGGTAGAAGAACCTTGTTCACCAGCTCGAACAATAACGGATAAACAGGAAGCAAGGCTTTCTTGTGAACCCGTTCCCCCTGTTGGGCGGCACCTTCCTTCATAATAGCATTTCTGAAATTGGACCTACAGACATTCTTCACAGAAGATTTACCGACAACAGGAACCTTAAGAATGTCCCCAAGCAAGGTAGCATCCAACACAATGTCCACTCCATTTACCAAGGCACAAATATGGTCAGTGTCAACAGGAAAAAGGTCAGCATAGAAGCTTTGAACCTCATTCTCATAGACCTTGGGCACATCCACTTGGAATAGATGTCCCCATCATTGAAACTCAACCATCTCAATTATTTATCTCATTCCAGCCACTTCAGAAATTGATGGGTCAAAAGTGCGACCCCACAAGACCTTTTGGTGCCTCAATCGTTCTGTAGCAGACATACTCTTACCCTTCAGTCTCTTTGCAGAATTAGGTTCCCTCACAATTTCCAACTTTCTCTTTTCAGACTTCACACTCGATTTTCCTTTTCCACTAGACTTGTCCAACAGATCCTCATCAGAAAATGATTGTTCACTCACAACATCTTTCAACTTTCCACCACTTTTTGCTGATCTTGAACTAGGTGTAGTAACACATTCCTCTGAAGCAGATTGCTTCTTCTTCTGGGACCTTTTAACCACGGAACTGGGTTCCTCTGTTGCTTCCTCATCAACTTCTACTACAGGAATGTCCTTGTCACATACTACTTCTCCATTTTTCACCAACCTCTTCTTTTTCTTCTTACTGCTCCTTTTGCTCTTTTGTAGTGCAGACTTATAAGCCTCTTTTGCTTGCAACCTAGTAGTAGGTCTCTTAGCAGAGGACTCGGGAGTGGCTACTGCCCTTCTTTTGACAATAAAAGCATCTAGAGTAACATTATCTTGATCATCTTCATCACTGGACCTCATCTCAGGAACCAAGATTTCCACGGGCTCAACAGCAAAGTGTGGAGAGGGAGCAGGGGCGAAACTGACGTGGGAAGAGGATCCTTGATCTTTTTCCTCTGGAGAGGGATCAGGTCCTTCACGAACAATCCCAGTAGTTACTGCCGGTGCAGAGTTTTCAAAAAGCACCACAGCTCTTTCTTCCATTGACCCCTGTGTCTCATTCCTCTGAGACTCAGGCACACCAAAGATCACCTCATACACTATTCCATCAGCAGATATGACCAGTACATTTTTGACAGCCTCTTTCTCGAGAGACTCCATGGTTACCACAAACTTAGAAGTAGAAACAACTATAGACTGATCAATACTCACCTTTGAGACTTCAACTGACTGTGGAATATTACCCTGTTCTCCACCCTTACTTTGGTAGGTGAGAATCTCAGGCGATAGGAACGAATGATTATCGAAGGTTGGGGTTTCTGAGTTCTCAACATTTTGAAGGGGAGAGAGGTTTGAAAGAGTCGAACTAGAGGGATTCTGAGAATCTGGGTTGGAAGTGTCTTCAACAATGGTGGTTGAGACAAGGACGATGAGAGACGGCTTTCCAGAGAGAAATGAATCAAGGGTTTTCTCTGGGGTTTTCTCAACTAAGGAGGGAATCATTGATTGATTTTTAGTCATGGCAAGGATGAAGTAGAGAATTTTGGAGAAGGGCTGAAAAGAGAGATGTGGCCGTTCAAGAAGAAGAGAGGGTTTTAATGGGAGAAGAGATAATTATAAGGGAGAGAGAAAGGAACCGGTTCAAAAATGGTGGTAGATATGTGGGGAGTTGCAACGTTTTAGAGGGAGATGAAAGGATTTGAAATGAAAAGACGTGACATACAGGGTCTGAAAAGGTAGGTGACATGGCAATTATTTTTTGCATCTTTTTAAGATATGTATGTGAAGGCACAAGACTACTAACCTGTGGTTCAAGAACCAGGTTCTTGACCTGTCTTTGAAAGTTTTCAATCCTCTTTTACCATCCATGCAGTGCATCGACAGCTTCTATAATCATCATGCGTGTCTACCTGCAATGGTATTGAAGTGAGTTAAACTTGGCCGGAAAACACTCTAGCTAATGTTACCTGAAAGTGACTTTCATAGCCAACTGATGGGAATCAGGTTCTCAATTTGGTTTTATTAGCCCCAGCTCCAGCCTATTTCTCTCAAATGTTCTCTGCTCAGCGCTTTGGTAAAGATATATGCAATTTGGTGTTCTATACTGCAAAACTTCATGCATATAAACCCTTTCTCCATATTGTCTCTCAGAAAATGATATCTCACATCAATGTGCTTGGTTCTTTTGTATTGAACCGGGTTCTTAGCCATGTTGAGTGCAATGGTGTTGTCACATAAGAGAGGCACACAGTCAGTGTACACACCAAAATCTTTCAATTGTTGTTTGATCCATAATAGCTGAGCACAGCAGGAAGTTGCAGCAACATATTCTGCTTTAGCTGTTGAGAGAGCTACTGAGTTTTGCTTCCTTGTGCCCCATGAGATGAGACATGATCCTAGGAAGTGAGTCATTCCAGAAGTACTTTTCCTGTCCATAAGATAACCTGCATAATCAGCATCAGCATACCCAACAAGATTAAAATTGTCACCTGAAGGGTAGTACAGGACCAGGTCATGTGTTCCCTTAAGATATCTCAAAATTCTTTTGGCAGCCTTCAGATGAGATTCCTCGAGATTTGACTAAAACCTTACGCATAGCCCCACACTGAAAACAATATCAGGTTTGCTGGCAGTGAGGTAGAGAAGAGACAAAATAATCCCTTTATACATGGTTTGATTCACAGGAGAGCCAGATTCATCCATGTCCAGTCGAGTGGCAGTAGCAATGGGAGTATCAATTACTTTTGATGCTTCCATATCAAACCTCTTCAGAAGCTCCTTGATGTATTTCTGCTGGCAGATGAATGTATCCTTTGTGGACTGCTTCACTTGAAGACCCAAGAAGAAGTTCAACTCACCCATCATGCTCATCTCAAACTCACTTCCATGAGTTTTGCAAATTCTTCACATAGTGAATCAGTTGTTACCCCAAAAATGATATCATCAATATATACCTGAACGATGAGCAGTTTCCTCCCTCGTTTCTTCAAAAATAAAGTGTTGTCAATTCTTCCTCTTATGAAACCATTTTCTAAGAGAAACTTTGACAGACTTTCATACCAAGCTCGAGGAGCCTGCTTCAACCCATACAATGCCTTGTCCAATTTAAACACATATTCAGGATGTTCATGACATTCAAAACCTGGAGGTAGCTTTACATAGACTTCTTCCTTAAGGAATCCATTCAGAAATGCACTTTTGACATCCATTTGGAATAGAGTGAATTCCATATGTGATGCAAATGCAATGAGGATTCTGATATCTTCCATGCGAGCGACAGGAGCAAAGGTCTCATCATAATCAATTCCTTCCTCTTGATTGTATCCTTGAACCACTAGCCTAGCCTTGTTCCTTGTAGTGTTTCCATGTTCATCAAGCTTATTCCTGAATACCCATCTGGTTCCTATGATTGTTCTATCTGAGGTTCTAGGTACCAGGTGCCATACATTGTTCCTTTCCAACTGATGCAACTCATTTTGCATGGCAGTGACCCAGTCTGCATCCTTTAAGGCTTCCTTGATGTTTTTGGGTTCTATTTGGGAAAGAAAGGCTGAGAAGGCAAGTGAGTTTCTGGCTTTTGATCTAGTTTGTACTCCTGAATCTAGAGGGGTGATTATGTTATCAAGAGGATGGGAGCTTTTGTGTTTCCAGTTGGGCACTTGAATCTCATTCGTAGAGTTGGGTAAGTCTGACTGGTTTTCTTGCATTCTTCTCTCAGCAACCTGTGGAGTACCTTGAACTGCATCAACCACTCTTTCTTCAGCTTCAGTTGTTGTGATTGTGGCACTTGGTTCCTCTCCAACTGAAGAAACTTCATTATTTTCACTTGGCTCCTTTACTTGACACATCAAGTCTGCCTTTCTGTTTGCCATATCTATGACTTCACCTGGAACTGACAAGGACTCTCCATCTTGATCACCCTTGTTACTTCTCTCACAAGAAGGATAGGACTCGTCAAAGATTACATGTACACTCTCCTCTACACACTGAGTTCTCTTATTGTAGACCTTGTAGGCTTTACTTCGAGAGGAATATCCTAAGAAGATTCTTTCATCACTTTTGGCATCGAATTTTCCAAGTTGTTCCTTTCCATTGTTGAGAACGTAACATTTGCACCCAAATGTTCTTAAATGAGTCAGCTTGGGCTTCCTTCCATTCAGCAACTCATAGGGAGTTTTGTTCAAGAGAGACCTGATCATGCACCTATTCACCAAGTAGCAGGCAGTGTTAACAGCTTCAGCCTAGAAGTTCTTCGCTATCCCACTATCGATCAGCATTGTCCTTGCCATTTCTTCAAGTATTCTATTCTTCCTTTCCACAACTCTATTTTGCTGTGCAGTTCAGGGGGCGGAGAATTTATGGGTAATGCCATTCTCGTTGCAAAAATCATCAAACTTGGCATTGTCAAATTCTGTCCCATGATTTGATCTTATGCAGGCTACTTTTGAATCCATCTTCACTTGAATTTTCTTCACAAATGCTACAAAAACTTCAAAAGTTTCATCTTTTGTTCTGAGGAACAAGGTCCATGTGAATCTCGAATAGTCATCCACTATCACAAAAATGTATCTTTTTCCTCCTCTCCTTTGCAATCTCATAGGCCCATATAGATCCATGTGAAGGAGATCAAGTGGTTTTGAGGTGCTGACATCCTTCTTTGGCTTAAATGAAGATTTCACATGCTTCCCTCTGGCGCAGGCATCACAAACTTTGTGCTCCATGAACTTTGATTTGGGCAGAACACGGACCAGGTCCTTCTGAACTAGCTTATTCAGTAGAGAAAAGCTTGTATGCCCCAGTCTTCTGTGCCACTGTTCAGCATCATCATCAACAGCTTTCAAGCAACTCAGATCACCACTTTGTAGGGATTCAAAATCAGCAACGTAGATGTTCTTGTATCTTTTGGCCACCAGTACCGCTTTACCTGTTACTAGATTAGTAACTGTGCATATTTTTGACAAGCACTCCACCTTGTTTCCTTTATCACATATTTGAGAAACACTCAAAGACTGTTCTTGAGGCCATTGACGTAGTACACATTCTCAATTGAGTGAGTGAGTGATTTCCCAATTTTTCCAACTCCAAGAATGTATCCCTTTTTCCCATTGCCAAAGGATACACTCCCTCCTTGCAAGGCTTTTAGTGAAAGAAAGTCCATGGTGTTCCCAGTCATATGCTTTGAACATCCACTATCCATGAACCATTGTTGACTGGTTCCTTTCATTATTCCCTGCACAAGGAAATCAAGAGTTAGTTTTAGGAACCCAAGCAAGTTTGGGTCCCTTGTAGTAGGCAAGAGGATGAATAAGAGCTCTTTTAGTCCATGCAGGTAACATGCGTTTTTTACGGGTGGCACCTGGTCCCTTTTCAGTAGTTACTTTTTCAGCAAACACTTTGTTTTTCTGAAGAGACTAGACCCTTGCTTGGCAATTTTCTTTCAAATGCCCATTGTTACCACAGTGGGTACACATCCAATTATCCGGTACAGTAACATACTTGCTATGGGGGTTGTAAGGAGTTCTCTCCCTTTGAAACCCTATTCCCTGCCTGTTTCTACTATTATTAACATACATAGGCAGTAATAGCTTCCGAGGACCAGGTCCACTTAAGGGACTTCTCAAGATCAATTTTTACTCTTTCCAGTTCAGCTTGGAGCTGCCTATTTTTCTCAAGTTCAACACACAAACTAGTTCTCACAGCTTTCAACTCGTTTCAAGCTTAATGTGTGCCTCACTAGCTACCTCTTTTCCTTTTTCAGACTTTCCACGCCTACACCCAGTTCCTAGTTCCTCTATAGTTTCCCTCAAGTCTGCAATCACTATTAAGAGGTCATCTCTCTCCTCCTCAATAGCATTCACTCTCTCCAATAAAGCATCCTTGTCTTTACTTAAATTCTCAATGGTTTCTTTTAAGTCAACGACTACAACCACCAAATCATCTATTTCATGTTCTATACTAACAATTTTTTCAGTTAGAACCATTTTTCATTCTCCAAATTGCTTATGGTTTCCTTCAGATCAACTACACACACTACCAAATCATCTCTAGTTTGTTCAGCTTCTCCTAGTTCTAAGGTCAAGGCATCTTTATCCTCTATAAGACTATGATAGGCTTCAATTAATACACTTGCTAATGACATGAGTTTCTTAGGGGAGTAGGATTTTAGATTTCTCTTAACATCCCTGAAGTTTACCTCATCATTGTCATCATCTTCATCATCGTCTGATTGTGCCATTAAAATGAATATTGAATCATATTCATTTCTTTCAATTTCAACTGTTATCATAGAACTATCACCTGTACCAGTTTCTTCTTCAGACTCACTTGAGGAGTCTCCCCATGCTACAAGAACTTGCTTCACAATGTTGTCAGCGACATTCTTCCTTTTGAAGCGTTTGTCAGGAACCGAGTTCCTTTTGGCTTCTTTATCAGGGTTGTACTTGAAGTGTTCTTGCTTCAGGAGAGGACAATCATTGATAAAGTGCCCTGGCTTTCCACACTTATGACAAAGGTCATAATTCTTTGGTCTGCTGGAACTGCCTCTCTTTGGTATCCCTCACTTGAGTCATTGCCTTCAGCTTTGTGTACCAGGTTCTTTTCTTTCTTGGGTTCTCTTCTTTCACTATCCTTCTTCTTCTTCATTTTGTAAGTTTTATGATTTCCAACTAGCTCATCTATGGTTAGGGCCTGCAGATCCTTTGCCTCAGTAATGGCATTCACTTTGCTCCCCCACGAACTAGGCAGAACACTGAGAATTTTTCTTACAAGCTTGTTCCTAGGAATGATTTCACTGAGCGAGTGTAGCTCATTTATGATAGAAGTGAATCTTGTGTTCATATCTTGAATAGATTCATTGTCTTTCATCCTGAAGAGCTCATACTCAGTGGTGAGCATATCAATCTTAGATTGCTTTACTTGAGTGGTTCCCTCATGTGCTGTTTGCAAAGCTTCCCATATTTCCTTGGCGGAGTGACAAGCTGAGATCATGTTGTATTCATCAGGTCCTATACCACACACCAAAATTTTCTTGGCACGAAAATGTTTTTCCACAGCTTTCCTATCTGCATCGTTGTATTCCTTTCTGGTCTTTGGCATCGTCACTGGAGGATCTCCGACCTTCTTCGTTGGGACATAAGGACCATCACATATAACATCCCACAACTCAGAGTCGTCTTCCATGATAGAATCATGCATTCTTTTCTTCCACCACCCATAGTATTGCCCATTGAACCTGGGTGGTCTATATTTAGACTAACCTTCTTCAAAATTTGGTGGAGCATCCATAAGGATCCTTCCTAGATGTTAACCTGATAGAAAGAACCCGCTCTGATACCAATTGATAGAATATATGAGTCCACCAAACTATATAGAGACCAGGTCCTCTATGAGTTTCCACTGAGAAGCTAATAGAACATTAAGTAAATAAGACAGGGAGTTTTTACGTGGAAAAATCCCTGCTCAAGGGGATAAAAAACCACGACCTACACTGGTAGAATTTCAACTTCACTATGAGCAACTTTTAGATTACAACCTATGCAATCTAGGAATTAAACTCTTAATCCCTCAATAACTTGTAATGCACCTATTACAAGCCACTTTGCAATACTCCTATTACAAAGACTTCAACTCATGACTAACTCTAGTCACGACACAAACACTAAGGGTTTATGGTTTTACAAGGGGGTTCCTGAGCAACGCTTCTAGATAAGCAAATTAGGAATTACAATGAAGAACAATTACAAAGTTACAACTCAACTAAGGACAACAAGATACTTGATTTAGGAACCGGTCCGTAGTAGTGTTAAACTTTGTTCTTGATGCACTTGAGAATTGAATGCTTGATCAGTGAACGGTTGGAGTGCTTGAATGCTCAAGTTGATTCTCAAGTGTTCAAGTAATGTTTTGTTGTAGTGCTCTTTGTTAATACAACATGGATGACATCACTTGAGTGATGTAATCACTTGGTAGGTTAAATGCGAAGTGACTGCAGAACCTGCGCTGCACTGTTTCTGTGTACAGTGCAGGCAGTCACTTTCCAGCTGTAGACACTTGACTTTGTACTGCTGTCAGGGAAACACAAGGGTATCAGGTCCCTGCGTTGATTCTCTATCTTCTGAAGTGGTAGCAGTTCTCATTAGCTGGAATCTGTTGACTTGAGTTTTGTACCAAATGAGTCGGGTTCCTTATCTGGTTCTATGACAGTAAGTTTGTTAGATCATCAAAACACAAAGCTAAGGCATTCTAAACCCATCAATAGTGACTCCAAATATTGAGCGTATGAACAATGGATGCTAGATCCAAATCATAAACAGGTGTAGCTCTTCTCATAGACCTTCAATTGAAGAGATACATAGGCAATCACTCTACCATCTTGCATCAATATTGCGCTAAGTCCAATACGCGATGCATCACAACACATGGTGTAAGATCCCGAACATGTGGGGAACACCAACATTGGGCTATAGTCAAGGCAATTTTAAGCTTCTGAAAGCTATCCTCACACTCATCATACCATTTGATAAGAGCGCCCTTCTAAGTCAACTTGGTCAATGGGGCTGAGATAGATGTAAACCCCTCTATGAACCGCGAAAGTAGCCCGCCAAATCCAAGAAGCTCCGAATCTCTATGGCTGAAATAGGTCTATGCCAATTCTAATGCCTCTATCTTCTTAGGATCCACTTTGATACCCTAGGAAGACACAACATGGCCCAAAAAGGTAACCGAGTCTAATTAGAACTCATACTTCAAAAACATGGCATATAGTTGACGATCCTTCAATGTCTAAAGTGCAACCGGTAGGTGCTGCTCATGATCCTCTCTGTTATGAGAGTAAACCAGAATATCATCAATGGAGACAATCATAAAGGAATCCAAATAAGGCTTAAACACTCGGTTCATCAAATCCATGAGGTTGTTGGAGCATTAGTCAAGCCAAATGACATCACCAAGAACTCATAGTGACCATATCGAATCCTAAAAGTTGTCTTAAGGACATCTGATGCCCTAATCTTCACCTGATCGTAGCCAAATCTCAAATAAATCTTGGAAAACACCTTGGCACGCTAAAGATAGTCAAATAAGTCATTAATCCTTGGCAATATGGCATGGCTAAAGTCACAGTCTTGGCATGACAATCCAAGATAGTGTGGTACGAGAACAACCAATCCATATCAAGAATAACTTCAAAATCCACCATATTCAGCAACAAAAGATCAACTACAATATCCAAACCATTTATAGTAACAACACAAGAGCGGTACACCAGATCAACCACTATGAAATCTCCAACCGATGTAGACACCAAAACAAGAATATCAAGAGAATCACGAGGCATGCTCAAATGTGAAGAAAACTATGAAGACATATGAGAACATGTAGAAACCGAATTAAACAATATGGAAGCATCTCTATGACAGATGGAGATAATACATGTGATAACTACGACGGACGACTTCGCCTCAGGTCTAGTTGGAAATGCATAACAACGGAGCTGAGCCCCACTAACCTATCCCTCACATCTAGGACGACCTCCCACTGACTGGACTCCATCTCTAACTAACTGGCCTCCACCTCAGGCTACCTGATCCCCATCTCTAGCTAGCTAAGCGGGTGGTGAAGCAACTGGTGCCGAAATTGTGGCACGAATACCTTGTTGTGGCATTCTGCCCTGCGACCTAGGGAAAAACCTTGCAACGTGCCTCAGATCCCCATATACATAAGAAGCCCTCTAGTGATGTGGCTGCTGAACCTATAGCTATCTCTGACGACCCGAATAACCACCCTGGTAACTCTGTAAAGGAGGTGCACTAACAGAAGCTGGAGGTGCACTGTATATAGCTGCTTAGATCGAGATCCATAAGCACTATGGCTACCTAACGTGCTATGTGTTACCTGTAGGGCTGACCGCACCAGCTTGATAGAATGGCCTCGACCATACAAACCCCTACCTCTAGATGAGGTACCACTGGAACCTCTATAATGATGGGACCTCTTGTCAGAGGTCGTATCCCATTCTTGGCTTCTGATGCGTTGTATCTAGGACTACCTGAGTAAACGAAATCTAGTCTCGGTCTCTCTGGCCTATGAAGATGCCATATGTAAGACCCTCTTTGAATCTCTACACCTTATCCCTCTTAGTAGGGATCAAGATAACTGCATGGCATCACAAATCCATAAATCTAGTCTCATACTAAGCATCAGTCATGCTACCTGTTGGCCCATGTAAAGGTTAGTTTTGAAGACTGACAAAGGAACTCAGGCATGAACCAGGTCCATCCCTCCAGGGCCATCCCTTGTGTGCATAGAAACAGGCAGATTCGAGCATGTGGGATGCACGTGAAGGAGATAAGCTTAACTTGGTATATTTGATATCTCCTGATCAAAAAGGTTGCATAATTGATAAGGAGAAGGACTCCTTAATCAAAGAGAACACTATCCAAGATAGGGAAGGAGTTAGAAGTTGAAATCAACTAGAATTCTTCCACCAAGGAAGAGTAGCATTAGAACTCTAGTTATTTCTTCATCTACTAACTCTATAAATTGCAGTATGTTCTCACTTTATAGTTGTTGCACAAATGCAGAAGCTAAACGTGAATTGAGAGCAAATTAGCAAGGCAATCTTGCAAGCAGTTCGTGTGTGATTCAAGTGTTCAAACCTGAAGCTACATGAACCAGATAGAAGAACTAGTTCCAGGTGTCTGTCTTTTATTCTAGTTCAATTGTAGTAGGTATTTTCATATTGTACCTTTCAGCTTTATCTAGAGGAAACTGTAATAGATACTCATAGTTTTCAAGTTAGAGTTAACTTGAAGTTGTCGCAGCAGTTAGAGGTTGTTTGCTCCAACGGGATTAGAGGTAATCCTTAGGTTTACAAAGAGTTTTGTAAATGTTTTTTTTTGGCTTAGTGAAGTGTTGGGGAAAATCCTACTGAGTAGTAGGTTGTGGTTTTTTCACCTTTTGAGCTAGGTGTTTTCCATGTAAAAATACTTGTGTTCTTTACTTTCTGCATTTATTATTCCGCAACAGTAGTATAAGGAACACATAGAAGAACCAGGTCTTTCCAAAATCAATTTAAGCAAAAAATTGGACACCACAGAAATCACCCCCCCCCCCCCTGTGTGGTATTGAAGTAT
>NC_031995.1:89422424-89429501 GCF_001879085.1 Nicotiana attenuata | reverse complement strand
AGCCTTTTAGTACATAGGCCGTCCATTCCCTACGTCGCCTTTTGTCCAACATTCTAGGCTCCAATCCCTGAGTTGTGCCTTTTAGACATAGGGCCTCCATTCCCTAGTCGCCTTTTCCCAACATTAGGTAAGCAAAAAATTGGACACCACAGAAATACTAACCCCCCCCCCCCTTGTGTGGTATTGAAGTATAAAATATCAATTGGTATCAGAGCAGGCTATCCTTGAAGAGGCTAACACCTCAGGAACAGATCAAGATGAGCGCACCACCTGGAAACTAGGAAGGACAATCCACTGATAAGCCTTCACTCTTTAATGGCCAGTACTACTCTTGGTGGAAAAACAGGATGAGAGATCACATCATCGGAGAAGACTATCAGCTATGGGACATTGTCACTGATGGTCCCCTGGCTACCATGAAGAAGAATGCTGAAGGAGTAGACGTGCCAAAAACAAGAGTTGACTGCAATGCTGAGGACTTGAGGAAATGGGAAAAGAATGCTAAGGCCAAGAAAAGGCTTGTGTGTGGACTTGGTCCAGACGAGTACAGTAGAATTCAAAGTTGTACCACTGCTAAGGAAATCTGGGACACTTTGCAAGTGGCTCATGAAGGAACACCTCAAGTAAAGAGGTCCAGAGGAACACTGTTGTATTCTCAATATGAGAATTTCACCATAAAGGAAGGGGAAACCATCCAACAGATGTATACAAGGTTCACCACACTGACAAATGAACTTAAGTCTCTTGGAAGGGTTATTCTTGAAGAAGACAAAGTTGAGAAGATTTTGACAAGGGTTCTACCAGTCTCTTGGGAAAGCAAAATCACTGCTATTCAGGAATCAAAGAACATTGCCACTCTTAAGTTGGATGAGCTAATTGGAAATCTCACTGCCTATGAACTTAGAAGGCAAACCATGAAGATGGATGCACCCAAAAAGGAAATGAGCCTGGCACTCAGAATCACTGAAGGTGCTGACCTAGAGGAGGATGAAATGACCATGATCATAAAGGACTACCTAATGAGAGGAAAGGGTCCTTCAAGAAGTGGAAGCTACAGCAAACCAAGGGTTCCTGAAAAACAAACCAATGAGGGGTGTTACAAGTGTGGGAAGACTGATCACCACATCAAAAACTACCCTCAATGGGAAATTGAATGGAAGAAGGAAAGAGCTGGATGAAGGAACAGGAAGAAGGAACAGGTTTAACCCAAGAAGAACAAAGGATCAACAAAGGCTATGGTTGCTGCCTGGGGAGAAAGCTCAGATGAGGACTCAGAGGATGAAGATGGAGATGAAGAAGCGCTTATGGCAATTGGAGAATCCGATGAGGAATCTGAGGTAAGTATAATTCATCTCAAAGACAAGATTAAATTTTTGTCTAAAGAAAGGCTATCTGAGTTACTCCTAGATTCCATTGATGAATCTGAGGATCTAAACAATGAAAAGGAACAGTTGTCTAAGGAGTGTGTGATTTTGAAAGCTAAGTGCAAAAATCTGGAACTTAGGGCTAGTGAAAGTGATAGTAATAATGCTGAGTTAAAGAACCAGGTTCATGAACTTGACACCACTGTCCTAGAGCTAAGATCTGAAAATCTAAAACAGAAATTAGGAACAGGTAAAAAGAAAGTTGATCACACAGAACTCACATTAGAAAAAAACCTAGGAAAAATGAAAGACGGGTTGTACAAAAGAGATGAGCAGATAAGAGTCCTTAAAGAGGATCTAAGCAAGGTTAAGCACGAGCTAGACAGAACCTGTAAATGGAATAGGTCCTCCGATGCACTTTCATGGCTACATGAACACCATAATATCAATAAGAGAGGACTTGGCTACGGGACCCCTGCACCTAAGTGGGATCCCAAAAGCAAGTACCTCACACTTCCTGAGAACAGAATCTGCACACACTGTGGTAAGACTGGTCACTATAAAAGTGAATGTAATGCAAAAGAAAAGGCTAATCAAAAGAATAAAATATTTGTTCAAGGGAAAAGTAGGCTACCAGGATGGGCCAAAAAGAATTTGATTCACCCTTTTGCCTATAGAAAGGGGCCCAAACTGGTTTGGGTTCCTAAGACTAACCCCTGATTTTCTTTTGCGGGTCCAAGTGAAGGGGAGCGGCCAAATATGGTACATGGATAGTTGCTGCTCAAAGCATATGGCAGGTAGCAAGAACCAGTTCCTTTCACTTGAGGACCTCAAAGGAGGTAATGTCTCTTTGGAAATGGGAAGAAAGGTGAGATCATTGGGGTTGGAAAGGTAGGTAAGACTGATTCTCACTCTATTGAGAATGTCTACTTGATAGATAGCCTAAAATACAGCCTAATCAGTGTATCACAATTGTGTGATAGAGGTAAACTGGTAGCATTCACCTCTACAAGTGTTTTGTGATAAATCTTACCACTAACAAGATTGTTTTGCAGAAAAAAAGAGTAAACAATATTTATATTCTAGATATGTCCTCACTTTCAGAAAATGAACTCACTTGCTTAAGTGTGTTGGATAATGATCCCCTCCTTTGGCACAAAAGACTTGGACATACCAGTCTAAGTCAACTCAACAAACTAGTCTCCAAGGACTTGGTGATAGGACTGCCTAACATTAAGTTCAAGGAAGACAAAGTTTTTGAGGCTTGTGCAAGGGGAAGCAGGTAAGATCCTCTTTCAAAAGCAAGAAAATGGTAAGTACCACCAGAACGATGGAACTGGTCCATATGGATCTTTGTGGACCAATGAGAACTCTGAGCAGATGTGGTAAGAGATGTTATGGTGCTTGTTGATGATTACTCTAGGTTTACTTGGCACTATTTCTGACATCTAAAAATGAAGCATTCGACATGTTCACTTCCTTTGTTAGAAAAACTCAAAAACAACTAGGTAATCAACTTGCATCAATTAGGTCTGATCATGGTACTGAATTTAAAAATGCTAAAATTTGTTGAATCTTGTGATGTGCATGGCGTAGATCATAACTTTTCTGCACCTAGGACTCCACAACAAAGTGGTGTAGTTGAAAGAAAGAATAGGACATTGGAAGAAATGGCTAGGACTATGCTTCTTTCTAGTAAACTGCCTCATAGTTTCTGGGCAAAAGCTGTGAGCACTACATCTTACATCATAAATAGGTGCATGACTAGACCTCCTGTTGAGAAGACTCCCTATGAGTTACTTAAAGGGAGAGAGCCGAATATATCCCATCTTAGGGCATTTGGATGCAAGTGCTTTGTGCACAATAATGGCAAAGACTCCCTAGGTAAGTTTGATCGCAGAAGTGATGAGGGAGTATTCTTGGGATATTCTTCACATAGTAAGGCTTATAAAAACTATGTGTGTAGAAGAAAGTGTACATGTGGTTTTTGATGAAACTAACATTCTTTCTGCGAGACAGGAACATGAAGATGAAGCAATTGCGCTGGAAAGAAATTCAAATGAAATCACAGCCCAAACTGAAGCTGCACCAAAGAAGGAACAAGTGATGGAACAGGTTCTTCTACTCAGGGCAACCTGACAGGGGGAACTGAACAAAGAGGAACTGAATCTCAAATCTCGATGGAACCTGTCGATGAACCTGTTCCACAGCAACAAGCATTGAAAGAACATCAAGGGGAAACCAGTTTGTTGTAAAATCTCACAAGTATCAAAGTTCTCATCCCATTGAGAATATAATCACTAACCCAACCTCTGGAATCAAAACCAGATCTTCATTAAAGAATCTTTGTGCTTTTGATGCTTTCTAATCTCGTATTGAACCTAAAAATGTTGCCGAGGCTTTGCAGGATGCAAACTGGGTAAATGCAATGCAAGATGAACTCAACCAATTCGAAAGGAGTCAAGTTTGGCATCTAGTACAAAGACCCAAGGATATATTAGTAATTGGTACAAAATGGGTCTTCAGAAACAAAAGTCTTAAGTAGAGATCACTTTGAGAGGAACAGGTTGGAATTAGGGATGATTAAGATCACCTAAAAGGACCAGTTCAAAGTTAAACGGAAAAAAATTGAAAAAATTATATTTGAAAAAAAAAATTATTGGTTAGAAAGTCTGTAAATTTTGTATATAATTAGATTAAATCTTGCTCAGTCTCATACTTTCAACAGTATACTCCTGTTCCATGTGCTAAAATGACTCATTAATCTCTAATGATATTTTCTCTGTTTTGGCAAATTTAGACTTACACAAGAGAATTTTTAGTGAAAAACCTGGTTCATCAAGATAAATAGGAATGTTTTCTACACTCTACATAATCTGAAATAATTATATTTGGATCATGAGCAGAGTCCTACCTAATTCCAAACTCCTTTTGGACTTATCCGTTACAAGTGAACCAGTTCCGTTCAAAAGAGTCCCAACCGAATGGAAGTACCTAGATTCTAGGGATACACTCCAACGTCTCTTCAAAACTGAATCTCAGTTTGATTAGACTTCTAAGAGTCTCAAAAGTTGTAGTTACCCTATTAATTATTCCTCTGTATATTGATCAGCTTTAGTATATTCCTTACTTCATCTCTCTCAAGTCGTCAAAAACTATCATTCTTCTTTCATCTTCCAAACACAGTCTAATTCTCTTGTCTTCCATACCCTAGCCTAGATATGTCGAACACCTCTAAAAATCCTTCATCACCACCACAGGAAACCACTTCCACACCTTCTACCACTTCTTTCACCACACCAATCTGTAAGAAAAGTAGATTAAAGATGATGGCTCGTAAGATTGTCGCTGAAGGAGAGCAGATCAAGAAAATAAACAAGCAATTGAAAGCAGGTAGGGAAGAAGAATCCCAGAAATTTGAAGATTCATTTAGGTCTGTTACTGAGGGGGAAGAACGTGGTTCTTCTGAAACCGAACGGGTATCTTCTAGTCCTAAAGTTACTCCTGAGGCAATTGCTATAAATTTGGAGAATTGATTTGTACTGGTAGGGTCTATAGTAGGTGTTGAGACTACAGAATCTGGAGAAGTTGGTGGTAAAAATGAAAAGGGAAAAGAAAAGGAGAGCAAGGGTGCTAAGAGTTCTGTGAAGGGAAAGGGTAAAAGAGTGGTTGATTCTTCACCCACTCCTGTGAGTTTAACCAAAGACACAGGTCCAATGGTTGTTCGGGGAGAGGAATCTGGTAGATTAGAGGAGAGTGTCAAGAAAACAGGGGGAAGTGGGTCTGGTGAAGCCGCTGAAGGGCTTGTTGAACTTGGGAAAAATGGAGATGAACCTGGTTCATCTGTAGAGGAAACCCTCGCAGACCTGTTGAAGAAAGTGACTGAAAGCTATAATCCAGCTTCTTGATAGGGTTATCAATGGAACCAAAACTCATGCCATTCCCTATGGCTTCATTCTCACAACTGTACTTGCATATTTCAAGGTACTTATGAAGAAGTGGGAGATTAGTACAAGCAAGGATCATTTTGGGGTTAATACTCTGCTTGCTTGCTATTATGAAGTCAATGCCACTCCTAAAGAAACTAGTTCATCCAAGAAGGTACCAGTGAATAGCAAGATCAGAGCTTTGGTGCAAGAAAGTGGGGCTAAGGATGCTGAGATTGAGAGGCTAAAGAAGAGGTTGAATGAGGTAGAGACTGAGAGAGATGCTCTCAGAACTGAGCTGGCAAGAGAATAGGAGAATAATGATGGCATTCTTCGGGATATGCTGAAACTCCTCCAAGCCAAAAACCAAGCACCTAGTTCTTCACAACCTTAAGCCTCCTAGCCTAGTGTAGATCAACCAGTGACCCAGTTTGGGACGTTTTGTTTCTTTTGCTCATGTTTTCAGTATTTTTATTTCTTCTTATGCTTTGTGGTAGAATCTTATCAATCATCAATGAAATTCACAGTTTTTGCTCAAATTGTTTGTTTATATTTCTTTGATAGTTGAAATTCTTAGCTTGATCTATGATGATTAATCCATGTTTGATTTTGAAGTAGCCCCAGTGGCCATGAGTAAGTTTTAAAATCTTGTTATCTCACACTTTTATGCAACTTTTTGATGATGCCAAAAGGGGGAATATAAATAGGTTGTGCTTTATACAAGTGATGTTTAGCTTTGAACAAGTGATGTTTATAACCTAATGAACCTGGTCCTTGATGATAAGTGATAAAAAGGAAAAATATTTCTAACATTCTGTTGATGTTGAGCTAAGTTGAAACAGGGCCTAAGCTTATGAAAAGCACAGAGTTTGTCATCATCAAAAAGAGGGGATTTGTTGGCCCAAGTAAAGGTTAGTTTTGAAGACTAACAAAGGAACTTAGGCATGAACCAGGTCCATCCCTTCTGTGCATAGAAACGGCCAGATTCGAGCATGTGGGATACATGTGAAGGAGATAAGCTTAACTTGGTATATTTGATATCTCCTGATCGAAAAGGTTTCATAATTGATAAGGAGAAGGACTCCTTAATCAAAGAGAACACTATCCAAGATAGGGAAGGAGTTAGAAGTTGAAATCAACTATAACTCTTCCATAAAGGAAGAGTAGCATTAGAACTCTAGTTATTTCTTCATCTACTAACTCTATAAATTGCAGGATGTTCTCACTTTATAGTTGTTGCACAAACGCAGAAGTTAAACATGAATTGAGAGCAAAATAGCAAGGCAATTTTGCAAGAAGTTCGTGTGTGATTCAAGTGTGCAAACCTGAAGCTACATGAACCAGATAGAAGAACCAGTTCCAAGTGTCTGTCTTATATTCTAGTTCAATTATAGTAGGTGTTTTCATATTGTACCTTTCAGCTTTATCTAAAGGAATTGTAATAGGTACTCATAGTTTTCAAGTTAGAGTTAACTTGAAGTTGTCGCAGCAGTTAGAGGTTATTTGCTCCAACGGGATTAGAGGTAATCCTTAGGTTTACAAAGAGTTTTGTAAATGCTGTTTTGGCTCAGTGATTTAGTGAAGTGTTGGGGAAAATTCTACTGAGTAGTAGGTCGTGGTTTTTTCACCTTTTGAGACAGGTGTTTTCCACATAAAAATACTTGTGTTCTTTACTTTCTGCATTTATTATTCCGCAACAGTAGTATAAGTAACACATAGAAGAACCAGGTCCTTCCATAATCAGTTTAAGCGAAAAATTGGACACCACACAAATCACCCCCCCCCCC
>NC_031995.1:89373105-89422324 GCF_001879085.1 Nicotiana attenuata | reverse complement strand
CTCGGCCTCTAGCATGGCCTCAGCCTCGCCCTTTGCCCCTTGTGGGAGCTGCTGGTCAGTGGATGAGGAAGCGCGTGTTCTCGACATCTGTGAGAGAACAGAATAGAAATTCAATCAGCATTGAGAAACCAAACCGCACGACAGGAGAGAAAAGATGTGAAATTTTCCTAACTCTGTAGCCTTTGGGGGATAAATACAGACGTCTTCGTACCGATCCCTCAAACTCTACTAAGATTGTCTGTGAACTGTGAGACCCATGTAACCTAGAGCTCTGATACCAACTTGTCACGACTCGGATTTCCCACCCTCAGGAGTCGTGATGACGCCTACTAATGAGAGCTAGGCAAGCCAATTTCTTGAACTAATTACTTCATTATCCAATTATTTCCTTTTAACAATTATAAAGCAATAACGTATAAACAGCGGAAAAGTTATATTAAGCGAAAGAAAATAATGAAATGTCTGAAATCTGTGTCTATTACAATTACTCAAGCCTTAATTGCCCAAAACCTGGTGTCACAGTGTCACAGACGGTCTAAGATTCACTACATACAAAGTCTGAAGAAAATAACAATACTCTGTTTCTGAATGTAAGGAAAATGAAACAGGGAAGAGAGATAGAGGGAGACGCCAGGGCCTGCGGACGCCTACAGGTCTACCATGGATCTCCGCGAGGACTGAAGGTAGCCACCCAACCTACAGTCCGAAGTCTATAGCGCTGGGATCTGCACAAAAGAGTGCAGAGTGTAGTATCAGCACAACCGACCCCATGTGCTGGTAAGTGCCTAGCCTAACCTCGGCGAAGTAGTGACGAGGCTAGGACCAGACTAACAAATAAACCTGTGCAATTCAAATATATACAGCGGAAAAGAAGTACAGAATTAAACAGTCGAATATGGGAGGGGGAGCATGCTGCAGGGGAATATCAATTCCGAATAGAAAGACAACAGGTAAATGTAAGAAGCAATATATCTCGGATATCAATAAAGAACCAGAAATCAATAAATGCACGGCATCACCCTTCGTGCTTTTACTCTCGTCCTCACCAAAACAATCAAGTAATGAAAACGTGCACGACATCACCCATCGTGCTTTTACTCTCTTTCCTCACTATATAATCAATATAATCGGCACGGAATGGTACATCGTGCGACACGACATCACCCTTCGTGCTTTACACTCTTCCTTAGAAAACAATGCACGACATCACCTTCGTGCTTTAACTACATAAGAAAATGAGAAAGTCGAGGCGTCTCGGGAGTCGGTAAAGAAGCTGCGAGCAGATGTGGACAAGTTTTTNCATGATAATCACAATATAAGACCCACGGGCATTCTAGACACCAACGTATAGATACTCGCCATGCCTATACGTCATACTCAACATTTACCACATATCAAATAGGACTCGACTCCTAATCCCTCAAGCTAAGGTTAGACCAAATACTTACCTCGATGCCACGAACACAATTCACGATTCAATTGTAGCTTTACCCCTTGATTCCACCACCAATTCGCTCGTATCTAGTCACAAGTTACTTAATTACATGAATAAACGCTAAATGAATCAGTTCTAATGCATGAAAATGAATGTCCCAAAGTTTTACCCAAAAGTCAAAAATTGCCCCCGGGCCCACATGGTCAAAACCCGAGGTTCAAACAAAAACCCGGTCACCCATTCCCCCACAAAACCAAATATATAATTTTGTTTGAAATCGGACCTCAAACCGAGGTCCAAATCCCCAATTTTTTAAAAAACCTAGGTTCTACCCAAAACACCCAATTTCCCCATGAAAATCTTTGATTTGAAGTTGAAATCATGTTAAAAGATGTTAATGATTGAAGGGAATTAGTTAAAAACGACTTACAATTGATTTGGAGGAGAAGATGATAACTAGGGATTTTGACGCATTTTATACTCCTTCTTGCTTATGCTTTGATCAAATATTCTTACAAAATAGTCCCAAAAGGCTTACAAGTTGTGCTTGATTGCAGGTTTGATCAACAAAGTGACACAATGTCAAAGATCGGCTCAAAAGGAGTGAAACTTGCACAAGTACCAAAAACAAGGCAATCTCATGCAGAACAGGCCCAGTGCAGCCGCACACCACTTTGTGCGGTCTGCACTGGAAGATTCAAATAGCTGATTTCCAGGCTTCAAGGTAGTGCGGCCGCACACCATTTTGTGCGGTCCGCATTGAAGGCACCGCGGCCGCAGTCCATTCTCTGCGGTCCGCGGTGTGAAGATTCAGAGAGATCACTTTTCAGAGTTTTGAGCCATCGCGGTCCGCTGTCAACTTTGTGCGGACCGCGCTAAAAACTTCGGCGGCCGCGGTCCATTCTGTGCAGACCGCGGAGCCCAAGTTTAGAGAGATCAATTTTGAAGGCCAAAGCCCAGTGCGGATCGCAGTCCATTTTGTGCGGTCCGCACTAACCCCGCAAGGGCATTTTTGTCCAGATTTTTTAGCTTAGTATAAATAGATTCTTTTTCCATTTTTAGGGCATTAGATATTGTAATACGTAAGATGCACTCGTGAGGCGACTTTTCTTAGCCATTTTGGGCAATTTTACTTACTTTTTATCATTGAATCTTTGTATTTAGCTTAGCAATTAATTAATATGAGTTCATCTTCATCTATTTCTTGTTTTTCTTCTTTGAATATGAGTAGCTAGACCCCATAGCTAGGGTTGTGGCTCAACCCTAGTGTGGGTAATTGATGGGTCTTGTATTTTAGGGCTAATTTGACTATGGGTGGTTGCTATTTGGGCCAATTTCATGGTTAATTTCTGAATTAGTGGTTGCAAACACTAGTTTGTATTGAGTTGACTTAAGCTCTTCTTGAGAAAGAGAGCCTAAGTCTCCGAAATTGGTCCAGCAATGAATTCGCGTACTCAAGAGATTGATAGCCCCAATTAAAGGGTTAAACCTCGAGAGAGTAATACCCGAATTGAACCCTAGTTGCTTGAGCAAAATTACATACCCAATTGGTCTTGAGAAAGCCAATTTGGGCAAAATCACTTGAACCACCGAGAGGTGTAGAGTGGGCAAAGTCGTGCAACGGTTATAACATACTCCCCAAATATGTCAAATGAGCCTTAGATTCAAGTACCCGTCAATTGACCACCTAGGCGGTAGTCACCACCCTAGTTCCCTTTACACTGTTTGAACAACCCATAGCATTTAACCCTTAGCTTAATTTACAATTTGTAGTTTGTTAAAAGTAGAATTACTAAGAAAACCCCAAAAATTAATAGAAGTGTAATTAAGAACACATATGCAGTCCTAATCTAGATAGATACTCGATTCCAATCCTAGCTCTCTGTGGATATCGATCCCGACCCAAAATCGGGTAAAAGCTATTGCGACCCTCTCTTGCTACTTATTAGTAGTGCGGAGTTGGCAGCGATCACTTTTTAGCGCCATTGCCGGGGAACTAACCGTTTTGGCTATCTATTTAGTTAGTTTTGTGTTTTGTTCTTCTTTCCTTCTTGCTACTAATTTGTTTGTGCCAATACTACAGGTACCAAAATGGCTTTAAATGCAAATGACCCTATTGGAAATGTGAATGCGGGGGAGGAGGTAGATGACATTGGAGAAGACGAGGTACCTCTTGTACCTCCCGGACCACGACTAGGCCACCACGACAATGCTAATGAAAATGTTCCAGACCCTCCTCCGCCACCTCCAAGAACGGTTCCTCGGTGCTACCGAACCAAGGCTATGCAAGTGCTATTGTCCCACCCAGAATCCGGGCGGTCAATTTTCAGATAACCAATGTGATGTTGACCTTACTTCAGCAGCGTGGGTATTTCACGGGTGCTGCGGATCAAAATGCCTACAAACATCTCAAGGGGTTCATTGATACATGTTGGGGGAGCAAGCAGACGAATGTGTCCGAGGATGCTCTTAGGTTGAGGCTTTTCCCCTTCTCACTTCGGGGGAAAGCTTTGGATTGGCTCGAGAGACTCTCCAACCATTCCATCACTACTTGGGATGAGTTGGCGGATAAGTTTATTGCTAAATTTTTCTCACCCGGGCACATGGCGGCACTTCGAGATGAGATATTGGCCTTCAAGCAAGAGCCCACAGAACCTTTGCGTGAGATTTGGGAGCGGTATAGAACGATGGTGAAGGAATGCCCCAATAATGACATGACGGAGAATATGTTGCAACAACTTTCTACCGGGGCATTAATACTACAAATCAATGCATCGTCAATCAACTCGCTGGGGGTAATTTCATGAAATTGACGTATGATGAAGCTTGTGCCGTTCTTGATGAGATGGCGGATGCGTCTTCCGCATGGCAAAATAGAGCCAATGTTCCTCAAGGTGACCCTACGGTTATTCATTTTCATAAGGAATTACATGACCATGGGCAGGCTATAGCAGAGTTGACAACTACTCTGAATCAATTGGCTAAGGCACAACTGCAACAAGTCTAAAATCCTCGCCAAGTGAATGCCATGGAGGGTGTGAATATGCTTGTCAACAAGAGAAGGTAACGAAGGCAACAAAACCAAGGAAATTTTGAGCAATTTGATGATGATTGTGATGGGTTTCAAAATGATGGCTATGATGAGCAAAATGAAGAGGTACAATATGTGAACAATTTTCAAGGCCAACGGGGCAACTCTTCCAACCAACAACAGTGGCGACCCCAGGGCAATTGGGGCAATCAACAACAAAACAATGGTAATTGGGGAACAATAATCAAAACAACAACTGGGGCAATCAGAACAACAATCAAGGCAACCAAGGGAATTGGAATGGTAATAACAACAATTGGGGCAACAATAACAATCAAGGTGGATGGAACAATGGGAACCAAGGAAACAGAGGGCAAGGCTTTCAAGGGCCCCCAATGTACCAACAACCGAACAATCCACCCCCTTTCCCTTATCAAGGTCCTAGTTCTTCGGGTAATGATATGGGTAGAATCGAAATGATGTTCAAACAGATGATGAAGAAGAATGCGGATTCGGATGCACTATTGGCTTCCCACAATACCTCTATCAGAAATTTGGAGGTGCAATTAGGCCAAATCTCTCAATCATTGAATACTCGCCCGAAGGGTGCTCTACGAAGTGATACGGTAGTGAAACCAAAGGGTGGGAGCAATCATGTCATGGCGGTTACAACACGAAGTGGGAGAGGCGGTGATGTGAATGCCTCGAAACAAAAGCAAGTTGTTGATGATGATGTTGAGTTGCAAGAAGATGTGGTTCCTTTGGTAGTTGAAGATGTGGTTGATGAAAATGTGAACAATGAAGTGAGGATTGACATTAATGAAACCGAGGTGGAAACTCAAGAGGCCGTGAACCCGTCTAGGGAGCACGTAATTGACATGCCGGAGCCGGTTGTGCCAAAAGCCAAGGCAGCTTTGCCGAGGCCACCTCCCCCTATCCCCATAGGCTAGCCAAGCAGAAAAGTGAGAATCAATTCAAAAAGTTCATTGACATGATGAATAGCTTATCCATTGATAACTATGGATTCTGACGTGTTTCATGCTCCTTCTTGCTTACGCTTTGAGTATAAATTCCTACAAAATAGACCCAAAAGGCTCATAAGTGTGCTTGATTGCAGGTTTGATCAACAAGTGACGAGATGTCAAGTATCGACTCAACAAGGAGTGAAACCTGCACAAGTATCAAAGCCAAAGAAAACTCAAGACAAACTAGCCTAATGCGGCCGCAGTCCACTTTGTGCGGTCCGCACTAGGGAGATTCAGAGAACTGGCAAATCAAGTGTTAAAGCAGTGCGGCTGCAATGGAGATTGTGCGGTCCGCACTAAAGACTCCGCGGCCGCACTACCATTCTACGCGGTCCGAGGACGCCAACTTCAGAGAGATGTCCAGAGCCTATCATCAAGACTATGCGGTCCGCGGTCGACTCTGTGCGGACTGCGGTAGCTGCCTCTGCGGCCGCAATCCGTTCTGCGCGGTCCGCAGAGCCTGAGTTCAGAGAAGTGAATTTGAAGAGTCAAAAGCCTAGTGCAGCCGCAGTTCATTTTGTGCGGCCCACACTGACCCCGCAGGGGTATTTTTGTCCAGTTTTTCTAGCTTAGTATAAACAGAATATTTTTCCATTTTTAGAGCAACGAGTTATTATCAGACATTAGCTGCGCTCGGGAGAAGCTATTTTGTAGCCATTTTGGGCACTTTTACATAGTTTTAGGAATTGAATCTTTATCTTTACTTCAGTAATTTAATATTATGTCTTTCTCTTCATCTATTTCTTTGATTTTATCTTCAAGCATGAGTAGCTAGACCCATTAGTTAGGGTTGTGGCTCAACCTTAGTGTGAGTAATTGATGGGTGTTGTAATTTAAGGTTAGATTGATCATGGGTGTTTGTTATTTGGGTGAATTTTATGGTTTAATTTATGAATTAGTTGTTGCAAACACTTGTTTGTGCTATGTTGACTTGGGCTCTTCTTGAGAAAGAGAGCCTAAGTCTCCAAAATTGAATCAACAAGGAATTAGGATGGACTCAAGAGATTTGATAGTCCCAATTAAAGGGTTAAACCTCGAGAGAGTAATTACCCGACTTGAACCCTAGTTACCCGGGCAAATATGCATACCCAATTGGTCTCGAGAGAGTCAATTGGGAAAAACCACTCTTTCTACCGAGAGGTGTAGAGTGGGTAGTATTGAGCAACGGTTATAGCATATTTCCCAAATCATGTCAATCGTGCCTTAGATGCAATTACCCGTCAATTAGCCACCTAGGTGAAGGTCACTACCCTAGTGCCTTTTCAAACCATTAGATACAACTTGTAGCAATTTACTCTTAGCTTAATCTAGTTGCATTTTCAATTAGTAGTTTAATTATAGTAGAATATAAAGAAAACCCAAAAATTATGAGAAGACCAATTAAGAACACACACGCGATCCTAAGCTAAATAGATACTCAACTCCAATCCTAGCTCTCTGTGGATTCGATCCTTACCCAAAATTGGGTAAAAGCTATTGCGACCCTCTCTCGCTACTTTTTAGTGGTGCAGAGTTGGAAGCGATCAACTTTTTGGCGCCGTTGCCGGGGAGCTAACGGTTTTGGCTATCTATTTAGTAAGTTTTGTGTGTTGTTCTTCTTTCCTTCTTTATTACTAATTTGTGTGTGTTAATACTACAGGTACCAAAATGGCTTTAAATGCAAATGACCCTTTTGGAAATGTGCTTGCGGGGGAGGAGGTTGAGGATATTGGAGACGATGAGGTGCCTCTTGTAACTCCCGGACCACGACGAGGCCGCCAGGCCAATGCTAATGACAACGTTCCAGACCCTCCTCCGCCACCTCCAAGAGCAGTTCCTCGGGTGCTACCGAACCAAGGCTATGCTAGTGCTATTGTCCCTCCCAGAATCCGGGCGGGCAATTTTCAGATAACCAATGTGATGTTGACTCTACTTGAGCAGCGTGGGTATTTCACGGGCGCTGCGGATCAAAATGCCTACAAATATCTAAAAGGGTTCGTGGATACATGTTGGGGTGGCAAGCAGACGAATGTGTCCGAAGATGCTCTTAGGTTGAGACTTTTCCCCTTCTCACTTTGGGGAAAGGCATTGGATTGGCTAGAGAGACTCCCTAACCATTCCATCACAACTTGGGATGAGTTGGCGGATATGTTTATTGCTAAATTTTTCTCACCCAGGCACATGGCGGCACTTCGAGATGAGATATTGGCCTTCAAACAAGAACCCACGGAACCTTTGCATGAGATTTGGGAGCGGTTTAGAACAATGGTGAAATAATTCCCAAACAACGATATGGCCAAGGCGATGATTCAACAAACTTTCTATCGGGGCATCAATACTACAAATCAATGCATAGTCAACCAATTGGCTGAGGGTAATTTCATGAAGTTGACTTATGACGAAGCTTGTGAGATTCTTGATGAGATGGCGGATACGTCCTCCACATGGCAAAGTAGGGCCAATGTTCCTCAAGGTGACCCTACGGTTATTCATTTGCATAAGGAACTGCATGACCATCGACAGGCTATAGCGGGGTTGACAACTACTATGAACCAATTGGCTAAGGCACAGTTGCAACAAGTCCAAAACCCTCGCCAAGTGAATTCTATGGAAGGTGTTAGTATGCTTACCAACAAGATAAGGCAAAGAAGGCAACAAAACCAAGGGAATTCCGAACAATTTGATGATGATTGTGATGGGTTTCAAAATGAGGGCTATGATGAGCAAAATGAAGAGGTACAATATGTAAACAATTTTCAAGGCCAACGGGGCAACTCTTCCAACCAACAATAGTGGCGACCCCAGGGCAATTGGGGAAATCAATAACAAGGTGGTGGTAATTGGAACAATAACAACCAAGGTGGTAATTGGGAAACAACAATCAAGGTAATCAAGGGCATTGGAATGGTAATAACAACAACTGGGCAACAATAACAATCAAGGTGGATGGAACAATGGGAACCAACGCAACCGGGGGCAAGGCTTTCAAAGGCCCCCAATGTACCAACAACAGAACAATCCACCCCCTTTCCCTTCTCAAGGTCCTAGTTCTTCGGGTAATGAAAGGGGTAGAATTGAAATGATGTTCGAACAAATGACGAAAAAGAATGCAGATTCCGATGCACAATTGGCTTCTCACAATACTTCAATTAGGAATTTGGAGGTGCAAATAGGCCAAATCTCTCAATCATTAAATACTCGCCCGAAGGGTGCTCTACCAAGTGATACGGTAGTAAACCCAAAGGGTGGGAACAATCATGTCATGGCAGTTACAACACGAAGTAGGAGAGGCGGTGATGTGAATGCCTCGAATCAAAAGCAAGTTGTTGATGATGATGTTGAGTTGCAAGAAGATGTGGTTCCTTTGGTAGTTGAAGATGTGGTTGATGACAATGTGAACAATGAAGTGAGGATTGACATTAATGAAACCGAGGTGGAAACTCAAGAGGCCGTGAACCCATCTAGGGAGCACGTAATTGACATGCCGGAGCCGGTTGTGCCAAAAGCCAAGGCACCTTTGCCTAGACAACCTCCCCCCTATCCTCAGAGGCTAGCCAAGCAGAAAAGTGATAATCAATTCAAAAAGTTCATCGACATGATGAAGAGCTTATCTATCAACGTGCCTTTGGTGGAGGCTTTGGAGCAAATGCCTGGTTATGCTAAATTCATGAAGGATTTGGTTACAAAGAAAAGATCAATGGACTGTGAAACTATCAAGATGACCCACCAAGTTAGTGCCATAGTACATTCAATGGCCCCAAAATTAGAGGATCCTGGTGCTTTCACTATCCCTTGCACTATTGGTAGTGCAGACTTTGCCAAGGCTTTATGTGATCTTGGGGCGAGCATCAATTTAATGCCCTTCTCAGTTTTCANCGATTTTCTGGCATAAGCAAACCCGGAGTCTCCCAAGGAATACTAGCTAACCCTCCTATTTCCTCGAGCAAAGGTGTCATTTCAAGGTCCCCGAAGCGAAACACAGATCTGTCGCTATCCCAGAATAAAGTTGCAGCCTCTATAATTTTGTTGTCGGGTTGGATTTCCAAAAGAGAAGGCAAATTTCCCAAATATTTGCGGACGAGAGTCTGATCGCTGGAGTGAAGGTCTTCCCACCAGCTTAGCAACCTTGGGTGAATGTTGGTTACCATGCCGAATCTGGGGACTTCGTGCCTCATTTTCTGCAAAACAAAGTGTTAGACCCTTACCCCGCCGGAATCGACTTATTTAAACCAATAATTAGCATAAATGGCATTTAGCTCTCCAAATAAATGCACAGACGTGGTAGAGTCCGTTTGGGTTCCAACGAAACCCAGTGGACTTTTGACAAGGCTATCTTAAAGAGTCATTATATGGACAACATAACTGACTCGGCTAGGTTTGACAGTGATGCATGCACAATTTAAACAAAATAAGGTTTCTATGGGGTATTAGACCGGTACCCTTGAGCGGACAACTCAAGAGGGAAAGGCACAGAACCGTCGACTGCACCGCTAATCGACTGGTTTTACAGCAAATACGCCTTTGCCAAATTTAGGGGGTGATAATATCGGAAGGGCGCAACCACTCATTATAAGCATCGCTATGGTATTTGTTTGGCACGAGTGGAATATGATGTTGAAGATGCAATTACAAGAATGATATAAGTTGTCACGTATTTGCACGTTCATAAAGTAATGATTACAATAATTGCTCGTAATTACAACAGTATTGAAGGAAAGCAGTAAAAGAATTAAAGAAAAGAAATCAAAGATCCAAGTCAGTTTCGAAGTAGAAGAGAAATAAAGACATTAAATAAAAGCAATAAAGAAGCAATAAAGTCACAAATAACATGAAATGGTAAAAGCCTAAAGAATGAATCCCCAGCAGAGTCGCCATGCTGTCGACACCCCCCTTTTCCTTTTAAAAGGCGAAATTGGGTTTACGACATTTGGGCGGACAACTCCTTTCCCTTTTGGGAATTGGGTTTTGGAGTTTGAAGAGTCGCCACCTAATGATCAAGTGCATTAGGACACTAAGAAGGGTTTGAGTTGGAAAACCAGAGTTTGGGTAAGGGCTAGAAATTATCTCGAGGGGAAGGTGTTAGGCACCCCTCAAGATCCACTAGTGTGGTTCCCGGCCATGCTACAATTGTTACTTTAAAGCAAGTAAGCATACAAGACAATTTCACATAAGGACCTCGAGTAGATATGTATAATGGTTACTAAGCATGCTGAAATTTTGAATAGGTGATTTCCTAGTTATTTGGAAGAATGTCTAAGTGCAAAAAAGGGACCAAATAATGAATATAAACAATCAGATACAGAAGTGGGTGAGCAGAAAATTTTATTTAGAAGAAGAGGACAGTGCAAAAATTAAAGGGAAATTTTAATGACTGAAACAAAATGCAGAATTTTAAAGAACTGAAAATTGTCAATCTAAAATAATTACATAAAGGAAGGGGGGTCCTAGGTTGGTAAAATACATGGATCATCCACACAACACCGGTAGCCAATCGTACGCATGGTGTTATCGCGTGATCATCATCTCCATGTCTACCCTTCCCACCCCGTTAAGGTATTGAAGCGCGGAATGGTATCGTTACTTATTGCATGCTATTACCCGTCCCGATCCTATCAGTTCCGAAGGAATTGGAACTACTAGTCCTAAAGGGAAGGGAATTGAGGCTTTTCAGAAGTTCAAGAAAGGATAAAAATCTAGGCGACAATCAAAACATATAGTCAAATAGGGGGAGACAAACAACAATTAGGGCTCAGACAGGCCTCCTCACTTAAATGCAAATACATAGCATGACTTCAGATACTGGTTAGGTCTTTAATTAAATTAAGGCGCAGGACAGGCTGATTCATCACATATTTCTCAGATGAGGAGTCCGAATTAGCCTTGACTAGATGTAGTTATCAGAACTGATACAGTTAATCAATTACCTACTAGTTTGCCTAGGTGAAACTTATAGCCAGGATATCTAACAATGTAGGAGTATACTGATTTTAAGGAGGAGGTTTGCTGGTTTTATCAACAAAGATCTGCAGACTTATGACTGATTCTAGATTCAAAACGCAAATTGATTCAGTTAAATTGCTCCTATAGGCATGATCTCTAAGCGTCATTGGTTTCAAAAAACAGTTGTATAAATGCAAGAGTCCTATAGACCTGATATCTAGAATGAATTGGTTATTATTAAGCCTAAGATTGTTTGCCTAATGGTGTGTACATGCAGAAAAACTTAAGGCATGATTTTATATTCAGAACCTATTGGCATGATCTCTAAAATGCGGAAATGCAGAAGCGTAGAAATACTTATAGGCATGTTTTCTAAATACAGAAGTGCAGAAATTGTGAATGACCTATAGGTAGGTTTTCTACATGCAGAAATGCAGAAATAATAGAAGATCCTATAGGCAGGTTTTCTACATGCAGAAATGCAGAAATTATAGAAGATCCTATAGGCATGCTTTCTAAGCGCAAAAATATAGAATTATAAAGACCCTATAGGCATGTTTCTAAGCGCAAAATGCAGAATTATAAAAGACNTTGACATTAATGAAACCGAGGTGGAAACTCAAGAGGCCGTGAACCCATCTAGGGAGCACGTAATTGACATGCCGGAGCCGGTTGTGCCAAAAGCCAAGGCACCTTTGCCTAGACAACTCCCCCCATCCTCAGAGGCTAGCCAAGCAGAAAAGTGATAATCAATTCAAAAAGTTCATCGACATGATGAAGAGCTTATCTATCAACGTGCCTTTGGTGGAGGCTTTGGAGCAAATGCCTGGTTATGCTAAATTCATGAAGGATTTGGTTACAAAGAAACGATCAATGGACTGTGAAACTATCAAGATGACCCACCAAGTTAGTGCCATAGTACATTCAATGGCCCCAAAATTAGAGGATCCTGGTGCTTTCACTATCCCTTGCACTATTGGTAGTGCAGACTTTGCCAAGGCTTTATGTGATCTTGGGGCGAGCATCAATTTAATGCCCTTCTCAGTTTTCAAGACTTTGGGTATTTGGCCTCCGAGGCCAACTTTTATGCGACTCCAAATGGCAGACCGATCTATGAAGCGACCATTGGGTATTGTTGATGATGTGCTCGTCCGGGTGGACAAATTTATCCTGCCGGCGGACTTTGTGATTTTGGATTGTGAGGTGGACTATGAGGTCACGATTATTTTAGGGAGACCTTTCCTTGCAACGGGGAAGGCATTGGTTGATGTTGAAGCGGGTAAACTAACTTTTAGGGTAGGTGATGAAAAGGTAGTCTTCCATGTTTGCAAATCCATGAAGCAACCCAATAGCACCGAGTTGTGTTCATTTGTGGACATTGTCACAGCTGTGATCGTGGATGACACAAGTTCTATGATTAACATGGAGGATCCCCTTGAGGTCGTGCTATTAAATCTTGTTGTTAATGATGATGCAAGCAGAGTGGAGTGTGTCAATGCTCTTCATGGGATGGGCTCTTATTCCTATGAGCCGAGAAAATTGTCTTTGGATCTTAAAAATCGGAAAACTCCACCAACCAAACCATCAATTGAGGAGCCACCGGTGTTGGAGTTGAAACGACTTCCTCCACACCTCAGGTATGAATTCTTGGGCTCTAATTCAACTTTACCAGTTATTCTTTATTCTTGCCTTACTAACATGCAGGTTGAGGCCACTTTGGCGGTGCTTAAAAGGCAAAAAAGGGCAATTGGATGGACTCTGGCGGATATTCGGGGAATAAGCCTTGCATGCACAAAATTATCTTGGAGGATGATGCAAGACCTTCCTTAAAACATCAAAGGAGGCTCAATGAGGCAATGCAAGAGGTGGTGAAGAAAGAAGTAATCAAGTGGCTAGATGCAGGTGTGGTGTATCCAATCTCCGATAGCTCATGGACTTCTCCGGTACAATGTGTGCCGAAGAAGGGTGGAATGACTGTGGTGAAAAATGACAACAATGAACTTATTCTCACTCGGACGGTTACCGGATGGCGGGTATGCATGGACTACCGGAAGCTAAACAAGGTGACCCGCAAGGATCATTTCCCTTTGCCATTCCTTGACCAAATGCTTGATCGCCTTGCGGGGCAAGCCTTTTATTGCTTTTTTGATGGATATTCGGGTTATAATCAAATCTTAATCGCTCCGGAGGACCAAGAGAAGACAAAATTCACTTGCCCATATGGCACATTCGCTTTCTCTCGGATGCCGTTCGGGTTGTGCAATGCTCTGGCGACCTTCCAACGATGCATGATGGCTATTTTCCGATATGGTGGAAGACATTTTGGAGGTCTTTATGGATGATTTCGGTGTGGTTGGTGATTCATTTGAAGAATGTTTGGGTAATTTTGATAGAGTGTTGTCCCGGTGTGAAGACACCAAACTAGTTCTTAATTGGGAAAAATGCCACTTCATGGTTGAATAGGGCATAGTGTTGGGTCAAAAAATTTCTAAGCATGGGATTGAAGTAGACCAAGCCAAGATTGAGGTGATTTCAAGACTTCCTCCCCCCAATTCTGTCAAAGGGGTGAGGAGTTTTCTTGGGCATGCGGGGTTCTACCGGCGGTTTATCAAGGATTTTTCGAAGGTTGTGAATCCCCTTTGCAAGTTGGTAGAGAAGAGATGCTAAGTTTGTGTTTGATGAGAAATGCATGGAGGCCTTTGTACTTCTTAAGCACAAGTTGACCACCACCCCGATCATTACCGCACCCAATTGGAGCTTGCCTTTCGAGCTCATGTGCGGCGCGAGAAATGTTGCGGTTGGGGCAGTTTTGGGTCAAAGAGTGAACAAAATGTTGCATCCAGTGTACTATGCGAGCAAGACTATGAATTAAGCTCCAAGGAACTACACGGTGACGAAGAAGGAATTGTTGGCTATTGTGTTCGCCATGGAAAAATTTCGGCCATATCTTATGGGAGCCAAAGTTATAGTGCACACCGACCATGCCGCCCTTAGGTATTTGATGACCAAGAAAGATTCCAAGGCAAGGTTGATGAAATGGGTGTTACTTCTTCAAGAGTTTGATTTGGAAATAGTGGACCGGAAAGGTAGTGAGAACCAAGTTGCGGATCATTTGTCCCGCTTGGAGGAGGAAGGAAGGCCGTGTGATGGCTTGGAGATCAATGATGCATTTCCCGATGAACAACAACTTTTTGTGTCAATGTGTGATATGCCATGGTTTGCGGATATTGCCAATTTCCTTGTGACTGGCATCATCCCGTGTGAGCTCTCTTCTAACCAAAGGAAGAAGCACAAACGGGATAGTTTGGACTTCTATTGGGATGAGCCATACTTGTTCAAGATTTTCACGGATGGTGTTATTCAAAGGTGTGTCCCGGAGGGAGAGCAAGTGAGTATTTTGGAGGCTTGTCATTCCTCCCCCTATGGTGGCCATCATGGAGGGGTGAGGACGGCTTCGAAAGTTCTGAGTTGTGGTTTTTATTGGCCAACCTTGTTCAAAGATGCAAGTGATCTAGTGAAAAGATGTGATCAATGTCAACGAGCGGGCGGGATTTCCAAGAAAGATTAGATGCCTCTGAACACAATTCTTGAAGTTGATATCTTTGATGTATGGGGTATCGATTTTATGGGCTCTTTCGTTAGCTCGTATGGGAACACTTACTTTCTTGTAGCGGTTGATTATGTGTCAAAATGGGTTGAGGCCGTGGCCTTGCCCAACAATGAAGCTAGGAGTGTAGTGGCATTTCTGAAGAAGAGTATTTTCACAAGGTTTGGTACACCTCAGGCAATTATTAGTGATGGAGGATCTCATTTTTGTAATAGAGCTTTTGATGCCTTGCTTTCCAAGTATGGTGTCAACCACAAAGTCTCTACGCCTTATAATCGACAAGCAAGTGGCCAGGTGGAAGTGTCTAACATGGAGATCAAGAGCATTTTATCCAAGACCGTCAATGCCAATAGGACCGGTTGGTCTAAAAAGTTAGATGATGCTCTATGGGCTTACCGGACCGCATACAAGACCCCGATTGGTATGTCGCCGTACCGGTTGGTGTTTGGGAAAGCATGTCATCTACCAGTTGAGTTGGAGCATAAGGCCATGTGGGCCTTGAAGAAGTTGAATCTGGATTGGGATGTAGCTGCTGATCTTCGAGTTGAACAACTCAATGAACTTGATGAATTTCGGTTCCATGCCTACTCTAGTTCGTCCTTGTATAAGGACAAGATGAAGTACCTTCATGATAAATATGCTCGTGGAAAAGAGTTCAAAGTTGGTGATTTGGTTCTCTTGTTCAATTCCCGGTTACGTCTGTTTCCGGGAAAGCTTAAATCAAAATGGAGTGGACCGTTTGAAGTTTTGTTTGTGACCCCCTTTGGTGCTCTTGATTTGAAGAACAAAAGTGGTGAAGTTTTTAGAGTAAATGGGCATCGGGTCAAGCATTATCTTGGGAAGATTGATGATAGCCATGTGGTGGCTGTTGTTCATTTCAAATGATGTGATGGTAACCCGCGTCGTGCCGCAATGTTAAATCAGGCGCATCTAGGGAGGCAACCCATGTGATTTTCTTTTTGTTTTCTTTGATTTTCTTTATAGTATAGGATTGATTTTTGGGCTAACTGGTTGTGAGATGTTGCAGGATTGAGTTGATGCAGTGCAAGACATAATTGAAAAATTGCACAGTCTCTGAAGTTTCCAGTGCGGCCGCACTACACTTTGTGCGGTCCGCACTGGTGAAGGGCGACAAAATTGCTCTCTGATGTTTTCCACCACAGCCGCGGTTGATTTGGTGCGGTCCGCGGTGGACCACCGCGGTCGCGGTCCATTTTGTGCGGACCGCGGTGGGTTACTGAGTTGGAAGTGAACAAAATTGACCAGTGCGGTCCGCGGTCCATTTTGTGCGGCCGCACTGGTAGGTGAGAATGGTGTCAATGCCCCCCTTTTCCTTTTAAAAGGCGAAATCGGGTTTACGACATTTGGGCGGACAACTCCTTTCCCTTTTGGGAATTGGGTTTTGGAGTTTGAAGAGTCGCCACCTAATTATTAAGTGCATTAGGACACTAAGAAGGGTTTGAGTTGGAAAACCAGAGTTTGGGTAAGGGCTAGAAATTATCTCGAGGGGAAGGTGTTAGGCACCCCTCAAGATCCACTAGTGTGGTTCCCGGCCATGCTACAATTGTGACTTTAAAGCAAGTAAGCATACAAGACAATTCCACATAAGGACCTCGAGTAGATATGTATAATGGTTACTAAGCATGCTGAAATTTTGAATAGATGATTTCCTAGTTATTTGAAAGAATGTCTAAGTGCAAAAAAGGGACCAAATAATGAATATAAACAATCAGATACAGAAGTGGGTGAGCAGAAAATTTTATTTAGAAGAAGAGGACAGTGCAAAAATTAAAGGGAAATTTTAATGACTGAAACAAAATGCAGAATTTTAAAGAACTGAAAATTGTCAATCTAAAATAATTACATAAAGGAAGGGGGGTCCTAGGTTGGTAAAATACATGGATCATCCACACAACACCGGTAGCCAATCGTACGCATGGTGTTATCGCGTGATCATCATCTCCATGTCTACCCTTCCCACCCCGTTAAGGTATTGAAGCGCGGAATGGTATCGTTACTTATTGCATGCTATTACCCGTCCCGATCCTATCAGTTCCGGAGGCATTGGAACTACTAGTCCTAAAGGGAAGGGAATTGAGGCTTTTCAGAAGTTCAAGAAAGGATAAAAATCTAGGCGACAATCAAAACATATAGTCAAATAGGGGGAGACAAACAACAATTAGGGCTCAGACAGGCCTCCTCACTTAAATGCAAATACATAGCATGACTTCAGATACTGGTTAGGTCTTTAATTAAATTAAGGCGCAGGACAGGCTGATTCATCACATATTTCTCAGATGAGGAGTCCGAATTAGCCTTGACTAGATGTAGTTATCAGAACTGATACAGTTAATCAATTACCTACTGGTTTGCCTAGGTGAAACTTATAGGCAGGATATCTAACAATGTAGGAGTATACTGATTTTAAGGAGGAGGTTTGCTGGTTTTAATCTAACAAAGATCTGCAGACTTATGACTGATTCTAGATTCAAANTTGTTTGATGGGAAATACCTCAACGAATACTTGGGCTTCAACGAGGAGGATAAGACTTTGTATATGGCGAAGTTGGAGATGGGCGAGGAGGTCCGTCCATGGTTAGCTCAGTACCTGGCAATCCCAGGTACCGTTCCTGATTGGTTGACTGTTGGGGTCAAAATATTGAGGAGGACCCTGAACTTTGAGGCTAGGGGCTGGGAGACCTTTGTTTGCAGCGGTTGGACCCCACTACACATGGAATCTCTGCTGATGTGGAAGGGCTAGGAGGAATGGCTACAGAAGTGGAAGGTCCGGGAGGCATATCAGCTAAAATGGAGGTAGGCTCAGCAGGGACCTCTGGCACAACTAGCTCTTCAGACTGGCCAGTTGGGGCAGAAGTAGGGGCTTTGTAGTTCATGTCCTTGCGGTTGTCAGTCCCCTTCAAGCTATACCAGGAGAACGGGGCTATCGCCTTGACCTTGACGTCATAGGGCTTCTTGTCAACCTTCAGGTCCCGAAAATACATAGTGAGGGTACTCGGGAAGGGGTAGTTCCGGTCATGCTCAGCTCCTACTAGCGAGATAATACGGGACATCACATTCCCCACATTTATGTTGTACCCGGCCATAATTGAAGCAACCAATACAGCACGGTGGAGAGGAAATAGATACTTGAGAACCAGAAGAAGATCCTCGACACTCAGGATGCGCTCACAAAGGCAGTGGATTCACATAGCAAGGCTCTCAAGGAGCTTGCTAAGGATCATAGGAAGCTGCGAAAGACACGAGCCTCCAAGGAGTCCGTGAAGGAGCTGCGGGCAGATATTGATAGATTGAAGGCAGACCAGCTGCCTTTGGACTTGCTGCTTGATGATCCAGTCCTAGTAGCTCATCCACAGCCCGAGTAGACCTAGAGGCCTCCGAAGAGGAGGAGGATGATCCCTAGAGCAGATGATGCTATCATCCAGTTGGCGGACCCACGGAGGCTTGGATGTACCAGTTTTAGAGCCTGTCCAGGACCAGGCCCAGGTCCCAGTAGCAGCAGAGCAGACCACCGAGGACCAGTCTGAGGTTACCGAGCACACAGAGGACCCAGGGACCATCCATGATCCTATGCATGCGGATATGGCTTAGGGAGTCATCTATATCCCTTTTCAATCTTTTTGACGCTTACTTAGACTAGTTGGCATTGGGGACAATGCCAACTTTTATTCGAGGGGGTGCGCCCTTCATTTTTGGATGACTGTATATATTGATACATTTTATGCTTTCTTGATTTTCATTTGGTCTGTATATTATTTTATATTTAGTTACTTTTATCGCATTTTTTATCTTTCCTTTGGTCTGTATATAAAGTTACACTTCATCATATATATTCATTCCGTCTATTGTATATTCAAATCCCCTCTTGTATATATTCATTCTATTTTTTGCAATATTTTTTTCGTTTTTAGCTTCTTATTTGTGATTTGTAGCTTCTTGTTTTTGAAATTTGCAATAAGCCTTTGGTTTTCTTAATGCCACGGTTCTTTCCAAAGGTGGAGTGTTGTGTGAACCGGGTGGCTCTTCCCAATGATAGATGGCGTGACAACCTTCTTAAGGCTTTGAGTCCGTTTTTCTTTTGGTTTTTAGTAGTTTGTAGTTAAGGGTACCTCAAGCAAAGCTTCACTTGGGCCTAGCACATTTGCCTTTGATCTTATGGTCAAAAACAAATTGTTGTGCTTAGGATGGTGAAAGTCGTGGCCTTGAGACTCTTGTGTTGACCAATAATCATCAAGTGATTTTTCGGGACCATTGTGTTCTCAAATCGTATCTAAGGTCGTTGTGGCCCCCCGACTCTATGTCTTTAGCAATCCCTTAGCTTGTGTGGTCAGTAATTGAATTGCAAGTCCAAGTCGCGAGCCATTGGTCTAGAACTTGCCCTGAATGTTTGTTGAGGCGAAATCCTAAGTGAATTTTGACTTGGGACGTGATTATAGGCTCTCCTTGATCCAAATGATAGATTGAACAATTCCATAGCCTACCAATGATAAGATCCCTAGTTAACCCTTTTGAGCCTTAGACCTTTTTCTTTCAAGAACCATGATACAAACCTATCATGGGGGAGAGTCTTCGAGATTTTAGGTATTGCAGGCGCATTAAGGTGGAGGAGGTTGTGGGGGCTTTGCGTAAGATGAGTAGGGGTAGAGCGACCGGGCCAGATGAAATTCCGGTTGAGTTTTGGATGTGTGTGGGTAGAGCAGGATTGGAGTGGCTGACTGGGTTGTTCAAGGTAATTTTTAGGACGAAGAGGATGCCGAATGAGTGGAGGTCGAGTACAGTGGTACCGCTCTACAAGAACAAAGGTGATATCCAATGTTGTAACAATTATAATCAAGTTACTTAGCCATACCATGAAAGTCTGGGAGAGGGTGGTGGAGGTGAGGGTAAGGAAGACGACGTCTATTTCCGACAATCAGTTTGGGTTCATGCCGGGTCGCGCCAGTACGGAAGCTATCCACCTTATTAGAAGGTTGGTGGAACAGTACAGGGATAAGAAGAAGGATCTGCACATGGTGTTTATTGACTTGGAGAAAATGTATGACAAGGTTCCTAGGGAGGTGCTCTGGAGATGTCTTGAGGCGAAGGGTGTGCCGGTAGCCTACATAAGAGCGATCAAGGACATGTATAATGGAGCTAAGACTAAGGTTAGGACCGTGGGAGGCAACTCGGAGCATTTCCCGGTTGTTATGGGATTACACCAAGGCTCTGCGCTTAGCCCATTCTTATTTTCCTTGGTGATGGATGCATTGACACACCATATTCAAGGGGATGTGCCATGGTGTATGTTATTTGTTGATGACATAGTTCTAATTGATGAGACGAGGGACGGTGTTAACGAGAGATTGGAGGTTTGGAGACAGACCCTCGAGTCTAAGGGTTATTGAGCAGGTCTAATACAGAGTACCTGGAGTGCAAGTTTAGCGCTGAGTCAAGGGAAGTAGCCAGGGACGTGAGACTTGGACCACAGGTCATCCCGAGGAGAGATAACTTCAAGTACCTTGGGTCGATGATTCAGGGGGATGGAGAGATCGACGAGGACGTCACTCACCGTATAGGGGCGGGCTGGATGAAATGGAGGCTCGCATCTGGAGTTTTGTGTGACAAGAAAGTGCCACTGACACTCAAAGGTAAGTTTTATAGAGCTGTGGTTAGACCGGCCATGTTGTATGGGGCAGAGTGTTGGCCGGTTAAGAACTCCCATATCAAGAGGATGAAGGTAGCAGAGATGAGGATGCTGAGGTGGATGTGCGGGCACACTAGGATAGAAAAGATTAGGAATGAAGATATTCGGAAGAAGGTGGGCGTGGCCCCTGTGGATGACAAGATGCGGGAAGCTAGGCTAGATGGTTCGGGCACGTGCAGAGGAGAAGCCTTGAGGCGCCGGTAAGGAGGTGTGAACGGTTGGCAGTGGTGGGTACGAGAAGAGGTAGAGGGAGGCCTAAGAAGTATTAGGGAGAGGTGATCAGGCAGGACATGGTACGACTGCGGATTTTCGAGGACATGGCCCTTGATAGGAAGGTCTAGAGGTCAAGCATTAAGGTTGTAGGTTAGGGGGTAGTAGAACTTTCCTGACTTCATACCGGGGGTGATGCGGGGTTGGATTAGAGTTGATCTTAGATGGCTTGCAGTTTATGTTGAATACACACTATACTTGCTGTTTATCTTAGCCCCGGCCCTTAGATACTGGTTACTTTTATTGCATGTCATTCATCTTTTGGTTGTTATGCTTCTGTTACTATTACGGTTTCTACTGGAGTTACTAATGAGTTATCTTTTCCAGTTTTTTATTTCCGTCTTTCTGAGCCGAGGGTCTATCGAAAACAGCCTCTCTGCCCTATCGGGTAGGGGTAAGGTCTGCGTACACATTACCCTCCCCAGACCCCACTTGGTGGGATTTTACTGGGTAGTTGTTGTTGTTGTTGTAACCATGATACAAACCTATACCTGTTCTAAAAGATACCCTCTCTTGGCACCCAAATCTTTCCTTTAACATATGGCAAAAGCATAAGTTTGAGGGGAGAGACGAGGATTGCAACAAAGTGGTATAAAGGCACAAAAGCGAAGAAAAGGAAAGGCAATGGAAAAGAAAGAAAAGCAAAAAGACAAAAAGAAAGTTCAATGTGAAAAAGAATAAAAAGGGATTCAAGAAAAGCAATGAAAAAGAAAGAAAGGTGTGGAAAGTTGAAAAGGGAGAAAAGGTTTGAAAAGAATAAGAAAGAGTGACAATGTGGCTCTCTAAGGAAAGATGGAACCCACTTGAACAAAAACATGACCTACCCTAAACCAAAAGCCTTCACAATGACTCTACAAAAGCCCTATATGATCTTGAGTTGAATGAAGCTTACATTAGTGGATACTTACATAAGGGGCAAGCATATGGTACCTAGAGCCAGACTTGTGACCTTTCCTTGAGAGAGATGAGTGAATTCCCATTAACCTTGTTTTGTGTGCCACTATTCTAAAGGTGAGGTTTGCCTAGGGAGAGTTGAGGATGTGTGAGTTTGGGTTCCAAAATAACCAAAGTAATTGAAAGAGTTCTTTGATGTGTTGGGTCAACTCTTGATGCTCTTGTGTCGCACTTGATCCATGGTTTTTCAAAGGTTAAATGTTGTTAATGATTCATTTGTATTGAGGACAATTGTTAGTCCCAATTGAGGCTAGTTGAGGTTACTTTAGGATAGCTGAAAATTCTTGGATTTTACCTCAAAAGGGGTGGGTCTTATTTTGTTTGCTTGAGGACAAGCCAAAGCATAAGTTTGGGGGAGTTGATAACTACGGATTCTGACGTGTTTCATGCTCCTTCTTGCTTACGCTTTGAGTATAAATTCCTACAAAATAGACCCAAAAGGCTCATAAGTGTGCTTGATTGCAGGTTTGATCAACAAAGTGACGAGATGTCAAGTATCGGCTCAACAAGGAGTGAAACCTGCACAAGTATCAAAGACAAAGAAAACTCAAGACAAACTAGCCTAGTGCGGCCGCAGTCCACTTTGTGCGTCCGCACTAGGGAGATTCGGAGAACTGGAAAATCAAGTGTTAAAGCAGTGCGGCCGCAGTGGAGATTGTGCGGTCCGCACTGAAGACTCCGCGACCGCACTACCATTCTACGCGGTCCGCGGATGCCAACTTCAGAGAGATATCCAGAGCATATCATCAAGCCTATGCGGTCCGCGGTCGACTCTGTGCGGACCGCGTTAGCTGCCTCCGCGGCCGTTGTCCGTTCTGCGCGGTCCGCGGAGCCTGAGTTCAGAGATGTGAATTTGAAGAGTCAAAAGCCTAGTGCGGCCGCAGTTCATTTTGTGCGGCCCGCACTGACCCCGCAGGGGTATTTTTGTCCAGTTTTTCCAGCTTAGTATAAATAAAATATTTTTCCATTTTAGGGCAACGAGTTATTATCAGACATTAGCTGCGCTCGGGAGAAGCTATTTTGTAGCCATTTTCGGCACTTTAACATAGTTTTAGCAATTGAATCTTTATCTTTACTTCAGTAATTTAATATTATGTCTTTCTCTTCATCTATTTCTTTGAATTTTTCTTCAAGCATGAGTAGCTAGACCCATTAGCTAGGGTTGTGGCTCAACCCTAGTGTGGTTAATTGATGGGTGTTGTAATTTAAGGTTAGATTGATTATGGGTGTTTGTTATTTGGGTCAATTTTATGATTTAATTTATGAATTAGTGGTTGCAAACACTAGTTTGTGCTAAGTTGACTTGGGCTCTTCTTGAGAAAGAGAGCCTAAGTCTCCAAAACTGACTCAACAAGAAATTGGGATGGATTCAAGAAATTTGATAGTCCCAATTAAAGGGTTAAACCTCGAGAGAGTAATTACCCGACTTGAACCCTAGTTGCCCGGGCAAATATGCATACCCAATTGGTCTCGAGAGAGTCAATTGGGCAAAACCACTCTTTCTACCGAGAGGTGTAGAGTGGGTAGTATTGAGCAACGGTTATAACATATTTCCCCAATCATGTCAATCGTGCCTTAGATGCAATTACCCGTCAATTAGCCACCTAGGTGAAGGTCACTGCCCTAGAGCCTTTTTAAACCATTAGATACAACTTGTAGCAACTTACTCTTAGCTTAATCTAGTTGCATTTTCAATTAGTAGTTTAATTATAGTAGAATATAAAGAAAACCCAAAAATTATGAGAAGACCAATTAACAACACACACGCGATCCTAAGCTAAATAGATACTCAACTCCAATCCTAGCTCTCTGTGGATTCGATCCCGACCCAAAATTGGGTAAAAGCTATTGCGACTCTCTCTCGCTACTTTTTAGCGGTGCAGAGTTGGAAGCGATCATCTATCAACGTGCCTTTGGTAGAGGCTTTGGAGCAAATGCCTGTTTATGCTAAATTCATGAAAGCTTTGGTTACAAAGAAAAGATCAATGGACTGTGAAACTATCAAGATGACCCACCAAGTTAGTGCTATAGTACATTCAATGGCTCCGAAATTAGAGGATCTTGGTGCTTTCACTATCTCCTGCACTATTGGTAGTGCAAACTTTGCCAAAGCTTTATGTGATCTTGGGGAAAGCATCAACTTAATGACCTTCTCAGTTTTCAAGACTTTGACTATTGGGCCTCCGAGGCCAACTTCCATGCGTTTGCAAATGGCACACCGATCTATGAAGCGACCATTGGGTATTGTTGATGATGTGCTCGTCTGGGTGGACAAATTTATCTTGCCAGCTGATTTTGTCATCTTGGATTGTGAGGTAGATTATAAGGTCCCGATCATATTAGGTAGACCTTTCCTTGCTACGGGGAAGGCTCTAGTGGATGTGGAAGCAGGGGAACTCACTTTCAGGGTGGGTGATGAAAAGGTAGTATTTTATGTGTGCATGTCAATGTAGCAGCCTAATTGTACCAAAGTGTGCTCATTTGTGGATTTAGCCACGACTGTGATAATTGATGATACCAGTGCAATGATCAATGTTGAGGACCCTTTGGAGGCCATATTGTTGAATTTGGATGTCAATGATGATGCGGGCCGAGTGGAGTGCGTGAATGCTTTACATGGAATGGGCTCTTATTCTTATGAGCCTAGGAAACTTTCTTTGGATCTTGAAAATAGAAAGACGCCTCCAACAAAGCCTTCAATCGAGGAACCCCCAGTGTTGGAGTTGAAGCCATTACCTCCATACCTCAGGTATGAATTCTTGGGCTCTAGTTCAACTTTACCAGTTATTCTTTCCTCGTATCCTACTAACATGCAGGTAGATGCCACATTGGCGGTGCTCAAAAAGCGGAAAAAGGCAATTCGATGGACTCTAGCTGACATTCGGTGAATAAGCCCCGCATTTTGTATGCACAAGATTATTCTGGAGTATGATGCAAAACCCTCCTTCGAACATCAAAGGAGGCTCGATGAGGCAATGCAAGAAGTGGTAAAAAAAGAGGTGATCAAGTGGCTAGATGTAGGCGTGGTGTATCCAATCTCTGACAGCTCATGGACTTCTCCGGTGCAATGTGTGCCGAAGAAGGGTGGTATGACCGTGGTGACCAATGCTAACAATGAACTTATTCTAACTCGGACAATGACCGGATGGCGGGTGTGTATGGACTACCGCAAGCTGAACAAAGTGCCCCGCAAGGATCATTCCCATTACCTTTTCTGGACCAGATACTAGATCGCCTTGCTGGGCATGCCTTCTATTATTTCTTGGACGGTTATTCAGGGTACAATCAAATTTTGATAGCTCCGGAGGATCAGGAGAAGACAACCTTTACTTGTCCATATGGCACCTTTGCTTTCTCTCGGATGCCCTTTGGGCTGTGCAATGCACCGGCAACATTCCAACGGTGTATGATGGCCATTTTCACCAATATGGTGGAAGATATATTAGAGGTGTTCATGGATGACATTAGTGTGGTTGGTGATTCATTTGAAGAGTGTTTGAACAATTTGGATAGAGTTTTGGCCCGGTGTGAAGACACCAATCTTGTGCTAAATTGGGAAAAATTCCACTTCATGGTTGAGGAGGGAATAGTGTTGGGCCATAAAATTTCTAAGCATGGGATTGAAGTTGACAAAGCCAAGATAGAGGTTATTTCAAGGCTTCCTCCCCCCACTTCTGTCAAGGGGGTGAGGAGTTTTCTTGGGCATACGGGGTTCTACCGGCGGTTTATCAAGGACTTTTCGAAGGTAGTGAATCCTCTTTGCAAGTTGCTAGAAAAGGATACCAAGTTTGTGTTTGATGAGAGATGTATGGAAGCCTTTGAACTTCTCAAGCATAAGTTGACCACCATCCCGATCATTACCGCACCCAATTGGAGCTTGCCTTTTGAGCTCATGTGCGACGCGAGTGATGTTGCGGCTGGGGCAGTTTTTGGTCAAAGAGTGAACAAAATGTTTCATCCAGTGTACTATGCGAGCAAGACTATGAATGAGGCTCAAAGGAACTACACGGTGACTGAGAAGGAATTGTTGGCTATCGTGTTCGCCATGGAAAAATTTCGGCCATATCTTATGGGAGCCAAAGTAATAGTGCACACCGATCATGCAGCTCTTAGATATTTGATGACAAAGAAAGACTCCAAAGCTAGACTGATGCGATGGGTCTTATTACTTCAAGAGTTTTATTTGGAGATAGTGGACCGGAAAGGTAGTGAAAACCAAGTGGCGGATCATTCGTCCCGCTTGGAGGAGGAAGGTAGGCCGTGTGATGGCTTAGAGATCAATGATACATTTCCCGATGAGCAACTACTTTCTGTGTCAATGAGTGAGATGCCATGGTTTGCGGACATTGCTAATTTCCTTGTGACTGGCATCATCCCGTGTGAGCTCTCTTCTAACCAAAGGAAGAAGGTCAAACGAGATAGTTTGGACTTCTATTGAGACGAGCCATACTTGTTCAAGATTTGCACCGACGGAGTAATACGGAGGTGTGTACTTGGGGAGGAGCAATTTAGCATTCTAGAGGCTTGTCATTCCTCCCCCTATGGTGGCCATCATGGAGGGGCGAGGATGGCTTCGAAAGTTCTGATTTGTGGTTTTTATTGACCAACCTTGTTCAAACATGCAAGTGATCTAGTAAAAAGAGGTGATCAATGTCAACGAGCGGGCAGGATTTCCACGAAAGATGAGATGCCTCTAAACACCATTCTCGAAGTTGATATCTTTGATGTATGTGGTATCGATTTTATGGGCCATTTTGTAAGCTCGTGTGGAAACACTTACAATCTTGTAGCGGTTGATTATGTCTCAAAATGGGTCGAGGCCGTGGCCGTGCCCAACAATGAAGCTAGGAGTGTGGTGGCATTTCTGAAGAAGAGCATTTTCATAAGGTTTGGTACACCTCGGGCAATTATTAATGATGGAGGATCGCATTTTTGTAATAGAGCTTTTGATGCCTTGCTTTCCAAGTATGGTGTCAACCACAAAGTGTCTACGCCTTATCATCCTCAAGCAAGTGGCCAGGTTGAAGTGTCTAACAGGGAGATCAAGAGCATTTTGTCCAAAACCGTCAATGCCAATAGGACCGATTGGTCTAGAAAGTTAGATGATGCTCTATGGGCTTACCAGACCGCTTACAAGACACCAATTGGTATGTCGCCGTACCGGTTGGTGTTTGGGAAAGCATGTCATTTACCAGTGGAGTTGGAGCATAAGGCCATGTGGGCCTTGAAGAAGTTGAATCTTGACTGGGACATAGCTGCTAATCTTCGGGTGGAGCAACTCAATGAGCTTTATGAATTTAGGTTCCATGCCTACTCTAGTTCGTCCCTGTATAAGGATAAAATGAAATACCTTCATGACAAATACACTCAGGGCAAGGAGTTCAAGGTGGGAGATTTGGTGCTCTTATTCAATTCTCGTCTAAGGTTGTTCTCGGGAAAGTTGAAGTCAAAGTGGAGCGGACCATTTGATGTAGTGTGTGTGACCCCGTTTGGTGCTCTTGATTTGAAGAACAAAAGTGGGGAAGTATTTAGAGTGAATGGGCATAGAGTCAAGCATTACTTGGGGAAGTTTGATGATAGCCATGTGGTGGCTGTTGTTCATTTCAAATGATTGGATGGTAACATGCATCGTGCCGCGACGTTAAATCAGGCGCTTCTTGGGAGGCAACCCATGTGTTTTTCATTTTTTGTTTTATTTGATTTTCATTGTACAGTTGGATTGATTTTTGGGCTAACTGGTTGTGAGATGTTACAGGATTGAGTTGATGCAGTGCAGGACATAATTGAATAAATGCATAGGTCTCTGAAGTTGCTACCATTTTGTGCGGACCGCACTGGCAGAGGGTGAAGAAGTGATCTCTCTGAAGTTTGCCACCGCGGCCGCAGTCCATTTTGTGCGGTCCGCGGTGGTCCTCTGCGGCGGCAGTCCATTTTGTGCGGTCCGCAGAGCGATGCCTTCTCAAACTTGTACATAATAGCCCAGTATGGACCGCGGTCCATTTTGTGCGGTCCACACTGGTAGGTGAGAATGGGCCCCAGGGTTTTCTCTATAAATAGACCTTGGGGGCCTCCTTTTACTCTTTTCACACTTTTACCTCTCATCCTAAGAAAACACTGTTCATCACCCTTTGCTTTGCTTGTAATTAATTGATTGGGACTTCTTGCTTCACTTCATCTCATTATTTGGTACCATAATCTTCATTGTACTCGTTTACTTTTGTTAATTTTTGTTTTCTTTTCTTAACTTCTGTTCTTCTTCCTCCCGTAATTAAGTCAATTGCTAGGTTAGATTGGTTTTACCTCTGATTCATGAGGACTTAGTTAGTGTAATGAATTGGGTAATCATTTAGGGCCTCTAATTAGGTTGAAAATTGGACTTAAAAGCAAAATTTCACGAACCCTAGTTTGGTGCCGAAACGGGGCACTCAGTGCGGACCGCGGTCAATTCTGTGCGGTCCGCGGTGCCCTTGTTCGGTCCGCAGTATATTTTTTTGCGGACCGCACTGATGAAATCTGGGAAGGTGAACTTTGGGCAGTGCGGCCGCGGTCCATTTTGTGCGGACCGCACTGCCAAGATTCAGAGGCTGTGTTTCTAAACCCTACTCCTGCGCGGACCGCGGTAGGTTTTGTGCGGTCCGCGGAGTCCACAGTGCGGCCGCGGTTGATTTTGTGTGGTCCGCACTGGGTACGTCTGCAACAAGTCTGCAACAATTCTTGTTCTGCTTCTGCTACTTTGTTCTTAACTGATTGCACTGATACTAACATGTTGTTTGAACTGTGGTTGCAGACAATGGTGAGACAAAGGGGTAAACAACCGGGCAGAGGAGAATCCTCCTGGGGAGGGAAGAAGAAGATGATAAAACTCACTCCCCAAGCTCGGGAAAACATTAAAAGGACCAGAAAACTAATAAAAGCTGCTGATAGAGCTGCCTCCCGTTCCTCGGGGAGTGAGTATCAACCGTCAAGGGGCATTTCTTCAGACTCCATGCCAGAATATGTTGAAGACTGGCTGGAGAGATTCAGGCTCCGAGACACTCCTCCACCATCACCCACTGCCCAAGCACCAACTAATGTCATTTCTGAGTCGTCTGAGGGCTCCGCAGCAGGTAGTGGGGAATACTCCACCTCTCCTACAGCTTCATTATCTGGAGAGGGTGCAGTAGGTGCGGAGGAGGAAGTTGAGAAAGATGAGGAGGTAGCTGAAGGAGGTGAACCAAGGGTTGGGGGTGTAGATAGAACGAGGAAGCCGGAGGTTTGGCGAGATAGGTTCGTGAGTGAGGTAGCGTACCACAAATTTAGGGAGTGGTGGCCGGTGAGAAAATTGATACCGGAAAGGAGCTTCATTGATAGAGATCTTTTACCCCACAACCCCAATGTGCAAAGACAGTTTAGGACTAGAGTGGGTTGGGAACATTTTATGGAGGAGTGTGTAGATGCCAACGAACACATGGTCAAGGAGTTTTACTGCAATGTAGCCCACATCAAAAAGGACTCCAAAGTGACCAAGGTTCGTAATAAAACAATGTTGTTTGAAGGGAAATACCTCAACGAATACCTTAGCTTCAATGAGGAGGATGAAACTTTGTACATGGCGAAGTTGGAGATGGGCGAGGAGGTTCGTCCCTGGCTAGCACAGTACCTGGCAATCCTAGGTACCACCCCTAACTGGTTGACTGCTGGAGTCAAGATATTGAGACGGACTTTGAATTTTGAAGCTCGGGGATGGGATACTTTTGTTTGTAGCCAGTTGGACCCCACGACACATGACAAAACCCTTCCGCTTTCTCGGGCTGTGTTAGTGGCTTCCATTATGGCAGGGTACCCCATCAACGTGGGGAATGTGATGTCCAGAATCATTTCTATAGTGGGTGCGGAGCATGACCGGAACTATCCTTTTCCCAGCACCCTCACTATGTACATCCGGGACTTGAAAGTGGACAAGAAGCCCTTCGATGTCACAGTCAAAGCGAAGGCTCCTTTTTCCTGGTATAGCATGCAGGGGGATGACAACCCCAAGAGCAAGAGTTTTAAGGGTACAACTACTACTACAATTGGCCAGTCTGAAGAGCCAGTCGTGCTAGTGGCTCCTGCTGAGCCTACATCCACTTCCACAGATGTCCCTTCTGGTCCATCCACTTCCACAACCACTCCCGGTGGCCCATCCACCTCAGCAGGCCCGGAGATTCAATCTTCCCGGGCCCATCCTATTACTGGACTGAGCCATGTACTATTAAGTATCGACAACAGGATGCAGACGGCGTCATCCAAGTTGTCCATTTTGACCACCACTGTTGAGGCTCAGTCGACTCCTCCAGCTCCACAGGTTCCACAGTCTATAGAGGATGCTCTTAAGGAGATGTTAGACAACCAAAAGAAATTCCTCGATAACCAGAAGAAGCTTGCTGAGGCAGTTGATTCACACAGCAAGGCTCTCAAGGAGCTTGCTAGGGAGCACAAGAAGCTGATGAAGACATGGGCTTCCAAGGAGTCTGTGAAGGAGCTTAGAGCGGATATTGACAGGCTGAAGGCAGATCACCTGCCTTTAGACTTACTACTCCAGGACCCAGCTGTCACGCCCCAAATTCGAGGGACATGACTGGCGCCCGACCGGGTAGCCCCAGTCAAGCGGACCTAGGTGCCTTTCCTAACCCACGTGTTACCCCATGTTTTCCTTACTCAATATTCCAAGAATTAGCCATATAATTAACTTAGAACACCTTTTTGCAACACATATATACGTACATAATAGTTAATGAAATTACTAATTCTTTGCCCAACACATGAACATAGATTTACACAAGTTCTTAACCCACATCTACTGTCCACGGAGCCTCTAAAAGTACAACAGGATAATATAGTATTTGCCGGTAACAAGGCTCCGGCTATACCTTTCACAAAAAAAATCAAAATAAAACTCCGGAAACAAGCGGCCCGAGCCACGCAGGGCCCCGAGAGGAAAGGGCCTCACCAAAAAGCTGATGGAGGACGAAGGGGAGCTACGATCGGTGGGCTGGAGTACCTGCTACGGATCCACTTACAATCATAACATGAATTGTACTGGTATGTATGAACAAACCTTGCTCCAAGTAAACTGGAACCATAAACAAGTATGTAGCAGTAATAAGAACAACAATCAAATCAACAAAGAGGGAACAACTAAGCCGAACAAGTATACAATCTCTCCTGCTTCCTCTTCCACACTTCCACATCAATAATTTCACAATTATAAGCAAGTATGTAATCGTAATAGAAATAACAATCAAATACACAAAGAAGGAACAATCAAGCCAAACAAGTTTACAATCTCTCCTGTTTTCCCCTTCCACATTTCCACATCAATAATTTCACAATTTGTTCATAATTTCATTTCAATAGTGATTTCGATCACTTTCCACCCTTATTACCTCGGCCACCCTTATTACCTCGACCACCCTTATCACCATAACCCACACCTTATTACTTCGTGTTGCGGCGCGCAACCCGATCCCACCGAGCAATCACAATTCACAAACAATACCACAGCAATGACAATTTACAAGGAGAACAACAACAAGTTTCAGGAACAACAACAACAAATCCCAATAACAACGACAACACATCTCAAGGAACAACATAACTCACACATGGTTTATATGACTATCAATGCCATTTCCATCTTTTTCAACAGCCCGTTGTACCATTTAAATCACAACAATGATTTTCCACAACTAGCCACAAAGGATGTTACCACAGTTATCTCAATTTTCACCAATCTCGATTCCTTTCCATCATTTATTCCACAGTTCTTACCACATAACACATTCGCAATCACAACTTGGTTTATTGCCATTTACTTGCACAATCATATCGGACGTCTTAACCAACAACGTTTAAGGCACAATATTTACATGAATTCACAAATGGTTCACACAAGTAACACGTATTACTAGCATTAGTTTAACTTCACAAATAACCCACGTAGACAACACGTACCAAATATGGAACACCAAGCAAGGTGATTTTACAAAGATCAAAGTTAGCCATACATACCTGGAGCCGAATTCCCTTTTAACTTCTATTTCCAATTCACCAAATAATCTAGCAACGTCAATCTAGTGCACAATTTAATACACATAACTTAGAATTGGGGTTCACAATGCTTCTAAAACTTATTTAGGTTATCAGCCCCTTCTTTGTATAAGTCTTTGCTCCCACCCAACTACTCCTACTAGATTTTTGGTTATAGAAAGGCATGCATGTATGAGTTCAACCATTATTTTCAAGAACCAATGCTTGAGACTCCCCCCCCCTCCTTAGTTTAAACCTGAAATTCAATGAAAAGGGTTAGGGATTTTACCTGCAAGAAAAGGGGGATGAAGATATGCTTGAAATTTCCCGGCCCGGATTGTTTTGAAGAACCAAATTTTGGAGAAGATGACTTTCTCTCTCAAGACCCTCTCTTCCTCTCTCTTATTTTGTGCAGAAGATCGTTAAAGAATGAGGGGGATGGGTGTTTTATTTCAAAGGGGTCGGGTTTTAAAATTTAGAAAAGTAGAAGCCCGAGCAAGATCTGCGGTCGCATTCTGCGATCGCAGAAACAAAATGCGGTCCGCAGATTGGACCGCAGAAGTACCCCAAAACTCTGAGGAGTCTGTTCGGGTCTGCGAGAGGAATGCGGTCCGCATTCCTGTTATGCGGTCGCATTGTGCACCGCAGAACTGACCTTCACAAATCCTTGAGGAACTTATGCGACGATTAAAATTATGCGATCCGCATATTGGTTATGCGATCGCATAATAGACCGCATTTTCAACATTAATTTTAACAACTCTTCTGTTTCACTCTGTGGTAGGAATGCAGTCCGCATACTAGATCTACGACCGCATTCTGGGCCGCAGAATGGCATTTTCTGGAAAAATTGATTCTTTTGATTTTTACAAGCTTAGATCAATACAAGGGTCCGCGAAGAATTCTATGCATTCCTAACACATATTCGGAGTCGACACCACAAGATACTAGGTTTTGAGCCAAAAATTTTTACGGGGCCTCACATCCTTCCCCACTTAAAATCATTCGTCCCCGAATGAGGACCTATTTCAAACTTTTCAGTATTTCAAAGACCAGTTGGTTTTGAAAACATGTTACGCAGATTCTCATACTTTTCACTATTTCCCATATTTTTAGAAAAATTTTACCAGAGTTTCCTTTGTAATTTGGACATCTTTACCTGGCAGAGGGCCCCCGAAACACAAATTCCAAACACCATAACAGAATTACAACCATCCCTACAACTGTCATTTCCTACCTTAACAATTGCACACATTTGATCACTTGATACGTTTTGCTTATGAATCAGTTATTTCAATGAGTTTCACATAGTTTAGCCATTTCAACATACTACATGCATACAAATAATTCATTACTAACATATACAACCATTAATTGATTACTTATCACAAGAGTTCTTTGTAAAATTTTCATTTACCAAAGAGATGTTCACATGAGTCTTGCACAACTAGAGGGACTTCACTAGCATTTAGGAAGGAACCAATTCAGGCACAATGATAGTTGTTTTAGAGATAGAAAGGCCACATAATTTCTTCTAGACTTGATCAAACAGATGGGGATATTTCTCTTTCATTTCCTTCTCCGCTTCCCATGTAGCTTCCTCAACTTGTTGACTTCGCCACAACACCTTAACTGAGGCAACTTCCTTATTACTCAACTTATGGACTTGTCTATCAAGAATGGTAACCGGAACTTCCTCATACGACAGCTCTTCATTAACCTTGATAGTCTCGACTGGCACGATAGTGGACGGATATCTAACTACTTTCTTCAACATAGACACATGGAACACCGGGTGCACTAATGACATTTCAGGAGGCAATTCCAACCTATAGGCCACCTGCCCTACCCTTTGAACGATCCGGTACGGCCCGACGTACCTAGGATTCAACTTACCTTTCTTCCCGAATCGCATGACTCCCTTCATACGAGATACCGTCAAGAACACCCAATCATCAACTTGAAATTCCAATTCTCTTCGATGAACGTCCGCATAGGATTTCTGGCGACTCTGAGCAGCTTTCATCCTTTCCTGAATGACTTTAACTTTCTCCATAGCCTGGTGCACAAGATCCGGTCCTATTAATTCTGCTTCACCCACTTCAAACCATCCGATCGGAGACCTGCACCTCCTTCTGTACAATGCCTCAAATGGGGCCATTTGAATGCTAGCATGAAAGCTGTTATTGTAAGCAAATTCTATAAGTGGCAAGTGATCATCCCAATTACCTTTGAAATCCAAGACACAAGCCCGCAACATATCTTCAAGCGTCTGAATAGTCCGCTCCGCATGACCATCAGTCTGTGGATGGAAAGCTGTGCTGAGATTCACCTGAGTACCCAAACCTTGCTGAAATTTCTTCCAAAAATTAGCTGTGAACTGGGCCCCTCGATCCGAGATAATAGAAAGTGGAGTGCCATGAAGCCTTACTATCTCCTTGATATACAACTTAGCATATTGTTCTGCAGTATCGGTGGACTTGACTGGCAAGAAGTGAGCTGATTTGGTGAGCCGATCCACTATTACCCAAATTGAGTCGAACTTGCGCTGAGTGCGAGGTAATCCTACCACGAAATCCATGTTGATCATCTCCCATTTCCACAATGGTATTTCCATAAGCTGAGTTAACCCACCGGGCCGCTGATGCTCAGCCTTCACTTGTTGACAATTCGGACATTTAGATACAAAGTCCGCCACACCCCTCTTCATACCGTTCCACCAATAAATCTCCTTGAGGTCATGATACATTTTCGTAGAACCTGGATGCACGGAATACCTGGAATTATGAGCCTCCGCCATTACCCTCTCCCGAAGCTTATCCACATCCGGAACACACAGCCTACCATGACATCGCAATACACCATCCTCGCCGCCGAGTGAAAATGCTGAAGTCTTGTTACTCAAAACTGCTTCCTTCATTTGAGCCAATGCTGGATCGATAAACTACTTTTCCTTGACTTCCGCTACGAGTGACGATCCTGCTCCATTATGTACCATAACATTCCCCTCGTCTGATGTCGAAATACAAACCCCTAGACTGGCCAATTGATAAACCTCCCGAGCCAAGGGCCTTTGATCCACTCCCAAATGAGCCAAACTACCCATAGATTTCCGACTGAGAGCGTCGGCCACCACGTTCGCCTTCCCTGGATTGTACAAAATGTTCATATCATAATCCTTGAGTAATTCTAACTACCGTCGCTGCCTTAAATTCAATTCCTTCTACTTGAACAAATACTGGAGACTCTTGTGGTCTGAGAACACATCCACATGGACCCCATATCAATAATGCCGCCATATTTTCAAAGCATATATATGCTATTTTGAAAGTATTTTTGCATATTAAAAATATATAGAAAAAAATTGGGTATCAACACTTGACTATAAAAAAAATAACACCCATGAAAAGAATCAAGAGAAGATAAAGTCCCATGCCTCCAAAAAACGACAATCTTGTAAAATTCTCAAAGTGCACACTTTTATGGTATAACCAAGTGTCACAAGAGATAATAAAAATCATACTCTCCAATCTAAAGAAAGACACTTTACCGTAATAAGAAATAAATTCGGGGTCAAAAACGAACTTTAATCCGCAAGTATCCACATACTTTCCAACAACAATTTTACATGGAAACTTAAGAGATATGCCAACATCATGAATAATTATATAAAGAATATCAAAATACTCAAAGTTACGAATCTCTACCTCAATGTCCTTAGATAAACACAAGAGAAGCATAAGCCAAATGTACATACCATTCTTGTTTTTGGGCAAAAGAAAAGTTCTTGACAAATAATATACCTAAGTGTTAGTTCAAGGCTTGATTTACCCTTAGCAACTTTCTCTTGTTGAACCTTCACAAAATAATCAATAAAGTTAGGTTTTTTTTGCTCACAATGACCATTCAAAACACCAAAAGAAACATTATTAACTTTTCTCATAGAAGTATTGGCAAAATCTAACGAGATAGTTCTTTCAAAAGTAGCAATAAGATAAGTAAAGCAACTAATACTAGTGCTTGCATAAGAAACTTTGCTTTCCTTTTTACTCTCAACCAAATCATCACCACGTTCGCATTCGCTCATTTCATCATAAAAATTGAATCTTTCTTCCAAAGGAATGGAAATAGAATCAAAATATTCATCAACACATTCTTCTTGAATCATTTCTTCATAAAGTTTAAAACTTTCTACCAACAAAGTTAAAGTGGAGTCAAAAGAATCATCACATGCATCATCCCATAAAGGTGGACGATCATAAGACTCAACATCATCACTAGGTAAAGAGTCATTAAACAAAGATCTAGAATCATTCAATAATCCACAAGAACTCTTAGCTAGTTGCAAGCCACAATTACTTTTATCATCACAAGATAAAGAAATATCAAACACATCAATGTCATAACTATCTTTCAAACTCAAAGTGTCACCACAATCAACCAAAGTATCGAGAGTAGAAGGATATGCTATTTTACCTTGAAGCACTTCTAATGTATTCTCTTTACCTTGCACTTTCTCATTTAATGCCATAAGTCCTCTTGAAAAAGTAAATTGATCATCTTCCAAACTCTTCAAAGTGGATTGAACTTCATTTGATGGCTCATCTCCGAAATTTCCTACACAAGATACAAAATAAATAGAGAAAGAAGAAAGGTTAGTAGCATTAGAATAAGGAAAATCCTCACTCTCTTTTTGTTTTCCGTCTTTCTTTTCTCTCATTTTCTTTTCAAGCTCTTCACTCTTTTCTTGTGACAACTCACTCACTTCACTCCACACTTCCTCTCCTTTTTCCACTATAGAGTTGTCACTTTTCTCTCCCTCACTTCTCTCTTTCTTTTGTCTCTCATCCTTACTTTCTCTCTTTGCATTTTTCAAGGATGTTCTCAAACTCATTTAGCCTCTTCCCCTTTGGTTCACTTCATCCCCCCTATGTTCATCATTCAAAACTTGTTGGATGTGGTCCAACTCATTAAAGGTGGTCTCATGATCATGTTGAAAAAGTGGGTTGTTAATCATTTGAGGTTCTTGAGGTGGTATGGTGGTGGAGGAGGGAGATTGTCCCTTCTTGGTGGTGCTTGAGGCATATGTTTTAGAGGTAGAGTTAGTGGTGGTCTAGGCTGTTGTGAGGGTTGATAAGGTAGTAGTTGATGTACTTGTGGTGGTTGATATGTGGCTGTGAAATATATTTGGTGTCGGTAGTGAGGTGGTGGATAAGTATAAAGCGCATTGTATAGTATAAGCATCATAATCTTCACTTGGACTAAGAGAAGGACTTGTGAATTGATTTGCACTCCAAACTCCATATCCAGTATCTTGTCTTGCCAACAACTTATCCTCAAAGTATTTAGGAATGAAAGAATGCCCCTTCCATTTAGATCAACCACATACCTATTCCACTTTCTATCAATTGGAAGATTATGATCAAGAAACCAAGGTTTTCCTAATCGTACATGGAAATACTTCATAGGGTATACATCACACCAAACCACTTCTTTAAAGTCTCCTTTGATTATAGTAACCATCACTCCTCTATCGACCAATTCACCACTAAATTCATAAGGCGACTCCCTTTGAACATAACTCAACCCAACCATTCAACAAATGACGGAGCAATGAAGTTTGTCGCATAATGATTACTTATAGCAACGAAACAACTCTCATAGCCTTCTATATTCTCTACATAAGGCCTCAAAATTACCTTTTGTCCCACTGTTATCATAAAAGATTTCAACAATTGGAGAAGTACAATTAGTTTCATAAGAAGAACCCACATAACCATACATACCTCCCCCATGACTCCTTGTACCTACAAAAGAAAATTTAAACCAAGAAAGTTGGTTAGTCAAAAATAGGACCTCACAATTCACTTCATTAGTGTATCACTCATTATATATCACTCAACGCTCGTGTTTACACTCAAAGGCCAAAGGCTTTTGCGACTTCACTCAATTGAACTCACCACTAAAGGCTTTTTCCATACAAGGGTATCTAAAAAATTCTCTTCACAACCAACATTCTCAAATTAATCTAAGCAGAAAATCAAGTATTGGTTCGGAATGGAATCATGTGACACTAAAGAAAGCACAATTAAAAGCTAACGAACTTGAGCCAAACAATCCACAACGAAAATAAAGAGAAAAGCATGAAAAATTGGCACGAAATAAACAAAGCACACAAAAAACTAGAAATAAATTCAATATGTACTAATTTCAAGTTAATTCTAATTCAGAGTTTAGTTTACTACAAATTGAAATGAAAGAAAAAAAAAGAAACTACAAACTAGACACTTTTCAAATATTGGTCATATTCGCAAAAGCTAGCTATTTTTTTGTAAAACTGGTCAGTTTTGCAAAATTGGATAGACAAAGTCACTATACTGAGCTTTTTCAAAATCTAGCTGTGAGTTCTGAATCCTCTTATGATGTTCTCAACTTATTTCCAAAACTTCAAGTCAACTTCCCACCACATTAGCTACCAAACAAGGTCTCAGCAAATACTGGTCCAACTGGTGCAAAAATGAAGGCCAAACAATAGCTTTTGCAGCAGTAACACAGTGCTCGAATCAATTCAAAATTCTGCAGATCTTCAGCAGATGATACAAGAAGTTGCAGTAGAATATAAAAGTATACGTAGTTTTTAGTTCAACAACATAGTAGTGCAGCCACTTATGAATTTAGTTTAGTTGACGACTACCTTCCAACATTTCACGACAGTTTCCCCATAACAGCACCTACAAAACTAGGAAGCAATTTTGCAGCTGCCAAAGTTGCTCAAAACTGATGCAAAGGTGCTGCAAAATCTTGGTTCCCAATCTCACTTCAACAGGTTCAATTTAGCTTTCAATTAATTCATAAAGCTGTCCAAAATTGGTTATTTTCAGCAGCTCAAAAGAGCAATTTTAACAGGTCAAATAAAATGGCAGCTCAAATTCTGCAAACTGCAGCTAAATCTGTGCAAATTTGCTTTTAAATAGTGCCAGATTGAGTCCCTTTTCAGAAGAAGCTTCCAGCTAACCAGTTTACCAAACTTGACCCCTATTTGAGTTGAATTTCGGTTGAATAGTCCAGAAAAATTGTAACGACCTAACTGATCATTTTGAGCATTATAGCCATGTTTCCCCATTTACTTCTTATTCTATGTACAATTATAATTACGTGACTTGTCGGGAAGGTCATAAAATGAATTGGAACACTTAGTTCCAAGATTTAAGGCTTAAATTGAAATAATTGGCCAAATGATGAATTATGTGTAAATGACCGGGAATGGAATTTTGATGGTTCCAATATCTTCGTATAGTAATTTCGGACCTAGGAGTGTGTCCGGATATTTATTTTGAGGTCCGTAGCTAAATTTGGCTTGAAATCGTGAAAAATAGGAAGTTAAAAATTTTGAAGTTTGATCGGTAGTTGACTTTTTTGATATCAAGGTCGAAATCCAATTCTGGAAATTAGAATAGGCTCATTATGTCATTTATGACCTGTGTGTAAAATTTGAGGTCAATCGGACTTGATTTGATAGGTTTCGGCATTGAATGTAGAAGTTGGAATTCGTTAGTTTTTGTTAAGCTTGAATCGGGGTGTGATTGGTGTTTTTAACGTTGTTTGATGTGATTTGAGGCCTCGACTTAGTTCGTATGATTTTTTAGGACTTGTTGGTATTTGTGGTTAAGGTCCCGAGGGCCTCGAGTGAAGTTCGGATGGTTAACAGATCAAAATTTGGACTTAAGGAAAATCTGGAATTTTGCATCTGGTGTAACCGCACCTGCAAAGCTTTGATCGTAGGTGCGACACTGCAAAAGTGGCGTGTGATCATTATTTGTCAATAATATTGAATTGTCATTGAGTATTTTGACTAGATTACGTGTTTTTGAGATGAAATTCGAGGATTTGGGCCTAGAGATTTGAAAATAAGATTTGAGATTTGAAGGTCGAGTTGATGTCGGAATTTGGTAAATTTGGTATGGTTCGACTCGTGGTTGAATACTTGAATGGGCGTTCATATTTTGTATTTTTGTCGGGTTTCGAGATGTGGGCCCCACTGATGATTTTTAAGTTGAATTTCGAATTTTGTTGGAAAATTTAGTATTCTCATATAGAATTGATTCCTATAATTTGTGCTAACGGTATCGAATTAGTCGTGACTAGATATGAGGCACTCAGAGGTCAATTCGCGAGGCAAAGGCATATTGGAATAATGAATTGCACGGTTGAGGTAAGTAACACTTCTATATTTAGTTCAGAGGGTATAAATCCCCGAATTTCGTGTTATATGAATTGTTTGGAGGTGACGCACATGCTAGGTGACGGGCGTGCACTATAGGAATTGTGACTTAGTTGATTCCTTGGAGTTTCATAAACAAATAATCAAGTCATTACACACATATCCTCCACGTGTTAGAGGAAATTGAGCCGAGACTCATATTAAAGATCATGTTTAGGCTACGTGCAGATATATTTGGGGCCCACGGGGTCGTGTTGCTGTTGAATTATATGTTTATATTATAATTTCGTACTCAGTCGTATCAATCATTTGCATACCATATCTCAGTCTCTGTCGTCATTCATTGATACATCATATCATCATGTCGGGTTGATTTTCATGTCATTGAGAGCCCGGGTGACAGGAGATTTTTAGTGATATTTATGGGATCGGGTTGCATGCCGCAACATTTTTTATTTATTGATGACTAGATCTGACAATTATAGCACTTGGGCTGAAGGAACCCTCCGTAGTCTGCACCCCCCACAGTGAGCGCAGTTGATTTTATATTGAGGGATGGATCTTGCCCTAAGCATTTTACATTGAGGGATGGATCTTCTCTGGACTTGGATCTTGTCCGAATCTTTTATATTTGGGGATGGATCTTCCCCTATGCTGGATAGTACTGAGTGACTGACTGTTAGTTGATGTATATATATGTACAGTACTGAGTGATTGAGTATTCTACAGTATTGAGTGATTAACTGTCAATTGATGTGTGTGTCTATATATATATATATATATATATATATATATATATATATATATATATATATATATATATATATATATATGGGATGGATGATCTTCCCTGGGCTGGATTGGCCATATGCAGTACTGAGGTGCAGCTCATACAACATGTACATTGGCATGTAGACATAGAGATGTCATATTCCTCATATCATGCAGAATTGATCCATTTTTCTTGTATTGAGTTTAACTGTTGAAATTGAAAGCATGCTTACATTTTGTCACGACCCCTGTTCACCCTCCGTGAACTATCGTGACGGCACCTAGTCTCTACGACTAGGTAAGACTAACAAATTGCGGAAAAGAAATAATAGAATAAAACAAATAAAAACATCCGGAATAAACATAGTGAAGGTTTAAAGATGCTGCTCGGCATATACAATACAACTCTCAAACTGAAACTACATTTCCCAAAACCCGGAATCTTATGAAATCACAAGCTGTGGAATAACTACAGTGTTCTAACTCCAGAGTGTCTAAGAAAAAGTAAGTACAGAAGGGCTAATAGAGAGATTGGAAAGGGACTCCACGGTCTGTGGACGTGGCAGACATACCTCGAAGTCTCTGATGGATCACCCCGCCTCAAGAGTAGTAGGGCTGAGTCGAAGTACCTGGATCTACACATGAAAATCATGCGCAGAAAGGGCACGAGTACACCACAGCGGTACTCAGTAAGTGCCAAGCCTAACCTCGGTCGAGTAGCGACGAGGAAGGTTAGGGCACTAAAGCAATTGTAGCTATTCACTCCTTCTAGTTCTAGTGAATTTCGCTCGCCCTACTGATTATAGCTGACAAATGAGATAACACAGTATAGAATACGACAATATAATTGAATGCTAACAGTATGAACTAACACAGGATAATAAGAATAACAACAACTATTATAGAGACAGAAGTAATTACGGAAAGAACACAGCTCAGCATAGAGGTAACAATCGGGGATCTCCCAGGATACCGTCCTGTAGTCCCAAATATAAATATCTAGTGGATCTCCCGGGATACCAGCCTGTAGTCCAACTCATAGTGCGTAGGGATCTACCGGAATCCCGATCCGTAGTCCCAAATGTAAATACTCAATACTGGGGAAATCTACCGGGTGCAGTCCTGTAGTTCCAATGTAAAAGCGCAGGGGGATCTCCCGGAATAAAATTCGTAGTCCCAAAGTAAACATACAGGGGGATCTCCCGGGATATCGTCCCGTAGTCCCAAAGTAAACACACAACATCAACACGAAGAATACTCAATTCAATTCAAATTTCATACCAAGGTAAAACAGGTATTTCTAACCTAGCATGCTGCACATAATCCAAATAAGGCAGTTGAGTAAATAAGCAATTAAGTCAATTAGACATGCTTCCCTAAGCTAACAGCAAGCTTAAATTGCAAGCAGTATAAACAGGAAAGGAAACACAATTTTAGTTACTTAATGAAAACCGGATTTTCAACAATTAGCACAAGTACGCACTCGGCACCTCACGTACAAGGCATTTCTAATATCAACAATATGAAATCCTAAGGGGAGTTCCTCCACACAAGGTTAGGCAAGCCACTTACCTCGAACCGGCTCAAAATCAACCCGAAACCACGCTCTTGCCATGCGTACTTGACTCCAAATGGCCCAAATCTATTCAAATCAATTGCATAATGTAAATAAAACTTCAAGTAACTGATTCCACTAATTAATTATAAGCTAATACGCGAAATTAGGAAAAATAACCAAAATGCCCCCTGGGCCCACGTCTCAGAACCGGGTATAATTTAGAAAATCGGAATCCTCACACTCTCACGAGTTCAGTCATACCAAAAGTACCAAAATTGGACCCCAAAAGGTCCCTCAAATCACCAGTCAAAAGTCTCCAATTAACCAAGCCCTAACCCCCTATTTACCACTGATTTTCCTTCAATTTTTCATGCTTAAAATGATAAAAATCACCATAATAACGAGCTTAGGAACCAAAGACCTTACCTCAATGAACCCCTCTGAAAATCTCCCTTGAAATTGCTCTCAAAAGCTCCACCCAGAATTGGAATATTGAGAAAAATGGCCGAAATCGCAAAGGAAGTCTTTCACACTTTCTGACCCAGGCTTTTCGCACCTGCGGTCCCTACACCGCACCTGCGGTACCGCATCTACAGCCAAATAACCGCATGTGCGGTTTTCACTTAAAATCCCATTTCCGCATCTGCGACAAAATGCCCGCACCTGCGATAGCGCAGGTGCGCTCCAGTAGCCGCTTCTGCGGTTCCAGCTGATCTCTCTCTTGGACGCATCTACGGCTCGATCTATGCTTCTGCGATTCCGCACATGCGGTCCCCTAGCCGCAGGTGCGGTTATGACAGCAAATGGAAAAACTTCAGCTGCCAAACCTAACTCAAAATCTTCCGTCAACCATCCGAAATCAACCCAAGGCCCCGGGGACCTCAACCTACAACACGAACAAGTCATATACCACTATCTAAACTTATAAGCACCTCAAAAAACATCGAAACACCAAATCATCATCGAATTCAAGCCTAAGAATTCCATAAACTTCCAAATTCTGCTTTCGATCAAAAAGTCTATCAAATCTCGTCCGAATGACCTGAAATTTTGCACACACATCACATATAACCCAACGAACCTACTGCAACTTCCGGAATTCCATTCACCCCTATATCAAAATCTCACCAATCAACCGGAAACTTCATAAATTCAACTTTCGGCATTTCAAGCCTAACTAAGCTACGGACCTCCAAAACACAATCCGGACACGCCCCTAAGCTCGAAATCACCAAACGGAGCTAACGGAACCATCGGAATTCCATTCCGAGGCCGTCTTCACAATGCTCTGACTACGGTTCAAATTCTAAAGCTTACTCTCTCCTTTAGGGACTAAGTGTCCCAAAACACTTCGAAACTCAGAACAAAACCTCCCGACTACTCAGACTAGCACAAATAAGCATGGGGAAAACAGTTAATAGGGGATCGAGGCATTAATTCTTAGAACGACCAGCCCAAAGGTTAGTCTTATTAAGCTCGTCATTACTTTCAGCCCAAAGGTTAGTCTTGTTACTTATTGAGTACATGGGGTCAGTTGTACTCATACTACACTACTGAGAGATTGAGTATTCTATAGTACTGAGTGATTGACTGTCAGTTGATGTGTGTGTGTGTGTCTATATATATATATATATATATATATATATATATATATATATATATATATATATATACGGAATGGAACTTCCTCTGGCTGAATTGGCCATATACAGTACTGAGGTGCATCTCATACAGCATGTACATTGGCATGTAGACATAGAGATGTCATGTTCCTCATATCATGCAGAATTGATCCATATTTCATGTATCTAGTTTAACTGTTGAAGTTGAAAGCATGCCTACATTTCTGTATATTATTTCTATACTGGACTATACTTATTGAGCTCGTCACTACTTTTAACCCAAAGGTCACTCTTGTTACTTATTGAGTACAATTGGTCGGTTGTACTCATACTACACTTCGTGTGCAGATCCAGGTACTTTCGGAGATTATCTGTTGGGAGACTATCAAGGTAGTTGCTTGGCATCCGTAAACCTTGACTCTCTTTCCTTTAAGTTATTTGTACTGTTCTATATTTCAGACGGTGTTTTATCAGTCATACTATGTTATCATTTAGATGCTCATGTACTCAGTGACACCAAATTTTGGGAGTGTATCTATATAAGTGTTTGTGAGATTTTATATTTAATATAAATATTATGTTTTCAAACTTAAAAGAAATTGTGGTTTATTGAGGTTGTCGGCTTGCCTAGTATTGAGATAGGTGCAATCACGACATGCAATTTTGGGTCGTGAAAAGTTGGTATCAGATCCCTAGGTTACATAGTTCTCACGTGTCATGAGAAGGTTTAGTAGAGTCTTGCGGATCGGTACGGAGACGTCTGTACTTATTTTCGAGAGGCTGCAGAACCCTTAGGAAAATTTCACTTTCTTGTATTCTGGTCGTGCGACTTATTGATTCCGAGAATTAAATCTCTGTTATTCTATTCGCTAACAGATGGTGAGGACACATGCTATCAGATCGGGTGAACAACCACTAGTACTACCAGTTAGGGCCACGAGAGGTCAGGGCCGTTGTAGAGGCCGGAGCCGTAGCAGAGGCCGAGGTGCAGCTAGTACAACAACTAGAGCAGCTCCTATAGACCTCCAGTTGTGCCAGCACAATAACAGATTCCAGATATAGTTGAGCCGGTGGGACCAGCTCGGGCACCATCTATGCCTATTGTGATTCCAGGCCTTCAAGAGGCGTTGGCTTAGATATTGACAGTTTGCACTGGCCTTGCTCAGGTGGTTTCGGCTCAGGCCGCACCTGCTATTTCTCAGGCCGGGGGAGGTACTCATACCCCTGTTGCCCGTACTCCAGAGCAGGTAGTGCAGGGACTCTAGATACTGGGGGTACTACCAGTCCAGCCAGTTGCAGCTGCTCAGGCCCAAGTGGGTCCTATTAAGAATGACAAGAAGCATAAGAGATTAGAGAGATTTGGGAGGCTCCATCCTCCATCATTTAGTTGAGCGGAGTCAGAGGATGCTCAGGATTTCTTGACAGATGCCGGCAGATTCTTCGTACATCGAGTATTCTGGAGACTAGCGGGGTCTCATGTACTACCTTTCAACTGACCGGGGCAGCCTTCAGATGGTGGGAGGCTTATGAAAGGAGCAGACTAGTTGGTGCAGCACCACTTTCATGGCATGAGTTTTCCATTCTCTTTTTGGAGAAGTTTGTACCACCAACCCACAGAGAGGAGTTGCACAGTCAGTTGGAACAACTCTGTTAGGAGGACATATTGTTACACAGTATGAGATGAAGTTTTCAGACTTGGCTCGCCATGCAATTTGGTTGGTTCCCACTTAGAGGGAAAATATTAAGAGGTTAATTAATGGCCTCAACCATCAATTTTATTTTGTTTGCTATGGGGAATGTAGAAGGTGCTAAGTTCGATGAGGTGGTTGACAGTAATCGACGACTAGAAATAGTCCGTACTCAGGAACGTGAGGAGAGGGAGGCCAAAAGGTCTCATGGTCCAGGTAATTCTAGTGGTGTTACTTTTGGGGGACAATCCTATCACAGCAAGGGTCGACCTTATAGGCCGACTTCTCGTCTTGGCACATCAGCTAGCCATGGTTCAAATAGTCCTCGACCAAGTCAGTCATCTCTTAGTGCACTTCCATCTTAAAGTTCATCTCGTGCACTATCGGTTCAGGGTTCATCTGTACCAGGTTCTTCTAGTAGTTACTCTGGTTCTCAAGGTCCACCTCAGTACTTGCCGACATTTTCAGAGAAAGGTTGCTTTGAGTGTGGAGAGTTGGCTCACATAAAGAGATATTGCCCGCACCTTTCGGGAGGTCCAGTTTAGTAAAGGAGTCAGGCTGCGGCTGCTGCACCAGTTGTTCCACCACCCGTCCATCCAGCACGGGGTGGGGCATAGATAGATAGAGGTTTCCTTAGAGGGGGAGGCAGATCAGGTAGCGATCAGGCTAGATTCTATGTTATTCCTGCCAAGCCAGATACTGTTGCCTTAGACACAGTAATCACATGTATTGTCTCAGTATGCCACAGGGAAGCTTCTATATTATTTGACCCTGGTTCCACATATTCATATGTCTCGTCATATTTTGCTCGTTGTTTGGATATGCCCCACGAGTCCTTAGTTTTACGTATTCATGTATCTACACTGGTGGGCGAAACTATTATTGTGGACTGTGTATATCGGTCATGTGTAGTGACTATTGGGGTATTGAAGACCAGAGTTGATCTTTTCTTTCGCAGTATGGTCGATTTTGATATGATCTTAGGTATGGATTGGTTGTCTCCATGTCATTCTATTTTGGCTTTTCACGCTAAGATCGTGACGTTGGCAATGCCGGGGTTACCAAGGGTCGAATGGAGAGGTTCTCAATATTATGTTCCCAGTAGAGTAATTTCTTACTTAAAAGGCCCAACGAATGGTTGGGAAGAGATGTTTATCATATTTGGCTTTTGTGTGAGATGTTGATGCTGACACTTCTACTATTGATTCTGTTCCGGTAGTGCGAGACTTTCTGGATGTGTTTCCTGCAAATCTGTTGGATATACCATCCAATAAGGATGTTGATTTTGGTATTGATTTGCTACGGGGCATGATCGGCTCCAACCCTATACCACTAAAGAATGGCAAGAGCGGCCGATGCAGCTTTTACCCGAGGGGTCGGGATCGATTTCCACAGAGAGCTAAGATAGGTTTGGAATTGGGTTCGTATCTAGTCTAGAAATGTGGGATGTTCTTGTTTGCACTTCCAATCATTCCTTTTTTGTTCACTATTCTACTTTAATACTAATGAAGTAGGATAATAAGCTATGTATGATATTATTGTAAGGGTTTCCTTAATTGGTAAAAAGGCACTAGGGAAGTGGCTTACACCTAGGTGAGTATCTAACGAGATCTAAAACATAGGACAAATTTGTTGTAATTGGGATCATGATATAGCCATTGAACATAACTACTCACTCTATACCTCTCGGTAGTTTGAGTGACTTTTCCCTAATTGGCTTTCTCAAGCCCAATTGGGTGTTCAAACAATGCAAGAAAAATTGGCTCAAGTCGGGTATTACTATCACTAGGTTTAACCCTTTAGTTGGGGCTATCAATCTCTTGAATGCACCCCAATTCCTTGTTGGCCTGAATTTCCTAGACTTAGTCTCTCTTTCTCAAGAAGAGCCTAAATAAAAAAGGCACAAATCAGTGTTTGAAACCACCAATTCAACATTTAAAGCATAAATCAAGCCAAATANGTCCGAAATTAAAAAGAGGCTATATGTTAAATACCTAATTAATTTAATAAAATAATTTATAAATGATAAAAATGTGATTTGTGCATGAAAATGATTTAAAATAATTACTTAACACTATAAAAATATAAAAGGTCATTTCTGTATAGATAATGTAATTATGAATATACATGGGCTATTATTGCAAAAATGTGCAATTCTAGTTTAAAAAATGCAAATGTAATTATAAAAAATGCAATTAAAATATTTAAGCGCTATTTGGGCATAAAATGATTAATTTAGATGATTAAATCATCATAAACATATACTATGGGGGATAATTATTGGACATTTGTATAGTAAAATGCAGAAATAAATTGGTTGAAAGCCTTTAAAATTATAAAAAAATAGTAGAAATGCTTGTGCATGTTTGTAAATGCATGTGCACTATTTTTGCATATTAAAAATATATGAGGGGAAAATTGGGTATCAACAACCTAAAAATCTAAAAAAGAACTATTTATACACAACTAAATTTTCCGGACAAAATTGCCCCTACGGAGATTCCGCTGATAGCAGAAAATGGGTCGCCTCAGCGCTTGGAATTCTGCGGCCGCGCAAAAGCAAGCGCGGAGCGTGGTTCTTCTCTGTTAGCTGCTTCTGAACTTGAGTCCGCTGGGAGCCGAAAAACTATCGCCTCAGCACTCCTCCAACCGCGGCCGCGAAATATGAGCGCGGACCGCGGTCTTCAATTTGAGCTCCAGACTTAGTTCTATGTTTCTCACTTCCGCTGAGGGCTTGAACTTGATCGCGGCCGCGTCAGAGACAACGCTGCCGCGCAATTTCACCGCTGGCAGCGGTAACTTGTTAAGCTTCAAAAACACTTCTCTGATTCCTCAATCCGCTGAGAGCGATATCAGGACCGCCTCAGCGGTAAGCCCCTCGCGTCAGCTGCCAGCGCCCCTTGATTTCAACTTTGAACTTGTGCAGGTTTCACTCCTTTTTGAGATGGTTATGACTTCCTTGTCTCTTTTTGACCAAACACTGCAAACAAGCACTCTAAGTTAGCTTTCGGGAATACTTGTACGTACTTTTAATCCAAAACCTAAGCAAAAAGGAGCATAAAATAGGCTAGAATCCCTAGCTATCAATCGATAGTGGAGATTATACTCAGAGCCAATTAATAGAATCCTATAGGCATGATTTCTAATGTCGAACTGACGTAAATCCTATAGGCATGATCTCTAGGTTTGAAACTGATTTAATTCTATAGGCATAGTATCTATTATTGGATTGATTTAAATCCTATAGGCATGATCTCTAGGTTCGAAATTTGATTTTAGTTTCTAATCCTATAGGCATTGATATCTATTTGAGTCAGTAATATGGGTCAGAAGTTGTACTATGTTAACTGAAAAAACATTAAAATCAAAC
>NC_031995.1:89295806-89372394 GCF_001879085.1 Nicotiana attenuata | reverse complement strand
ACCAAAGTCAAGGTAAACTGTTAGGCCCATTGTGAAGCTTTGCCTGAGGCACTATTGTTCACTAGCTACTATTTACACAAAAACAAAAAGAAAATAGACTCAACCCTTAATAAGTTCTTATGCCATCCATCATCGGAAGAGCCACCCGTTCACACAATAACTCCACCTTTGGAAAGAACCGTGCATAAGAAAACCAAAAGGCTTATTGATCACCAAAAACTTGTAAAATAAGAAGCTACGAACTGAAAAAGAAGCTACTAAATTAAAAAAGAAGTATTCTATTAAGGAAAATGCAAAAGAGTGAAAGTAGAATACGGGAAGTAAACTGAATATGTACAATAGGGGATTTAGACGAATATACATAAGAGGAAATGAATATATACATGGAAAATTAACTTTATATACATACCGAAATTGAAAAATAATGAAAAGTAAAGAAATAAATGGTAAAGTAATATAAATACCAAACGTGAAAAATAAGCATAAAGAAAAATAGTATCATCATTACAACCCAACTATCAAATCATCAAAATAGGACCACCCCCTCAAATGAAAACTAGCTTTGTCCTCAATGCTAAATAACCAAAAATAAGATCAAAAAGAGTGTTAGAGAGTATAGAAAACTCCCTATGGGTCCTCTGTCTGCATGGGGTCCTATGGCTGGGACCCTGGATCACCTGGCTCGGGGTTCTGTGGCTGGCCTGAGGCACCTCCCTCAGGATCCTCCAGCTCAATATCCACATCATCAACCTGGGGCATCACTCTCCTCCTCTTAGGCTCTCCCTCAGTCTCCTGCTCCTGAACCTGCTCTGCCTGAGCTGCTGGCATTGGATCCTCCAATAAAAGCTCCAATGGTAAGTCGCCAGCTGACTTCATCTTCTCCACCTCTCCCCTCAACAGCTTCACCGACTCCTTTGAGGCCCGAGTCTTTTTCAGCTTCTTTATCTACTTGCTCAGCTCCTTAATTGATTTTCCTTAAACTGCAAGAGCATCCATGATAAGCTTTTGGTTGTCCAGTAGCTTCTTCTAGATCTCTAGAAGCTCCTTGAGAGACTCCTCCACTGAAGCTGGCACCTAGGGCTGTGCGGGAACTGACTGGGCTGCCATTGAACTGGATAGCACAAATAGCTTAGAAGTTGCTGTCTGCATCCAGTTGTTGATGCTGGAGAGTGTTTGGTTCAACCTATGAGCAGTCAAAGGGTATGCTGTCCAGGAGGGTACTGCGGAAGGCATGGAAGTAGATGGTCCGGAGGCAGGATCTGGTATAGTAGTGGGAGGCTCAGAAGCAGTGACCACCACTGCTGGCTCTTCAGATTGTCCAGTAGAAGTAGTCGCTTTGCCCTTGGATTTGGGGTTGCCTGGACCCTCAAGGCTGTACCATGAGAAGGGCTTCTTGGGCTTCACCTTGATATCGAAATCCCTTTCCTCTACCTCCTGATCTTCCAAGTACATGGTGAGGAAGTTCAGAAAGGGGTATGATCTATCACCCTCGTTGACCACTCTGGTGATCACCCTAGACATGATATTCCCGACATTGATCGGGAACCCCGCCATGATAGCCTCCACTATAATCACCCGGGAAATCGGCATGTCACTATCGTGAGTAGTGGGGTCTAGTCTACTGCACACAAATGTCTCCCAACCCTTTGCTTCGAAGTTCAGGGTGTTCCTGTAGATAGGAACCCCCACTACCAACCAAGCTGGAGTAGTATCCGGGAGAGCCAGTAGTGATGCCAACCACGGGCGGGCTTCCTCATCCATAGCCACTTTCTCTAAGTACAACGACTCATCTTTATCATTGAATCCGAGATAATCGTTCAGAGTCTTCCCATCAAACTTGATCTTCAGGTTCCGCACCTTAGTCACAAATGTCCCCTTTTTGATGTGGGCGATATTGGCATAAAATTCCTTGACTAGGTGCTCATTAGCCTCTGACACCCTGCTTGTGAAGTATTTCCACCCCACTCTTTCATCAAAGTGCTGCTTCACATTGGGGTTGTGGGGCAGAAGATCCCGCTCTATAAACTGACGCTCATGTATGAGTGACTTTTGAGGCCACCACTCCCTGAATTTGTGATATGCCTGCTCACTGACAAACCTCTGTTGCCACACCTCCAGGTTTCTTGTCCTCTCCAAGCCTCCAGTCTGGGTATCCCCCAGTCTCCCATCATCCGGTGCCTCAGCATCTACATCTATGGGATCCTGTCCAAGTGACGAAGCTGTAGGGGAGGCTGAAGCTGAAGACTCACTACTCTTCGCTGAGCCATCAGACGACTCTGAAGAGGTAGGAGAAGTAGGAGAGGCTGGGGGTGAAGGCTCATCTATCAAATGAAATCTCCCCGGGAATTCTGGTACATATGTGGGCACCGAGTCAGCCTCTGAGGCCTCCCGAGAAGGGACATGTCACTTTCCTCTGAGTGGGGTGCAGTCTGTCTATAGCTCTAATATTTTTTCTCATTTTCCCAATTGATTCTCGATCTGCTAGGGGTAACTTGATTCTTCCTCGTCCCCTAACCCGGGAGAACTCTGCTTTCCCCTTCTGTTTCTCACCGCCACCTCTAGATTTAACCATTGTCTGCAAACATAATCAGTGGAAGATTGTTAGTACCTGTGCTAAAAGAAGCAGTAAAGAAAATCTGATGAACAATTGACAGTGCTTGAAAAAGTTGCAGGACCGCTGACAGCGGATAAAGAAGTGCGGCCGCGGAATGATCTCCGCTGACCGTGGAAAACTGGGTGCGGCTGCGGAGGAATGGGGATCATACTACCCACCCTCTGATTCTATGGTCCCGCTGAGCGCGAAAAATTGGGCACGGCCGCGGAGGTTGCACCGCTTTCCGCAGAAAAACAACTGCGGCTGCGAAGGTTGGGCCGCTGTCAGCGGAATTCGTCACTGCTGACCGCGGTCATCAAGACTTCCAAACTTAGATTTTATCACATGAACGCTGACTGCGGAAAAACATCCGCGGTCGCAGAATTCAAAATCGGCCTGAGCAATCCTAGGGTTTCAATTTTTCATGCATTTAGTGGTTATTATCTATACAATTAACCCCACCTAACCGTTAATTCATCAACCCTAACTATTTAAGCCAAATGTAATTAACACTAACGAACCCTAAGTTAAAATCAAAAGAAAAAGAGGGAGAAGAGATAAAAACAAACAAATAAAAGAAAAATAAGTACAAATCAAAGAACAATTAGGAAGTGAGATTACCAGATGTGTAATGAGTAATGAGAATAAACTTTAATCTCGTGTTTGTGCAGATTAGGTCTCAGATGAAAAGTAAAAAATTTTTGCTTGAGAGAGGAGAGAGAGAAAAGGGTCAAAGGTCTCATGACCTCTTATTTATAGAAAACAACCTGGGACCCACAACACTCACTTGGCGGGGCCGCGGAAAATCACCGCGGTCCGTGCTTTTGTCGAACAGAAGGGCTGCTTGATTGAAACTACCGCTGAGAGCGGAGAATGGTACGCGGCGGCGAACGACACCGCTCACCGCGAAAAATGCACCGCGAATGCGGATGAAACTTCAGAGAAGTCTCATTTTTTACTTTTCATTCCCGCGTTCGCCACCACATTCCTACACACATCTCACAACCAGTTAGTCAAAAGCAAATCCTACACTAAGAAGAAAATCAAAAAGAAGAAAAACACATGGGTTGCCTCCCAAGAAGTACCTGATTTAACATCGCGGCACGACGCAAGTTACCATCAATCATTTGAGATGGATCATTGCCACCACGTGGCTATCATCAAACATGCCAAGATAGTGCCTCACTCTGTGCCCATTAACTCTGAAAATTTCACCATTTTCGTTTTTCAAATCAAGAGCACCAAACGGAGTTACAAGCACCACCTCAAATGGTCCACTCCATTTCGACTTGAGCTTTCCCGGGAATAGTCGTAACTGGGAGTTGAATAAGAGAACCAAGTCACCTTCCTTTAATTCCTTGCTACGGGTATACTTGTCATGTAAGTACTTCATCTTGTCCTTCTTCAAGGACGAGCTGGAATAGGCATGAAATCGGAATTCATCAATCTCATTGAGTTGCTCCACCCGAAGATTTGCTGCAACATCCCATTCAAGATTTAACTTTCTCAAAGCCCACATGGCCTTGTTCTCTAACTCAATCGGGAGATGACAGGCTTTCCCGAATACCAACCGGTACGGAGACATGCCAATTGGAGTTTTGTAAGCAGTCCTGTAAGCCCACAAAGCATCATCCAGTTTCTTTGACCAGTCAGTCCTAATTGCATTAACCGTCTTTGACAATATAATCTTAATCTCCCTGTTGGAGACCTCAACTTGCCCACTAGCCTGAGGATGGTAAAGGGTTGAAACCTTGTGATTGACACCATACTTTGCAAGAAAAGTGTCAAATGCCTTATTGCAGAAATGAGAACCCCCATCACTGATGATTGCTCTTGGAGTGCCAAACCGAGTAAAGATATTCTTCTTGAGAAAAGCCACCACACTCCGGACCTCATTGTTGGGTAAAGCCATGACATCAACCCACTTGGAAACATAATCAACGGCCACCAGAATGTATGTGTTGCCACATGAACTCAAAAAAGGTCCCGTAAAGTCAATGCCCCACACATCAAATATGTCAACCTCAAGAATAGTGGTGAGAGGCATTTCATCCTTCTTTGAGATTCCACCTGCTCTGTGACACTCATCACAGCTCTTCACAAGCTCACCCGTATCCTTGTACAATGTAGGCCAATAAAAACCACAGCTAAGCACCTTTGAAGCTGTCCTCGCCCCACCATGATGACCACCGTAGGGAGAGGAATGACAAGCATCCAGAATACTCATTTGCTCCTCTTGCGGAACACATCTCCGGATTACCTCATCATTATAGATTTTGAACAAGTAAGGCTCGTCCCACTAGTAGTCCAAACTATCCCGTTTAAGCTTCTTCCTTAGGTTAGAAGAGAGCTCACACGGGACAATGCCGGTCACAAGAAAGTTGGCAACATCCGCAAACCAGGGCATGCTATTCACAGATACGGAGAGGAGTTTCTCATCAGGGTATGAATCATTAATTCCAAGGCCATCACGGGGCCTCCCCTCCTCCTCCAAGTGGCACAAGTGGTCCGCCACTTGGTTTTCACACCTTTTAGATCAAAAATCTCAAGGTCAAACTCTTGAAGTAATAGAACCCATCTCATCAACCGAGCTTTAGAATCCTTCTTTGTCATCAAGTAGCGAGTGCTGCATGGTCAGTATGAACTATCACCTTGGCACCCATGAGATAAGGCCTAAACTTCTCCATTGCAAACACAATTGCTGCAACTCTTTTTCCGTCACCGTGTATTTCACTTGAGCATCATTCATTGTTTTGATTGCATAATACATTGGGTGAAACATCTTGTTTACTCTTTGACCCAAGACCGCTCCTACCGCAACATCACTTGCGTCACACATGAGCTCAAAAGGTAAGCTCCAATTGGGTGCGGTAATAATGGGAGTGGTTGTCAATTTGTACTTGAGAAGTTCAAAGGCTTTCATGCATTCCTCATTAAACACGAACTTTGCATCGTTTTCCAATAATTTGCACAAAGGATTCACTACCTTAGAAAAGTCCTTGATGAACCTTCGGTGGAACCCCGCATGCCCGAGAAAACTCCTAACCCGCTTGACTGAAGTAGGAGGAGGAAGCTTTAAAATCACTTCAATCTTCGCCTTGTCCACCTCTATTCCGTTCTGTGAGATCTTATGGCCGAGGACAATGCCCTCCTCAACCATATAGATGCATTTTTCCCAGTTAAGCACAAGATTTGTCTCTTCACACCGGGCTAACACTTTGTCAAGATTCTTCAAACACTCATAAAAGGAGTCACCCGCAACACTGAAATCATCCATGAACACTTCCAATAAGTCCATGTCGGTAAATATAGCAATCATACACCGCTGAAATGTAGCCGATGCATTACACAAACCAAATGACATCCTAGAAAATGCAAAGGTGCCATACGGACACGTGAAGGTGGTTTTCTGCTGATCTTCCGGAGCAATCAAAATCTGGTTGTAACCTGAGTACCCAACCAGAAACCAGTAAAAGGCACCCCCAGTAAGTCTATCTATCATTTGGTCTAGAAAGGGCAATGGTAAATGATCTTTACGGGTCACTTTATTCAGCTTGCGGTAGTCCATGCACACCCTCCATCTGGTGATAGTCCTGGTGGGAATCAACTCATTTTGCTCATTAGTAACCCGAGTCATATCACCCTTCTTCGGCACACATTGCATCGGTGAAGTCCAAGAACTATCTGAGATGGGGTACACAACCTCTGCATCAAGCCACATGATCACCTCTTTTTTGACAACCTCTTGCATAGCCTTGTTCAACCTCTTTTGATGTTCCACGGAGGGCTTGGCATCGTCTTTAAGTATAATCTTGTGCATGCAAAAGGCGGGGCTTATTCCCATAATATTAGCTAGAGTCTATCCAATTTCCTTCTTCCTTCCTTGGAGCACCTCCAGTGTGGCATCTACCTGCACGTTAGTAAGACAAGAAGAAAGAATAATAGGTAAAGTTGAACTAGGGCCCCAGAATTCATACCTGAGGTGTGAGGGCAAAGGCTTCAACTCCAAAATGGGAGGTTCCTCAATTGAGGGCTCTATTAGCAGAGTATTTCTGTTCTCAAGATCCAAAGAGAGCTTACGGGGCTCATAAGAATAACAACCCATTTTGTGCAAAGCATTGACACACTCCACCCTACCTTCATCCTCATTCACATCAAGGTTCAACAATACCGCTTCTAAAGGATCCTCCACATTGATCATGGCACTAGTATCATCAACTATCACCTTCGTGACAAGATCCAGAAAAGAGCACACTTCAGTACTATTCGGCTACCTCATTGATTTGCACACATGAAAGACCACTTTTTTATCACCCACCCGGAAGGTGAGCTCCCCTGCTTCCACATCAACCAATGCCTTCCCAGTTGCTAGGAAAGGTCTTCTCAGAATAATAGGCACATAGTCGACTTCGCAATCGAGAATCATAAAATCAGCAGGCAAGATAAACTTGTCCACCCGGACAAAAACATCATCAATAATACAAAGCGGCCTTTTTATTGTTCTATCCACCATTTGCAATCTCATTGAAGTAGCTCTCGGTTGACCAATACCCAAAGTTTTGAATACGGAGTAAGGCATCAAGTTTATGCTTGCTCCCAAATCACATAATGCCTTTGCAAAATCTCCACTCCCAATGATACAGGGAATGGTGAAAGCGCCGGGATCTTCAAGCTTTGGAGTCATCGAGTGCACAATTGCACTTACTTGATGAGTCATTTTGATGGTCTGACAATCCATAGATCTCTTTTTAGTCACCAAGTCTTTCATAAACTTGGCGTAACCCAGCATTTGCTCATCCACCAAAGGAACATTGATCGACAAGCTTTTCATCATCTCAATAAACATTTAAATTGGTTTTCATTCTTTTGCTTCGCAAGCCTTTGAGGATAAGGTGGAGGAGGCCTTGGCAAGGGAGCCTTATCCTTGGGCACTACCATTTCCGGTATGTCTATTATGTGTTCCCTAGACGGGTTCACGTCATTTTGAGTCTCCACCTCATTATCACGAATATCAATTCTCACTTCCGCACTCAAATTCTCTTCACTCACTTGCTCATCAACTATAGGAACATCATCATCTTGCACTTCAGCCTCATCACTCACAACTTCCTTTTGCTTGGAGGTATTCACATGACCACCTCGACCGCTTCTTGTGATCACCGTCATTGCATGCCCGGTATTGCTCCCACCCTTCGGGTTTACTACCATATCACTAGGTAGAGCCCCCTTAGGGCGAGTATTCAAAGATTGCGAAATTTGGCCAAGTTGAACCTCCAAGTTTCGGATTGAAGTATTGTGGGATGCCAACTAGGCATCAGAGTCGATGTTCTTTTTCATCATTTGTTCAAACATCATCTCAATCCTCCCCATCTCATTGTTTGACGAGCTAGGACCTTCGGATGGAAATGGAGGCGAGTTGTTTGGTTGTTGATACCTCGGAGGCCTTTGAAAGCCTTGCCCCCGATTCCCTTGATTGCCATTATTCCAACCCCCTTGGTTGTTGTTTCCTCCCTAGTTGTTGTTGTTGCCACTCCAGTTGCCTTGGTTGTTCTGGTTTCCCCAATTCTGATTGTTGTTCCCCCAGTTGCCATTTCCTTGTTGGTTTTGATTTCCCTAATTTCCTTAGGACCTCCACTGTTGTTGTTGGTTAGGAGCATTTCCCCTTTGTCCTTGATAAGTGTTCACGTACTACACTTCTTCACTTTGCTCAACATACCCATCATCTTGGTTGAAACCACCACTACCCTGCTCGTATTGATACTGACTTCTAGGGGTGTGCATTCTAATTGGTTTATCGATAAATCGAATCGATTATTTGTTATCGGTTTATCGATTTATCGATTTCGATTTCGATTTTGAAATTTTCCTTATCGAGTTATCGATTTCGATTTCGATTTTGTCCTCTTCGGTTATCGGTTTATCGATAAATCGATAAGAAATACTAATAAAATTTAATTTTTTATAAATTTTTTTTACCCTTATTCTATAATACCCTTTCCTTTACCCTAAGTCCCCAACCCTATTATTTCATCTATCACATTTAAGGAATGATCATTTTTAAAGCTCAAGGGAATGAAGTTCAAATTAATGGAAAATAGAATTAGCCATGATGATGTATTTTTTTTATACCGTTGGAGTGTTGGTGGCATACATTTGATCCCTTACTTTAGTTTCGTTGCATGTGCTTGTTGACACAATTTTTATGTTATAAACGGTGTTCGTCTTATTTTAGCTTCTTTTGGTCCATATTAGTTAGGCGTGTTTATAGCGATATACTTTTCGTGGAATCTCGCAAATTTTCTTATTGGTGTAATCGATAACCGAATTGATAAGCCCCAAAAATCGATAAATCGAAAACTTATTGAAACGATAACGATAAGCATACGTACAAATCGATAATCGATAAGTAATTATCGATAAGGGTCAAAATCGAATCGATAAATCGAATGCACACCCCTACGGACTTCCTTGACTTCTTGACCTCTTTGTCGCCTCTTGTTGACCAACATGTTTACACCTTCCATAGCATTTACTTGTCTCTGCGCTTGAACTTGCTGCAATTGAGCTTTTTGCCAACTGGTTCATTGTTGTAGTTAACTCTGCTACTGCCTGGCCATGGTCGTGGAGCTCTTTCTGCAGGTGAATGACAATGGGATCACCCTGTGGCACATTAGTTCGACTTTGCCAAGCTGACGAAGTATCTGCTAGCTGGTTCAATATCTCACACGCCTCGTCATAAGGTGTCTTCATAAAATTTTCCCCTGCTAGCTGGTTCACTACACACTGATTGGTCGTGTTAACGCCACGGTAGAATGTCTGCTGGATCATTTCTTCGGTCATGTCATTGTTCGCACAATCTTTCATCATTGTCCGATACCTTTCCCAGATCTCATGAAGTGGTTCATTAGGTTCCTTTTGAAGGCCAAGATCTCATCTCTCAATGTCGCCATATGCCCCTGCGAGAAAAACTTAGCTATAAACTTGTCCGCCTACTCATCCCACGTAGTGATGGAATGGTTGGGAAGTCATTTGAGCCAGTCCAAAGCTTTCCCTCTAAGTGAGAAAGGGAAAAAACTCAATCTCAATGCATCCTCTGACACATTTGTCTGTTTGGTTCCCCAGTAGGTATCCACAAAGTCTTTAAGATGTTTATATGCATTCTGATGGGAGCGCCTGTGAAATACCCTCTGCTCCAAGTCAACATTACATTTGTAATTTGGAAATTTCCCGTCCGGATCCGAGGTGGGACAATTGCACTTGCATATCCTTCATTTGGAAGCACCCGAGGAGCAACTCTTGAGGAGGCGGGGAGATTCTGGAATGTTGTCATTGGCCTGGTAGCCTCTTCTTTGACCTTGAGGTACTAGAGGCACCTCACCTTCACCATTATCATCTACCTCCTCCCCTGGGAGAACATTTCCAAGAGGATCATTGTTTGCCATTTTGTACCTGAATTGATGACTCACACAAGTTAATAACACAGAAGGAAAGAAAAATAAGACACAAAACTAGTCAGATAGATAGCCAAAACCGTTTAGCTCCCCAGCAACGGCGCTAAAAAGTGATCGGCTCCAACCCTATACCACTAAAGAATGGCAAGAGCGGTCGATGCAGCTTATACCCGAGGGGTCGGGATCGATTTCCACAGAGAGCTAAGATAGGTTTGGAATTGGGTTCCTATCTAATCTAGCAATGTGCGATGTTCTTGTTTGCACTTCCAATCATTCTTTGTTCACTATTCTACTTTAATTCTAATGAAGTAGGAAAATAAGCTAAGTATGATATTTTTGTAAGGGTTTTTTTAAGTGGTAAAAAGGCACTAGGGAAGTGGCTTACACCTAGGTGAGTATCTAACGGGATCTAAAACTTAGGACGAATTTGTTATAATTGGGATAATGATATAGCCATTGCACATAACTACTCACTCTATACCTCTCGGTAGTTTTAGTGGCTTTGCCCTAATTGGCTTTCTCAAGCCCAATTGGGTGTTCAAACAATGCAAGCAAAATTGGCTCAAGTCGGGTATTACTATCTCTAGGTTTAACCCTTTGATTGGGGCTATCAATCTCTTGAATTCACGCCAATTCCTTGTTGGCCTGAATTTCCTAGACTTAGTCTCTCTTCCCAAGAAGGTCGTACATCAAAAAGGCACAAATCAGTGTTTGCAACCACCAATTCAACATTTAAAGCATAAATCAAGCCAAATATCATTCACGCATAAACATTTAAGCCCTTAAATTGAAGACCCATTAAATACCCACACTAGGGTTGAGCCATAACCCTAGCTAATGGGTTTAGCTACTCATAATCAAAAAAGAAATCAAAGATTTAGATGAAATATAACCCATAAAAAGTAATTACAAGAAAAGATTGTGAGATTAGTGGTTAACCAATCTCTAAAATTACTCAAAATAACAAAAAGTTGTTGTTCACGTGTTCCTCCCACAACAGATGACCTAAAAATCTAAAAAAAGAACTATTTATACACAGCTAAATTTTTCGGACAAAATTCCCCTACGGTGATTTCGCTGATAGCGGAAAATGGGTCGCCTCAGCGCTTGGAATTCCGTGGCCGCGCAAAAGCAAGCGCGGACCGCGGTTCTTCTCTTTTTAGCTGGTTCTGAACTTGAGTCTGCTGGGAGCAAAAAAACTACCTCCTCAGCGCTCCTCCAACGGCGGCCGCGAAATATGAGCGCAGACCGCGGTCTTCAATTTGAGCTCCACTTAGTTCTCTGATTCTCAATTCCGCTGAGGGCGAGAACTTTACCGCGGCCGCGTTAGAGACTCCGCTGTCGCACAATTTCATCGCGGGCAGCGGTAACTTGTTAAGCTTCAGAACACTTCCCTGATTCCTCAATCCGCTGAGAGCGGTATCAGGACCGCCTCAGCGGTAAACCCCTCGCGTCAGCTATTATTTCTCACTGCTAGCGCCCCTTTGATTTCAACTTTGAACTTGTGTAGGTTTCACTCCTTTTTGAGCTGGTTATGACTTCCTTGTCTCTTTTTGACCAAACAATGCAAACAAGCACACTAAGTTAGCTTTCGAGAATACTTGTTCATACTTTTAATCCAAAATGTAAGCAAAAAGTAGCATAAAATAGGCTAGAATCCCTAGTTATCAGGGCACACAACCCATTTCAATTCCTCCGTATCGCATGGCACCAGCTGAGTTGAAGGAGTTGAAAGAGCATCTTCAGAAACTCTTGATAAGGGGTTTACTAGCCTAGTGTGTCGCCTTGGGGTGTAATGGATCTGTTTGTGAAGAAGAAGGATGGTACTATGTGGATGAACATTGATTATAGGCAGTTAAACAAAGTTACAATAAGAAACAAGTACCCTTTTCCGCGCATTGATGATCTATTTGACCAGCTTCAGGGAGCTAGGGTATTCTCCAAAATTGATTTGAGGTATGGGTATCATCAATCAAAAATTTGGGATTCAGATATTCTAAAGACGGCATTCAGGACCAGTTGTGGTCACTATGAATTTCTCGTGATGTCGTTTGGGATGACCAATGCCCCCAGTAGCTTTCATGCACTTGCTGAATAGCGTATTTCAGCCGTATCTTGATTCTATTGTCGTAGTATTTATTGATGATATCCTCGTGCACTCACGTAGCCAAGAAGAGCATGCACAACATTTGAGTGTTGTACTATAGAGGCTAAGGGAGGAGAAACTTTATGCAAAACTCTCCAAGTGTGATTTTTGGCTTAGTTCAGTTGCATTCTTGGGACACATAGTGTCAAGTGAGGGAATTAAGGTGGATCTGAAGAAGATTGAGGCAGTTCAGAGTTGGCCCAGGCATCTTCAACTATTGAGATTTAGAGTTTTCTTGGCTTGGCCGGATATTATCGTCACTTTGTGGAGGGTTTCTCATCTATTGCAGCTCCAATGACTAAATTGACCCAGAAAGGTGCTCCATTCAGGTGGTCGGATGAGTGTGAAGAGAGCTTTCAGAAGCTCAAGACTACATTGACCACAGCTCCAGTTCTAGTTTTGCCTTCAGCGTCGGGTTCTTATACTCTATAATTTGATGCTTCTCAAAATGGTATTGGGTGTATATTAATGCAGGAGGGTAGAGTGATTGATTATGCTTCGTGCCAATTGAAGCCACGTGAAAAGAACTATGTTGTTCATCATTTAGAGTTGGCAGCTATTGTCCATGCATTAATGATTTGGAGGTACTACATCTACGGTGTGTCTTGTGAAGTAATTACAGATTATCGGAGTCTCCAGTATTTATTCAAACAAAAGGATCTAAATTTGATACAACGCATATGGTTGGAGTTACTAAAGGACTTTGATATTACTATTTTGTACCATCCCGGGAAGGCCAATATGGTGGCCAATGCCTTGAGTAGAAAGGCAGTGAGTATGGGCAGCCTTGCATTTATTCCAATTGGTGAGAGACCGCTTACAACATATGTTCAGACCTTATCCAATCAGTTCATGAGATTAGATATTTCAAAGCCCAGTCGGATTCTAGCTTGTGTGGTTTCTCAGTCTTCCTTATATGACTGCATCAGAGAGCGTCAATATGATGACCCTCATTTGCTTGTCCTTAAGAACACAGGTCAGCATTGTGATGCCAAAGATGTTACTATTGGAGATGATGGGGGTGTTGAGGATGCATGGTCGTATTTGTGTACCAAACATAGATGGGCTGCGTGAGTTGAATCTTGAGAAGGCCCACAGTTCGCGGTATTCCATTCATCCGGGTGCCGCAAAGATGTATCAGGACTTGAGGCAGCATTATTGGAGGACGAAAATGAAGAAAGATATAGTGAGGTTTGTCACTCGGTGTTTAAACTGTCAGCAGGTGAAGTATGAGCACCATAGACCGGGCAAATTACTTCAGAGACTTGAAATTCCGAAGTGGAAATGGGGGCGTATCACCATGGACTTCAAAGTGAGACTCCTACGGACTTCGAGGAAGTTTGATGCTATTTGGGTTGACCAAGTCCGTGTATTTTATTCCAGTTGGTACTACTTATTCTTCAGAGCGGTTAGCCAAGATTTATATTTGCAAGATTGTTTGCCTTCACGGTGTGCCTTTGTCCATCATTTCAGATAGGGGCAGGTAGTTTACATCACAGTTTTGGATAGCGGTGTTATGAGAGATAGGCACACAGGTTCAGTTGAGTACAACATTTCACCTTCAGACGGATGGACAGTCCGAGCGCACTATTCATATATTGGAAGATATGTTACGCGTTTGTGTTATAGGTTTCGGGGGTTCTTGGGATCAGTTTCTGCCGCTAGCAGAGTTTGCCTTTAACAACAGCTACCAATCGAGCATTCAGATGGCCTCGTATGAGGCTTTGTATGGGAGATGGTGTCAGTCTCTGGTAGGTTGGTTTGAGCCGGGTGAGGCTAGGCTATTGGGTACTGACTTAGTTCAGGATGCTTTGAAAAATGTTAAGTTAATTCAAGATCGAATTCGCACGACGTAATCTAGACAGAAGAGTTATGCTAACCAGAAGGTTCGTGATGTTGCTTACATGGTAGGAGAGAAGGTACTACTTAGAATTTGCTTATAAAGGGTGTTATGAGATTTGAAAAGAAGGGCAAGTTGAGTCCTCGGTATATTTGGCCTTTTGAAATACTTAAGAGTATTGGAGAGTGGCTTATGAACTTGCATTGCCGCCTAGTCTATCAGGTGTTCATCCACTGTTTCATGTATCCATGCACCGGAAATATGTTGGAGATTCATCTCATGTTTTGGACTTCAGCCAGGTGGATGGTAATTTGACTTATGATGTGGAGCCGGTGGCTATTTTAGATTGGCAGGTTCAGAAGTTGAGGTCAAAGAACATAGCTTCAGTGAAAGTCCAGTGGAGAGGCCAGCCAATCGGAGAAGCTACTTCGGACACCGAGCGGGAGATGCGGAGCAAATATCCACACCTATTTGAGACTCTATGTATAATTCTAAACCCGTTCGAGGACAAATATTTGTTTAAGAGGGGGAGAATGTAACGACCGATCGGTCGTTCTGAGTATTATAGCCCCATTTCCCTATTTACTGCTTATTCTGTGTTCAATTATATTTACGTGACTTGTCGTGGAGGTTTTAAAATGAATTGGAACACTTAGTTCTAAGAATTAAGGCTTAAGTTGAAATAATTGGCCGGATGGTGAATTATGTGTAAATGTCCCTAGAAAGAATTTTGATGGTTCCAATAGCTCCGTATGGTGTTTTCGGACTTAGGAGTGTGTCCGGATATTTATTTTGAGTTTCGTAGCTAAATTTGGCTTGAAGTGACGAAAAATAGGAAATTGAAAGTTTGGAAGTTTGACCGGTAGTTGACTTTTTGATATTGGGGTTGAAATCAGATTTTGGAAATCGGAATAGGCCCGTTATGTCATTTATGACTTGTGTGCGAAATTTGGGGTCAATCGGACTTTATTTGATAGGTTTCATCATCGAATGTAGAAGTTGGAATTCGTTAGTTTTCGTTAAGCTTGAATCGGGGTGTGATTGGTGTTTTAACGTTGTTTGATGTGATTTGAGGCCTTGACTAAGTTCGTATGATGTTTTAGGACTTGTTGGTATTTTTGGTTAAGGTCCTGAGGGCCTCAGGTGAAGTTCAGATGGTTAACGGATCAAAATTTGGGCTTAAGGAAAATGTGGAATTTTGCTTCTGGTGTAACCGCACGTGCCAAGCTTTGATCACAGGTGCGATATCGTAGGTGTGGAAGGGCCATCGCAGAAACGGCCAAGAGTGAAGGGCATGTGTGACACCGCAGGTTGCGCATGTGCAAAGATTTTTCCGCACCTGCGAGGTTGCAGTTGCGGCTGGTCGATCGCAGAAGTGGAAAAGGAAAGAGCCGGGCCTCGTCGCAGAAGCAGTCAGCTTCTTCGTAGAAGCGAGTCTGCGGAAGTGAGTCTGCCCGTAAAAACGGAATCCATCCTCGCATCTTCGAGACTGCAGATGCGGCCAAGTGTATCGCAGATGCGAAAACGCTGGGCAGTGTACCAAAAACAGAAGGGTCCGACATATTTGTCATTTTGGAGTTCAAACACACGGGTTGGGGCGATTTTTGAGCTAGAATTCACGGGAGAACTTGAGGTAAGTCACGTGTGATCATTATTTGTCAATAATATTGAATTATCATTGAGTATTTCGACTAGATTACGTGTTTTTTAGATGAAATTCGGGGATTTGGGCCTAGGGATTTGAAAAAAGATTTGAGATTTGAAGGTCGAGTTGATGTCGATTTGGTAAATTTGGTATGGTTGGACTCGTGGTTGAGTGGGCATTCATATTTTGTAACTTTTGTCGGGTTCCGAGATGTGGGCCACACTGATGATTTTTGAGTTGAATTTCAGATTTTGTTGGAAAATTTAGTATTTTCATATGGAATTGATTCCTATAATTTTTGTTGACTGTATCGAATTAATTGTGACTAGATACGAATTAGTATTGCACGATTTAGGTAAGTAACACTTCTAAACTTAGTTTTGAGGGTATAAATCCCTGAATTTCATGGTATATGAACTGTTTGGAGGTGACGCACATGCTAGGTGACAGGCGTGTGGGCGTGCACCATAGGAACTGTGACTTAATTGATTCCTTGGAGTTGCATAAGCAAATAATCATGTCATTACACACATATCCTCCACGTGTTAGAGGAAATTGAGCTGAGACTTATATTAAAGATCATGTTTAGCCTACGTGCCGATATTTTTGGGACCCACGGGGTCGTGATGTTGTTTAATTATATGTTTAAATTGTAATTTTATACTCAGTCATATCTATCATTTGCATACCATATCTCAGTCTATGTTGTCATTCATTGATACATCATATCATCATGTCGGGTTAATTTTCATGTCATTGAGAGCTCGAGAGACTGAGATTTTGAGTGATATTTATGGGATCGGGCTGTACGTCGTAGCATGTTTTGTTTATTTATGCCTGGATCTGGCTATTATAGCGCTTGGACTGAAGGAGCCCCTCCGGAATCTGCACGCCCCATAGACAGCGCGGTTGATTTTATATTGAGGGATGGATCTTCGTTGGGCATAGATCTTGCCCGAAGCATTTTATATTGTGGGATGAATCTTCCCTGGACATGGATTTTGTCCGAATCATTTATATTTGGGGATGGATCTTCCTCTGGGCTGGATACAGTACTGAGTGACTGACTGTCAGTTGATGTGTATATATATGGGATAGATATACATTATTGACGGATTGAGTATTCTGAGAGTGTGAGTGCACGAGATTTCACTGAGGTGCATCTCATACAGCATGTACATTGGCATGTAGACATAGAGATGCCATATTTCTCATATCATGCAGAATTGATCCATTTTTCTTGTATTGAGTTTAACTGTTGAACTTGAAAGCATATCTACATTTCTGTACTGTTATTTCTATATTGGACTATACCTATTGAGCTCGTCACTACTTTCAGCTCAAAGGTTAGTCTTGTTACTTATTGAGTACATGGGGTCGTTTGTACTCATACTACAGTTTGCACTTCATGTGCAGATCCAGGTACTTCCGGATACGACGGCTGCTAGATTTCAAAGATTATCTGTTGGGAGACTATCAAGGTAGTTGTTTGGCGTCTGCAGACCTTGACTCTCTTTCCTTTCAGTTATTTGTACTGTTCTATATTTTAGATAGTGTTTTATCAGTCAGACTATGTTATTATTTAGATGCTCATGTACTTAGTGACATCGGGTTTTGGGAGTGTATTTAAATCACTATTTGCGAGATTTTATATTGAATATAAATATTATGTTTTCAAACTTAAAAGAAATTGTGGTTTATTAAGGCTATCGACTTGCCTAGTATTGAGATAGGCGCCATCTCGACATGCACCTTTTGGTTTTTGACAAAAACTGTGGCTGAACAGGCAAAAGTTGCTGCAGATTTCTCTTAACTAGTGCAAAATACAAACAACTGAATTGTGCAGTATTTACTGAAAATGCAGCAGTCCAAAGTTGACAAAAATAGTGCCAAACTGGTTCAAGAAAACTGGTACAAGACTGGTGCACAGCTGGTAGCCAAACTTAGTTCAAACACTTAGAGATTTAAATTTCTAACTCAAAACGGTCCACACTTTACTAAGCTACTGCAGTGGTGCAATTTAAGAAATAAACTGCTGAAGAATTAAACAGCCTGAACTCAGCTGATCAAACTTTTGTTCTAAACCCAAGCTTCAACAACTACCTACTAAAGCTTAGTTGAAACAGTTTTATTCTTCAATCCACCAGTCTTCTTAGCAGCAGATAGTCGAACCAACACTCAATTCAAGCCAGAATTCAATCAAGAAGCTCGAGTTAACTCACTGATTCTTCAAGTGCAATCAAGAGTCCCAGAATTGAAAGGAATTTCAGTTTAGGCTCAGTATTACCACTGATTCTTGTGACGATTCCTCAGCCGCTCGAATCGATCCACAAAGTTCTTCAAATTTGGAGCTGGAGTTCTTCGAGCTCGACTAAAAAATTTTCGGTTTAATCTAACTTAGACCCTCACCAAATGATTCCAAACTTGAAATGATAACTCTAATCAAACCCAATACCAAACCCCAGTGATTAATTGGAACGAACAACGGCAATATCAGAAGACCTAAGTTCGTCTTCTTCGTCGAACAATTTGTTCGAATTTTCCAAATAAAACCCTAGCAAACCAGCATAAATCGATCCCACACTTCATATTGAGCTTCACTATTATGTTTCCAACTAGAATCATGAACACCCAATCGAATTCAAACTCAAATCCTCAACAAAAATTCAAATATGAGCTAAGCCGATAAACTTTGAAGTCACAAATGGTGGAATTCGAACTAGAACCCAAGCAATCCAAAAATTTCCACTTAAAATCAATCAATTTCAGTGGATTCAATAATTTTAGGACTCGAAATTTAAACAAAGAGAAACAAATACGATGAAACAATGAAGAACAAATACGATTTCTATTTTAGGCAACCAAATCAATGAATGAACATTAACAATTCCTATTTGGGACTTTTCGATTTTTTTTTTATTCTTGTTTTGAGATAGATGATAATCAAAACAAAGACCCAAATATTGATAGAACAATCCAAAACCTCCGCTCCGATACCAAGATGATACGGAATCGTATCGAAAACACTGATAACGCAAAAATATACGAAATCAAAAAGACAAAAAATTAGGGTTTAAAATAGATAAAGACAAGAACCTCACTATGAACTAGTTAGAACCCTTGAATTTACTATGATAAACACTAATCGAGGAAGAATACTAATAAAAAATACAAATTAAGCTATGTAAAGAATGCAATCCAAAGCCCCTAGAAGATATATCAACTAGAACAATGAATTAACATTCAAATACAAAAGATAATCCAAGAGTATGAACATAAACTCATGCATGATAAACCTAACATAGATATATAGAAAACATGGTAAATAAAGAAAAATAAAAGATACCCTAAACCTCTCAAGGTTTGGTCTTTGTTTATCAATCCATCATCAAAAGCTTCCTTTCAACAATTAGAGGAAGGGACTATTTATACTAGAATGCTATTTAGGCTAGATGACTAAAATACCCTTAGGCTAGAATTCAATAGTTAAAAACCGGAAAGAAAAAATTCTTGAATACTAGAATGTTCATAGAATAATTGTCACGACCCAAAATTCCACCACATGCATCGTGATGGCACTTAGTCTCTAAGACTAAGTAAGTCGAATATCATAACAAATCAAGCCATTTTTTATTTTGAAATAGAATTTAATACAAGTGTCAAAACCAACAGCGAAAATATTCAAACAACCTCCCAAGACTGGTAATACTGAGTCACGAACTCTAACGGAATATATGAAATAATCTCAAGGATTGTTACTCAATACTGTCTGAATAATAACTAACAGTACAATAAAATGGAAAGACTCCAAGGGACTGCGATGAGATCAACACACTAACTTTGCTCGAGTCTGAAAGCTCCAGTACCTAGCTCTGCACAAAAATGTGCAGAAGTGTAGTATGAGTACACCACGGTCGGTACTCAGTAAGTATCAAGACTAACCTCAGTGGAGTAGTGACGAGGTACAGTCAAGACACTCACTAATCAAATAACCTGTGCAGTATAGCAATATAAAATAATAATGGAAAACATATAGCAATGATGGCAACAAGAATCAATCAATGATGTAAACAACAAGGCAGCAAGAACAACGTAAGTATCACTGAAACAAATAAGGAACAAAAATACGATCAATTAATCAAGTCCCTCAAATATATGTCTTTCACTTATAAGTTTTTCAAATAAAAATCATTAGAATATAATCCTTTCAAATAAATATATATTTCGAATATACTTGCTTCAAATAAAAATGTAATGACCCAGCCGGTCGTTTTGAGAGTAATTGTAACGATCCCCTATTTTCTGCTTTTTCCGTATCTGTTTCAGCTTATGTGACTTGCTGGGAGGTTTTATTTTTCGTTTCGGAGTGTTTTGGGACACTTAGTCCCTAAATGGAAGCTTAAGCCTTAGGATTTTGACGGTAGTCGGAACCGTGTGAAGACGGATGTGAAAATGGAGTTTTTTCAGTTCTGTTAGCTCCGTTGGGTGATTTGAGCTTAGGGGCGTGCCTGGATTGTGTTTTGGAGGTCTGTAGCTGATTTGGGCTTGAAATGGCAAAAGTCATTTTGGAGATTTTGACCGATAGTGGACTTTTTGATATCGGGGTCGGATTCCGATTCCGAAAGCTGGAGTACGCTGTAATGTTGAATATGACTTGTGTGCAAAATTTGAGGTCAATCGGACGTGTTTTTGATAGGTTTCGGCATCGGTTGTAGAAATTTGAAATTTCAAGTTCATTAAGTTTGGATTGGAGGGTGATTTGTGTTTTTAGCATTGTTTGATGTGATTTGAGGGCTCGACTAAGTTCGTATGGTGTTTTATCACTTGTTGGTATGTTTTGTTGAGGTCCTGAGGGCCTCGGGTGTGATTCTGATGGTCAACGGACCATTTTTGGACTTGGGAAAATTGCAGAAAATCTGGTGTTTGTTGTTTTTGGTTTCCTTCATCGCGTTCGCGTAAGGCATATGGGAGGCCAGCTGGGTTTGTTCTTCGCGTTTGCGACATAGTTCCCGTGTTCGCAAAGATATGGAACACTAAGACTACGCGTTCGCGATATGGACCTCGCGTTCGCGATATGGACCTCGCGTTCGCGTAGAGGAACGGTCAGATGGGGCTCCAGACCGTTAGCGTACGCGTTCACGATGAGGTACCGTTTTCGCGTAGGGTCAGGCAGTATAAGCTTTGCATTCCGACATGTTTATCGCGTTCGTGATGAGTGTTTTAGGGCTTAATCAAATTTGTGCTTCACGAACGCGAGGGTTCTTCTGCGTTTGCGAAGAAGGAATTACCTGGGCAGAATATAAGATTTCAAAATCAAGGGTTTGGCCATTTTTATCAAAACTTGAGTTTGGGAGCTCGGATTTGGATGTGATTTTGAGGGATTTTCAGAGGCATCGATAGGGTAATGATTCTATACTTCATTTTATTTATATCCCACTAATCTATCATTAATTCCATCTTTAATTTCGGATTTGAGTTGAAAATTTAGAAAAAATGGGAAGAAGTTGTTCAACTAAGATTTGGGTTTTGATTGAGATTCTGATATTGGATTCGGATGATTTTGGTACGAGTGAACTCGTGAGTGAATGAGTGTTCATACTTTGTGACTGTTGATACCCAATACCTATAATATTTTTAAAGTACATATATACTTTCAAAACTGTGCATTAGCATCAATTGATATTTTTCCATAGTTTCTATATTTTTAAATTAATTTTATCCTAGTATTTTATTTACATAAATAATTACAAATGGCTTTATAGGATTTCATGACATAATATTGCTATTTATAGTTATATTAAGTTCTAATTATTTCACAAATGGCCAAATTCACACCTTTTGGTTACAATTGCACAAATTTTGCAATTATAGCCCAGGTATACATCACTGTATTATTTTACAGAAATTGGTCCATTATATTTGTTCAATATTGAATAATCACTTTAAAGCACTTCCATGCATAAAAAATAGTTCTTGTAATTAGTTAATTATTTTACAAATTAATTTATTCAATTACTTTGGGTATTTAATAAACATCCTCTTTTATTTCAATTTTAGCCCAAAACTAACCAGCCCAATACCCCTTAGAAAATTAGCCCAATTAGGGCCAATTCCCTACCTGCTCGACCCAAACCCCTTGGCCAATCCTGGCCGTTGATCATTTTTTATCAACGGTCCGGGACTCCCCTACCTTAATTAAACCAAAAGACCCCCCTAACCCTAACCATTTCCCCCTTTCCCCGCTGTCACTACTCTCTTCGTCTCTCAAATGCTCTCTAACATATACCCCAATTCCCCCCTCCCCCCTCCCCTTCACTAGCCTACTACCGTTCTGTTGTGGTTCTTCACCACCTCAGGCCTCTAATGGCCTCCTATATGCTATGTTATCTCCATCTCCTAGATCCTTGAGGAGATTCTCAAGGGACCAGAGTAACTCTGCTTTATACCTTTGGGTTTTCTTGCCTATTTCAGGCCATTTGGCTCGACCTTGAGTAAGATCTTTCTCATTTTCGTCTTAAATCCATGGTTTCTTAAGTCTATGACCTCATCTCTGTAATACTTCTAAAAAACCCTAATTTTTACCTTTGATCTTCTCAGATCTATACAGATCTGAGGCCGATTAAACGTATTTCACATGTTTCCATAAAAAAATCCTGGTTTTTCAACTGATTTTTCGTTTTCCCTAAAACTAGGTTTACCCCAAGTCATGTTCTCAAAAGATTTTCTGATTTTCTAATGTTAATCGTCTGTTCTTAAGTGTTATTGATTGATTTCCGCTAAGATTGTTTGGACCCTAGTCGATTTATGCTAAAGCCCCAATTTTCTTATACTTTTGCTTCGTCTCTGGGTTCTTCCGTGTTCCTCATTGCATTATTTCGTTCTGTGCTTTGACTTTCATGATTTCTCCTTAGTCTAATTCAGTATCTTGTGACTTTTACCCTAGTTCATCTTTACTAAGGTTTCTGAGTCGATCTCTCAACTAATTTCTGTGTGTTTATGAAATTTTATTTAGCCTATTTGTCTATTTCTGGAAAACTGATATCCTCCTCCCCAAATCAGTACTATTTTGAATTTTGATTTACTGATTTGCTCTGTTAAAACTTATGTGCTGATTCTTGATTTATTCCCTTGTTTACGATTTTTATTATTCTTCTTACCTTATTTAATTGCCTGTCATGTTACTGATTCTTCACGATTAGTTCCTTAATTAGACTCCTGTTTGTTTACCTCTTTACTTAGGTCTGATTTGATTTCTTTCCTTAAATGACTCCTGTCTTTTAACCGTTGAGTAGTTATCCTCAATTAAGGGAAAGACTATGCTGATTTTGTGTGTAATTGATCCTGTGATTTCCTTAATTGCTGAGTGTTGATTTCTTTTACCTTATTCTGCACCGCTACTAAACTTCTATATATACTCTCCTCTATTCTCACTTTTGGGACACGGACATTAGTTCATAAACACACTTACACTCTAAAACTCTCTTGTCTTCTCTGCTACTTGGGATATTCATTGATGTAGCCGGCCGTAAGCCAAGGCTTGATATTGCGCCGCACTAGCTTCACACTCTGTGTTCTCTTTCCCTAACTGGTATGTCTCTGATTAAGTTTTGAAACTTCAAACACTATGTGTTTCATTACTGCACTATTCCATTAACCATGAATCCAATATGTTTTCCCGTTTACTTCTTTGTTTAGCATGTTTAAAGTGTTGTCTTGCTCAATATGTAACTAGCATGTCTAAACTATAACTACTTGTTTACTGCTTTATTTAGCATGTCTAAATCTTGTTTGTTCAATATGTAGGCAGCATGTCTAAATTATGAATGCTTATGTAATGTTTGTCTAGAATGTCTGTTTAAATTCCTGCCTGCTCTTCTTTACTGATGAGATTATACTTAATCTCTTGGGGCTTCGATTGATGCTAATTATGTGCATGATTCTGTCCAATACCCCCTACTTTCAACATGGTTTTGCTATACCCCAGCTATGTGTCTCAACTACCCACTGTCATGACCAACCTATTAATTCTATAAAGCTCTTGAAAATTCTGTGCATTTTGCTGTTTATGTGTTTCTTTATACACTGATGTGTATTCTATGTGTCCCCAACCCCTCTATCCCTGTGTGGAATCTGTTTGCCAAGTGTTTTGGATCTGGTTGTTCTGTGATTTGTATTCTGATTTTGAAAGTGTTTTAATACTTTTCTCAAACTATTTTACCACCAAACTGGTTCCTATTTCAGAAAACCTTTTCACTCCTAGAGTCATCTCTATACTATTTTTTCAAAAAAACCTTTCAAAACTATGTCAAACACTCTCACTTTACTCTTAAGTCAATATGTTCTGCCCCTCCAGTGTGTGTACTGCCTTGGGATCCTCTTGCGATTCTTTTGAACTCTGGCACACTAGGGTTGGCCATTCCACACTGCACTTATTTAGTCCCTACTGTGAAAAGTCTGGGTGTGAGCACTGCCCAGGATCTTTGAAGTCCTTAGGGAACTCTGATACACCCGGACACAAATTTGACAATGAAATCCTTGGCATTTGAGACTACTGAAGGCCTGGTACTCCCAGGTTTGCTTTAGGGCTGCATCAGGCTCGCTATAGTTTAATCTATATTTCATTTATGTAATTTATTCAATTCTGGTTTGTAATAATCATTTGTAAACAGATATTGGGGTAACTAGTGAAAAGGGAGGATAGCTATATAATCCTGTGGGTAAAGCTGGGTAAAAATCATGTTTCTAGGCTTTACATTATGCAAATCTGCATTAGAAATTGTGTTCTAGGATTGCTGTGTCTATTTGCATTCAAACCATGCCAAACTTGTGCACTAGACATCCTGTTTTTAGGGTATTCACATTTACGGCTTCAACATATTGCATGTTGTAGATCATTACTCAATTCCTGGTTCAGCATCAATATTGTCACTCAGAAATCCTGCTGCTAAATAATCCTGCCTAATAAACAGTCATCCCAGCGTGCATTAGATATCCTATTCTTAGGACTCTGTTTGCATGTGTTTTCGATCCTGTCTATTTCGACTAAATAAATAACTGTTCATGAAAAGGTTTAAAAACGACCTCACACATAGGTCTCATATTCTGATGTAAACTGGTATAAATCACCTACTATAATCTGTATCACCTAGATCAGCATGCCTATAGGTTGAATAATTCCAAATTGTTTAAACAACTCCTGTAACTGTGATTGCATATAGTTCCACGCCTAGGCAAGCCTTAGGTGATTAATGTCCTTGTATAAAACTGAAAGCTATGTTCTGATTGTTTATAAACTGCTTAAGTGTAACAAATTTTGAAAACCAGTAGGCAAGCTGGATAGGATTCTGCCACTTCCCTTAAAACAACGCTGCATGTTCTGTTCTGTAATGTTCATCTAGATATCATGTTCCTAGGCTTTCTGAATTTCTTTAAAATCGGTTGTTTGAGACGTGCTGCTTATTTGCCTATGTATATGCCGAGGTAAAACATGAGCCCCTGATTGCTTCCCTATTTGACAGTTCTATGTGTTCTTTGTTGGCGCATAGATTTTTCCTTTTGAATACCTTTGGAGTGCCTAGAACTGCCTAAGTATAGAGGTCCTAAACACCTCCGGTACCACAAGGAAGGGACGGGTAAAACACGCTTAGAGTTAATTAAACTCGCTCATATGACCACTAAGGGGAGGGTAATGGGTAGTAAAAGGATATGATAACCTGTGCGCTAATGCCACGTGTAACCCCTCTATTTGAGGAAGGCTTATCGGGTATTGTACTGATGTGATCCTATAGGTTAACCAACTTAGGACTTCCCTTCCTTAATTTATGTATGCTCGAACCGTTCAAACTTCTTTAATTTAAGTATGCATGCTTAGACTGTCTAAATTTACATATGTATGCTTGGACCGCCTAAACTTCCTTGATTATAAATGTGTGCTTAGACTGTGTAAACTTCCTTTATTTGCATATGTGTGCTTAGACTGCTTATTTGTTAAAAGTCTTCATTCCTTTTACATATGTATGCTTAGACTGCCTATTTGCTAATTGACAAATTCATAATTAAGTTCGGCCGGGACCCACCATTGTGGACCTCGAGGGGTGCCTAACACCTTCCCCTTAAGGTTATTTTGAGCCCTTACCCTAATCTCTGGTAATGAAAACTAGTTACATGAGTTAATCGCTCTAGGTGCCCTAACGCACCTTAATCTGTTAGGTGGCGACTCTTCAAACACCCAATTCCCAAAAGGAAACGAGTTGTTCCCCCATGAATGTCGAAACCTGGACTTCCCCGCGAAAGCGGGGGCTCGACAGCATGGCGGCTTTGCTGGGGATATTCTAGGCTATTAACATAACAAACTTATTTTTTTTGAATTAGTCTTAAACATGCTTTATCCCGTGCACCCTCTCCCTTATTTGGTTTTAACTGCTTATTTATGATGTCCTTTATTTACTGAAACTGATCTATCTCTTTGTTTTCTTTCTCCATAACTGTCTTTCAATTATTTAAATATTGCATTTACCATTTTTTTTTACGTGCAAATACTTGACAACATGTTATTTATTGTTGCATAAATCATGCTCTACTTCATATTCCACTCGTGCATATCAAATCCTATAGCAACGTTTGATGAGTGGTTGCGCTCTTCCAATTTATTACCCTTAAATTCGAAAAGGCTTATTTGCGGTAAAACTAGTCGATCAGTGGTGCAGTCGATGGTTCCGTGCCTGTCCCCCTCAGGTTGTCCGCTTGAGGGTACCAGTCTAGACCCCCATAGTAACCTTACTCTTATTGTAATTGTGCATGCATCATGGTCAAACCTAGTCAGATTAATATGTTGTCCACATAATAATCCTTTAAGACGAGCCTTATCCAAAGTCCGCCGGGGTTTCCATAATCCCAACGGACATAACCACGTTCCGTGCATTAATTTGGATAACTAAATGCCAATATGCTAATCATGAATGTACAAATAGTCGAGTCTGGTGGGGGAGAAGGGCCTAACCTTTTTGTTTATAGAAAATGTGGCATGAGGTACCCAGATTCGGCATGGTCAGCAACATTCCACCATTGCTACTAGATTGGTGGGAGGACCTTTCCTCAAGTGACAAGAAACACGTGAGAAATCACTTGGGCAATTTACCTTCTCTGCTAGACATTCAGCCAAACAATATGATGATTGAGGCTGCAACTTTGTTCTGGGACAGTGAAAGGGCTCTGTTCCGTTTCGAGGATATGGAAATGACACCATTCTTAGAAGAAATTAAGGGACTTGCGGGACTGAGTTGGGATAGCCCTGGGTTGCTGGTACCGGAGAACCGCACTGGTAAAGGGTTCCTAAACATGATGGGGCTGAAGAAAAATACTGACTTGGAATGCCTTAAGAAATCCTACATACCCTTCGAATACCTGTATGAGAGATATGGCCATAGCAAGTCCTACCGTACTTTCCACGACGAGCTTTCTATCACTTCTCTAGGGCACATCCATCGCAGAGTGTTCGTGTTCATTGTGTGCTTCTTGGGCCTGATAGTGTTCCTGATGAAAAGGGGAATAATCCATACTAGATTGGGCATGGTCGCCAAGACTTTGATAGAAGGGATCAATGGACAGACATACATTATAGTCCCCATGATCATAGCCGACATCTATAGGGCTATGGAGTGCTGTCAAAGGGGGATCAAGCATTTCGAGGGTTGTAACCTATTGCTGTAGTTGTGGTTATTAGAACATCTTCAAAGGGACCAGTATCACCAAGAACTTCCACGAAGGGCTTGGAACGACCATATCGCCTTCCATTACCCCAAGCGGATGACTTACATTCCGGAGCGATTGGCTCAGCTGGAAAGTGCCAAAGAGTGGGTAAAGTTCTTCGACAATATGACTGAGGAACAAGTGTAATAGATGTTTGAATGGTTCCCAACAGATGAGTTCATCATCAGATCCAGGGACGCTCCGCACTTAGTGCTTATTGGATTGAGGGAAATATACCTCTATGTCCCTATCCGAGTTATGATGCAAGCGAGTAGTAAGCAGGTTGTACCAACAGTTGCCAAGATGAGTCACTTCAGAGCAGACTTTTAGGACGACGACGTCCCTCACAATTGCCAAGCTCAGCACATGTGGCACTGAAAGATCATTATGGAAAAGAACACCATTGAGCCAGACAGGTATCACACTGGGTGTGAACCTCTCTAACCAGCATGGTTAGAAGACAACCTAAAGGGAATGGTAAGGCCAGGAGCTGGTCGAGGGAATAGGATCATAGACGAAGATGCTAAGGCTCAAGTCAAATACAACAGACTGCGCAAGAGGGTTCACGACTCTGAGAATGAGCACCGGAAAATACACAAGACAAATATAAGGCTGATCAACGAATGGAAGGAAATGGATGTCACTTCCAACAGAAGGTTGGAGTATCTGGAGCGAGGATTAGTGGAGCTGGAGGGCAAAATCATAAAGAGGATTGAGAATTGCCAGAATGCTGAAGGAAGCGAAGGAGGACATTTGGCTAGAGCCTACCTACTGCTGGGTTTGCGCAAGCTGGGAAACCTGTATGATAGAGTCAGGGAGATCGAATCTGGGGGAAGGTCCTTCTAGGACCAAGTAGGCTAGATTTATTCGCTTTCCTAAATGTAATAAGGCCAAGTGTCAATAGTGACTTACTTTTCTATTATCGTAGTGTCGTTTTGGGATTCGTCTATTTTCATATTGATGATACCCAATTTTTCCCTATGTATTTTTCAGTATGCAAAATAACTATAAAATGGCATATGTATGCATATATAAGTATATCCAAGTTTTTCATTATTTTTCCTTAATTTTTAAAGATTTTTAAATCAATTTATTCCCCTATTTTATCCATAAGAATCAAATAATAATTTCTAAAATTGTCACTTTTGGTGATTCACTTGTTGAACTTTTATATTTATGCTAAAATATAGCCAAGATAATTTTTGCATATTTTTACAAATTTTACTTGTTATTTTTAAAGCTAAAATTGCATAATTGCAATATTAGCCTCTTTTAGGATTTATTACGTTTACATTTACAAAAATTTACTCCAATATTTTTTTAAATAGGTATAATATGTTATAAATCATTTTAGCGCTTTCAATATATTTCCAAAAATTAATTTATTACTTTTTATAAATTAAATAGGGAAAATTGGCTATTTAAATAATGGCCCAATTTCATTTCAATTATAACCTAAAATCTGACCCCAATTGAACCCAATTAAACCCCGACCCGGATCCCCACCTACCCTTTCTAATCTCGACCGTTGATCTACCAGATCAACGGTCCACGTTATTTCTTGCCTTTTTAACCCAACAACCCCCCCAAAACACTACCCCATTCATTCATTTGCACCGCCCCTGAATCCCTCCTCTCCCAAATTATCTCTACAACACCACCCAAACCCTAGCCACCGACACCCTAATCCACCATAATCCATGGCCTTCCAGGGTCATCTGAGACCTGTACCAGCCTTCCCTGGCTTTTATGTGTTTGGTTCTGTGGTCTCATGACCAGATTTTGAAGGAATTTGGTCCAGTCCTTGCTCGATGACCTTTCTCCGGTCATCCCTGACCTTTCTCCGGCCAGCCATGGCCATTCGAGTCAGATCCTTGACTCTCCTAGCTAGATCGGTAATTTTCAGGGCCTTTCTCATTGCTTTTGGGTTTTCTGAAACCCTAATCTCTAAGACTTTTTCGATTTCTTTCATATCTACCTGAGATCTGTGCTTGCCATGAACTTTTTAAGTGCTTCTCTAAGTTTCTTTGACCTTTCTTTCAAAATGACTCTTCACTTTCCGATTAGGGTTTTCCTTCAAGTTTTTCTTTTCAAAATCTCCTCTCTGACTTTAACATGTTTCTGATTTTGCTATGTTTTGTTCATGTTGTTCTCCTATCTGAGTTAGCATGTTGAAAACCCTAATTTCTTTTGAGTTCATTCGAGTTCTGAAACTGTTCGTTAGATGTGTACCCATCTGTTTTCTAGTACTTGTTTGATTTGTTTGTTTATCATCTTTTAAAATCGATCGTTGTTGAAGCCCTAGGTCTTTGGGGTCTGAAATTGCTTGTTTGAGTACTTGACTCGACTAAAGCTTTGTTTTAAATCTCTCTTTTCTCTATGTGACTTATCTGACTATGGCTGAAACCCTAACTTTTTAAAAGGGTTTCCTCACCTGCTAATTTCAAAACCTTTGCATGTCTCTGAGGCTATGTTTTCTTCTCTATTGATTCAGTGAGATTTGACCTACTTGATTACTATGCTTCGAATGATTGCTTTACTACTGAAACCTAGCCTTCTTCTGGTACTACTGCCCGTTTGTGATTTTGTCCATGAGTTTGGCCTCGCATGTCTGATGACCTTGTTCACTTTATTCATATGCTGAAGTTTCTTCCTTGATTGATCTTCATCTTGTGACTAATTTCAAAGCTCTCCTTTTATGAACCCTGATTTCACTCGCCCGTTCAAAATTGATTGATTTTTTTCCATTTGTTATAATATTTACCTTGCTGAATCTATTCCCCAAATAAGTATTTCTGTACTTAGACTCGATTGCTTACTTAATATTTTTTACTACTTCTTTTATGGCAATAATCAGGCTGTCTCTAAATTGATTTCCTTTCTTATTTGAATTTGTTAAATAGTGATTCCTTAATTAAAGGAAATCACTTGTATGATTGATTCTGACTATTGATTGTTTCCATATTTGTACTAAAATTTTACTTATTTCCCTTCCTTCACTCGTTTTCAAAAAGGATATAAATACCCTGCATCCCTCTTCTTTCAAAAACAACGAACACAAGGAACGAAACACTTGAGTTCAGAACACACACCTCACTAGAAACTCTCTCTCTTTTCTCTGTTACTACTTGTGTTGCTGCCTTGTCTAGCCGGCTGAAAGCCAAGGTTAGGCTGTGGGGAATTTGCTTACGTTTCTTTCTGCATTTGCTTCTTTACAGGTATGTTCTAATTAATTTTCCAGCATCAACAACAACATGTTTCCTTACTATTTCCCTCACTCTTGCCTGTTTCCTGCTTGTGTTTAATCAAGTTCCATTATTGAGTATACTGTAATCTGCCCCTTTCTCTTCTGAATTAATATTTTCTTATGTATGAACTCTGTCAGTCACTTATTATGACTTATGAATCCCAAACCCCCATATCCCCTATGTGTTTGTATTCCTTGGTTCGTTTGGGGGCATGTCAGCATTAGACATTGTTGTGCATAACCCAAACCTGACCTTCCCTGGGGTCATAACCTTCATATCCTCTCTATGTGCTGTATTCTCTGGCTGGTTCATGGGTATGCCAGCACCATCTATTGCTGTGCATGTCCAAACCTGACCCTTCCTAGGGTCATATGCTCCATGCAATGTTTTCCCAAACCCTTGACCCCTTTGTATGAAAATGCTGATTGTTAGCTTTACTACTACTGTTTTTTACTCTTACCCCTCTCTATTCTCCACTCAGTTTTAAATCTCTGTTTCTGCACTTCCACTATACTCTTAGACTTAGGTTCTGCCCCTCTTGTGTGAGCCTTGCCTTGGGACTCATGAGCTCCCTCTGAACATGGACACATAAGGGCTGGCCCTTCCACACTGCACTCATCTGTATCTGGTTATGCAAACTTGGGTGTAAGCACTGCCCGGGGTCCCTTGAGACCCTTAGGGAACTTTGACACACCCAGGTCTGAGAAAGGTTTTGAAACAAGTTGGCATTTGAGGTGTTTTGTTCCATAACTCAGAGAGGAAGTCAGAATCGGGCTTCCAATGGTTGTAACTTCTTCTTTTTTTACATTTTTTGATGTAATTCGCTATTTTGGTCTGTAATAATTTGTAATAAACATTTGGGGTTGGTTAGTGAAAAAGGGCTGGGTATTGTGCATGCTTAACTATTAGAGGGGTAGATATCATGCCTTTAGGACCTGTTTATTTTTTTCGGTATGATTAACTCAATATTTAGATAATATGCCTATAGGACTTGTCTTTAAAGTTTGCATGTTTAACTCTGCATTTAGAGAACCTGTCTATAGGACCTGTTTTAAATTCTCCATTTACACAACATGCCTATAGGATTTGTCTTAAGTTCTGCATGTTTATTACCACATTTAGACACCATGTTCTTAGGATCCTATTGGTAATAATCCGGCATCTAAAATCAGTACCCTTTTCATAGAAATCATGCCTATAGGAATTTCAAGTAAATCGTGCCTGCTTCGTTTCACGTTCAACTAGATATCATGTCTATAGAAATTAAAATCAGCAATAATAGATATCATGTCTATAGGATTTAAAATCAGCAATAATAGATGTCATCGTCTGAAACCAGCCTAGTATAAAATCAGCCTAACTCTCACTGTTCTGAACTAATTTTCAACGACTCTCTCCCTTCCTATTAATACGGTTTAGAAAGCATGTTTATAGGATCTTAAATCGTTTATTCTAGAATTTGTTACTGCTTTGCCCCATTCTGAATTGGTAATAGATATCATGTTAATAGGATCTCACCCAAACACCTAGGCAAGCCTTAGATGATAACAATAATAAAACTGAATCTGCCTTTGTTAATTAGTAATTGATACAACCAGCAGGCAGGCCTGATTCGGACTTCTTATCTGAGTTATGTAATAAATTGGTCTGCTTCAACAACTGAAACTCCCCTGTCTTTAAATTCTGCCCTTGATTGTGTTTAAGTCATGCTATTTATGTGCTTTGCTTGAGGAGGTATACATGAGCCTTTTTGGATGTTTACATGTTGCCCCTTAATGTGCAGTCCTATGTGTTTTGTATGTCGCCCTAGCTTTTTCACCTTTTGAAACCACAAAGTCAGCCTAACATCCCTCCCCATTAGGAATAGTAGTCCTAAGTGCCTCCGGACTGATAGGAATGGGACGGGTAATAGCATGCAATAGTGGTCGAGACCAATCTGCGCTTTAGCACCTCGACGGGGTGGGAAGGGTAGATATGGATATGATGACTGGTGCACTAATACCACGTGTAGCCCCTCTCTCGAGGAGTGGTTACCGGGTATTGCATTGATGTGATCCATATTGCAAATAAACCTAGGACCTCTCCCTCCCCTTTCTTTCCTTTAAATATTTATAGAATTGTAACTTCTTTTCAAAATCAGCCCTTCAATGATTGCTTTGCAAACTCTGTTTTACTTTTATCACTTCCAAACACTTGTGTATTGAAATCCCCTCTTATTTGAGCCTTATTTGTTTACTTGTTAATTGCACAAATTCACAAAGAACTGTCTGGCCGGGAACCACACTAGTGGATCCTGAGGGGTGCCTAACACCTTCCCCTTGGGATAATTTCAAGCCCTTACCCCATCTCTGGTTATCAAAATATAGTTGTAGTTGAACCTTATAGGTGTCCTAATGCACCTTAAATCATTAGGTGGCGACTCTTCAAATGCAAAAACCCAGTTCCCAAAAGGAATGAGTTGTCCTATGCCCAAAATGTCACAAACCGGATTTTCCGATGCAAAAAGGGAAAAAGGGGGCGCGACACATATTATGAAATGAGGCATTTACTGGCATCTAATGTTCTCCAAATCTATTTGTCGCTAGGCCTACCTCGGGCACAACGAGGCTCCCAAATTAGGACATGAATTTACACTCCCGCAATATGTGATTAAATACTGCAAACATTTTAGAATCATGTTTTTCTTTCTTTCTTTTTAGTTATTCCCATTCCCCAAAAATGGTTGGTTCGTGCATACTGGCATCATCAACTTATCACATTAGATCCAGGGGGTCTCCACCTTCTCCTCCTCCTACTCCACAAAAAGGAAAGGGAAAAGCAAAAATGGAAGATTTGAACGGCACCAAAAAGGAAAACAACACAGGGGTTGAACACGTAGAAACTTCTGAGGGTCGGGGTACTCAGGCCCCAAATGATGCAGTTTAATGGCTCGAACAGAAAATACTGGAACTCCAGAGTGAGCTCGAGCATCTCCAGAATGTGGCAAACCTTCCTTCTCACTCAGCATCCCAAACATGAGTCATCCAAAAACTCAGAACCCCGCACCACCTCAAAACACGCCCAACAAGCGCCCACAAAATCCACCTGTGCCTCACCATTATACAACTCCACCACAAAATCAAACGATCCAACCACAATACCCGCCAAACACCTACCACACTCCACAAAATGCTTTACCAGTCATTCCTGAACCCCAGAATTCCACAAATGATCACCACCATACTCTGATTCCAGGCCACCAAAACAACCCTATATATGTAGGAACCTGCAGTCACTCTCATCCTCATTATAGTGTAGGTACAGCCGCCAGTGGAGGTCGAGGTAACTACGTCAGTCCCATTTGAAATTGAGGTAGCACCCCATGCAGTTGCACCCATTCCGTTTGAGGTGAAAGTAGACACACCATTTAAGGTGATAGTATCAACCACACCACCTTTCAGCACCGAGGCTGTACCATGGGATTATGTGGCCGAAGCTAGAAGAAAAGGAAAAACCAAGATGGGGGAATCTGGCACTGCACAAGGAATGACTAGGACCAGAAGAATCTATACACCTGAATACTTGGGAGGACCAAGTAAGGATGCCACTACCAAGCATCATGTCATTGAAACAGGACCAGATGACCTTTGGAGGAAAGTACAAGCAAGGGAATACTCCGTCATTGATCATTTGAACAAAACCCCGGCTCAGATATCCATCCTGTCACTGCTGCAAAATTCGGAGGCACACAGGAATGCTTTGATGAAGGCGTTGAGCGAAGCTTACGTGCCCAACAATATCACAAGCGGAGAAATGGCTAGCATGGTGGGACAAGTGTTGGAAAGTCACAAAATCACTTTCCACGAGGATGAGTTGCCGCCTGCGGGTCTGAATCACAACAGGGCACTGCACATCAAAGTGCAATGCGAAGACTACTTCATTACCAGGGTCCTGATTGATGGAGGATCTAGTCTCAGTATTTGCCCAATGACAACACTGAAGAGGTTGGGCAAAGGCCTATACGAGATACGAGAAGGGACCATGAACGTGGAATTAATCACTATCAGTAAATGGGGCCTACGTGGTTTGATGTCGAGTTTCAGGTGCTGGACGTATCTGCATCCTACAATCTGTTATTAGGACGACCATGGATACACGCCGCTGGGGATGTGGCATCATTTTTGCATCAAGCATTAAAGTTTGCATGGAACCATCAGGAGGTGATCATTCACGGGGATGGGAGTAACCCCATTTACACCAGTCAAACCATTCCGGTTATCGGGAATAGAAGAAGGTTAGGAGGGGAAACCTATCATCACATAGAACGTGTCAATGCCATTGAGAAAGACAAATGGTGGAGTAACAAGATAGAAAGCATACTAGCATGGTCTGGGTATGAACACGACAAAGGGCTTGGGAAGAATCTCCATGGCATTACCAAACCGACACAGCTGAAACGTCACAGTACTACTTTCGGGCTCGAATACCAATATACATGGCAAGAGTATTATGACTGGTCGCCTCCATGGCGTGGACCTTATTACCCTCTCGAGCAACCAGTGCCACATCTGGGTCAGACTTTTCACCAAGTTGATACAATATGGGGAACTGCAGAAGAAGAAGCGTTAGCTGGGCTGAGGAATCTGTTCCTGCAGGACGAGGATATGGACTACAGTGCAATAATTAAGGAGGAGGAGGATGAAGGCCTCACTATTCAGATTATGGAGAAGGGAGTTGTTCTCAAGAACTGGACTGCAACACCATCCCGGGCCCGCCGAGTCCCTGGGTAGCTTGGCAATCAACTTAATTTTATTTCTATAGCCATGCTAGGCGTTTAAGATTTTCAATAATTTTGTTTTTAAAGACTTGTTTCAAATAAATGCTCGACTCATCGAGCCGTACTTGTTTTGAATGTTTTCAGTTCTAATCAATGCATTGCTATTTATCATTCATTATTGCCTTTCACTTTTTTCTTTCTACAACATTATTATTTCTTTTCCCGATGTACCGGTGACCGTGACATGTAATGAGGCAACGCAATATAAGGATAGTGACTCTGATGAAGAAGATGAAATACCTAAAGAAGTTGTCAGGGAGGTTGAGAACTTTGAGAATAAGCCTAAGTCCAACCTGGACGAAATCGAAGCAGTAAATTTGGGAGACGCCGAAACCATCAAGGAGACTCGCATCAGCATTCACTTATCACCGACAGAGAAATAGGAGTACATTCATTTCTTAAAGGAGTATGAGGACATCGTTGCATGGTCATATGATGACATGACCTGTTTGAGCACGTCCATAGTTGCTCACAAATTGCCTACCAATCCCATGTGTCCGCCAGTGAAGCAGAAACTCAGGAAATTCAAACCAGATATGAACTTGAAAATCAAGGAGGAAGTTACTAAGCAGATCAAAGCCAAAGTCCTCAGAGTGGTTGAGTACCCAACCTGGTTAGCCAACATTGTACCAGTTCCGAAGAAAGATGGAAAAGTCAGAGTATGTGTTGACTATCGAGACTTAAATAGAGCAAGTCCCGAGGACAACTTTCCACTGCCAAAAATACACATCTTGATCAACAATTAAGCCAAACATGAACTCTAATCCTTTGTAGATTGCTTCGCGGGTTATCATCAGATCTGGATGGATGAAGAAGACGCAGAGAAAATAACTTTTATTATATTATAGGAGGTATACTGCTAGAAGATGATGCCATTCGGTCTAAAAAATGCTGGGGCTACTTACATGAGAGCCATGACAACCATCTTCCATGATATGATACACAAAGAAATAGAGGTGTATGTGGACAACGTCATTATCAAATCCAAGAGGGCCGCAGATCACATAGCGGACTTGAGAAAGTTCTTTGACAGGTTAAGGAGGTAAAACTTAAAATTGAACCCCGCGAAGTGTGCATTCGGGGTCCCCGCAGGACAGTTACTGGGATTCATTGTCAGTCGTCAAGGGATCGAGCTAGACCCGTCTAAGGTTAAGGCTATTTAGGAGTTACCGCCGCCTAGGAGCAAAAAGGATGAGATGAGCTTCCTAGTATGTCTCAACTATATCGGTCGCTTCATAGCGCCGTCCACAATTATATGTGAACCCATCTTCAAAATGCATAGGAAAGATGCCGAAACAAGCTGGACCGAGGATTGTCAGAAAGCTTTCGACAAAATCAAGGAGTACCTGTCCACACCACCGGTTTTGGTCCCCCCAGAGCCAGGTCGACCTTTGCTACTCTATCTATCTATATTAGATGGAGCCTTCGGATATGTTCTAGGACAACATGACAAGACAGGGAGGAAGGAGCAAGCCATATACTACTTGAGTAAGAAGTTCACACCTTACGAAGCACGGTACTCTCTGTTGGAACGCACTTGTTGTGCTTTGACCTGGATAGCCCAGAAATTGAGGCATTACTTCTATGCCTATACCACGTACCTCATATCAAGGATGGACCCTCTGAAGTACATATTTCAGAAACCCATACCGACTGGCCAAGTGGCAGATACTGTTAAGTGAGTTCGATATCGTCTATATAACTCAAAAGGCGGTCAAAGGACAAGCATTGGCAGACCATCTTGCTGAAAATCCTATGGGAGGAGGATACGAACCCTTGAAAATGTATTTTCCTGATGAAGAAGTGTCATTCGTAGGAGAGGAAATTACTGAAACATACGACGGTTGGATGATGTTCTTTGATGGCACTGCAAATTTCAAAGGAGTGGGCATTGGAGAGGTTTTGGTATCAGAAACAGGTCAACATTATCCGGTATTTGCCAAACTCAGATTTTCCTGCACCAACAACATGGAAGAATATGAAGCCTGCATACTAGGGCTCAACATGGCAATCAACATAAATATTCAAGAGCTGCTGGTAATCGGTGATTTTGATTTGCTTGTGCACCAGGTACAAGGAGAATGGGCCACCAGGAATTCCAAGATATTGCCATATCTGCACCATGTACATGAATTGAGGAAGAGTTTCACGAAGATAGAGTTTCGACATGTTCCTAGAATTCCGAACGAGTTTGCCGATGCTTTGGCCACATTGTCATCCATGATACAGCATCCAGATAAGAATTTCATTGATCCCATCCCAATGAGAATCCATAATCAACCAGCGTATTCTGCCCATGTTGAAGAAGAAACAGACGGAAAACCTTGGTTCCATGACATCCAGGAATATTTAGCGAAAGGAGAATACCCGAAACATGCGAACCATACTCAGAAACGCACGCTCCTGAGATTGTCCAATCATTTCTTCCACAGCGGAGGAAACTTGTATAGAAGAACTCCTGAATTGGGATTGCTGAGATGTGCCGACGCAAAAGAGGCTGCTAAGCTACTTGAGGAGATACATGCTGGGACTTGCGGCCCACATATGAATGGTTTTGTCTTGGCCAAGAAGATACTTAGGGCCGGTTACTTTTGGATGACCATGGAGACAGATTGCGTCCAGTATGTCCGAAAATGCTACCAAGGTCAAGTGCATGCCGATATGATAAAGGTGCCGCCAAATGAGCTCAATGCAACAAGCTCACCTTGGCCATTTGCCGCATGGGGAATGGATGTTATCGGTTTGATCGAGCCCACTGCTTCAAACGGGCACAGGTTTATTCTAGTGGCCACTGACTACTTCACAAAATGGGTAGAGGTTGCATCCTACAAAGCTGTAACCAAGAAGGTCGTTGCAGACTTTGTCAAGGATCGTATTGTTTGCCGATTTGGAGTCCCCGAGTCCATTGTCACTGATAATTCCGCCAATCTCAACAGTGATCTGATCAAAGCCATGTGTGAAAATTTCAAAATCAGGCACAAAAACTCTACAGCATACAGACCTCAAATGAATGGAGCCGTATAAGCCGCCAACAAAAACATCAAGAAGATACTAAGGAATATGGTAGAAAACCACAAACAATGGCACGAGAAGCTACCCTTTGCTCTGTTAGGATACCGCACTACAGTTTGCACGTCAACCGGAGCAACTCAACGATGCTGGTTTATGGTACCGAAGCAGTTATCCCAGCCGAGGTAGCGATCCCTTCTTTAAAAATGATATAGGAAGCTGAACTCAACGATGCAGAATGGATAAGGAGCCGCTATGGGCAATTGGCCCTTTTAGATGGAAAAAGAACGAACACAGTATGTCACGGTCAACTTTATCAGAACAGAATGTCCAGAGCTTTCAACAAGAGGGTCAAACCAAGACAGGTTGCACCAGGACAGCTGGTACTGAAGAAGGTCTTCCCACATCAAGATGAAGCCAAAGGGAAATTCTCTCCCAACTGGCAAGGTCCTTATATGGTTCACAGGGTGCTAACAGGAGGAGCACTCATAGTTGCAGAAATGGACGGCGAAATCTTGCAGAAACCAATCAATTCCGACGCAGTCAAGAGATACTATGTTTAGACTATTTACATTTCTTCATCTGGTGTAATTGAACTACGCTTGACCTGATTCCCATTTAAGAGGGATATGTAGGCAGCCCTGTGGGTTCGGTCACATCATAATAAAATTTCCATTTCCCCCAGGATCAAAAACTACGGCAGAATTTTGAGGAGGACCCTCAAAATTTCGGACCAAGTTCAGCCAACGGCAGCATATGCCAGACGGTCAGAAATTGGTTTAGAAACTGGGGCATAATTTTGAGAAGGATTCTCAAAATTCCAAAGAAGGTCCAACAAGTTTCGTCACTCGCAAACGACCGAGGAATCATCTACCAAACTGGGGCAGAATTTTAAGGAGGACCCTCAAAATTCTAACACGAGAAAGCTGCAATGTCTCTAAAATGTGTTACAGTCACTGGTTAATCTGGAATTACTGGATATTTCACCATATTTCTAAAATAACTCTATTTTTCCTCAATTGCATATTACTTTCAAAAACTCTATTTCTGTAACAGCCAGGTTATCTAGGGAAACTCAAACAAGGCCTCCAAAATGGAGGAGAAAAGCCAGCAGGCAAAGGCATGAACCAACCTCCCCTTACAAAACCTACAATTTTTCTTTGAACGCAGGCATTTGATGTAATAGTAGCATTCGCAAATATGTATGCGTAGCAAAACCACTATCAATCAGGCCACCGAACACCGAATAGATCTCAAGCTAAGAAATACTCTACTCTTATTTGCTGCCGTCTCTTTGCAAGGGACTAAGCCCTGTCCCGCATCTTGCATGGGACTAAGCCCTGTCCCGCATTTTGCATGAGTCTAAGCCCTGCCTCCGTTCTGCATAAGGCTAAGCTCTGCCTTCCAATCTTGCATGGCACTAAGCCCTATGCCGCGTCTGGCATGAGGCTAAGCCCTGCCTCCATATTCGCATAAGGCTAAGCACTTCCTTCTCTTTGCATGGGACTAAGCCCTATCCCACATCCTGCATGAGACTAAGCTTTGTCCCGCATCTTGCATGAGGCTAAGCCCTGCCTCCATATTTGCATAAGGCTAAGCACTGCCTTCTCTTTGCATGGGACTAAGCCCTGTCCCGCATCCTGCATGAGACTAAGCCCTGTCTCAAATCTTGCATGAGGCTAAAGCCCTGCCTCCGTATTTGCATAAGTCTAAGAACTGCCTTCTCTTTGCGTGGGACTAAGCCCTGTCCCACGTCCTGCATGAGACTAAGCCTTGTCTCCATACTGGCATGAGGCTAAGCCCTGCCTCCGTTCTGCATAAGGCTAAGCTATGCCTTCCAATCTTGCATGGGACTAATCCCTGTCCCGCATCTTGCATGAGGCTAAGCCCTGCCTCCATATTTGCATAAGGCTAAGCACTGCCTTCTCTTTGCATGGGACTAAGCCCTGTCCCGCATCCTACATGAGACTAAGCCCCGTCTCAAATCTTGCATGAGGCTAAAGCCCTGCCTCCATATTTACATAAGGCTAAGCACTGTCTTCTCTTTGCATGGGAATAAGCCCTGTCCCGCATCCTGCATGAGACTAAGCCCTGTCTCAAATCTTGCATGAGGCTAAGCCCTGCCTCCATATTTGCATGAGGATAAGCCCTGTCTTCCATCTGCATGGGACTAAGCCCTGTCTCGTATCTTTCGTGAGACTAAGCTCTGTCTCCAATTTTTGCATAGGGCTACGCATTGCCTTCTCATGGGACTAAGCATTGTCCCTCCTAGCATAAATGTTGCTCTATTCCGGCACTATCTATTTGCTCCTCTTTTGGGCTGAGCTCTGCCCTCAACCTCACAAGACTAAGCCTTGTCTTGTTGACTTTATCATCATACTGTTGCATCTCATGGGCTGAAATATCGCCAACCTATCCAATGGCGCCATAGTCTAAAGGCATCATGCCATGGCCTGAGGATCTCTCAAATTTGCATATCATTATTCAAAGGTGACATGGTCCGGAGGCACAATTTTCATGGCCCGAGAACATCATTTCATGGCCTGCGAATCTCTTATCTCACAATTTATGGCCCAAGACATCATGGTCTAAGGACGTCATCCTTAACCGTCCAAAGACAACTTTCATGGTCCGAAGGGAATCTGCATCATGTTTAAATTTCCGCACAAATACATGTTTGTAGCATCTTTTTATTTGTAGGTGACCCGGTAAGCAACCGCCATCCCAGCAGGAGCGATCTCGCTCCAGTTCCTTTCAACAAACTTGACCGCTCACCGTAAACCATTCTTTCACCTATCCCGAAATATCGTGTCCGTTCTTGCGATGTCTTCATCGGTCTATTCCGCCGATGAATCTGGAACTACACATGGCCTAATTCCTGTAAAACCAAGGATATGTAGGCAGCTCAAAGACCAGAGTTGGGCCTCTATCTTTCAAAACACCCCATTCGGTCAAAATTGGCCATCATTTCTTTACCCGAAAACTCTTTCATCCTTCCCGGGTAAAGAGGGGCAGATGTAGATACCCAATTTTTCCATATAATATTTTTTAAGTACATATATACTTTCAAAACTGTGCATTAGCATCAATTGATATTTTTTCACAATTTCTATATCTTTAAATTAATTTTATCCTAGTTTTTTTATTTACATAAATAATTACAAATCGTATCACAAATGGCTTTATATCATTTCATGACTTAATATTGCTATTTATAGTTATATTAAGTTCTAATTATTTCACAAAAAGCCAGATTTACACCTTTTGGTAACAATTGCACTAATTTTGCAATTATAGCCCAGGTATACATCACTGCATTATTTTACCAGAAATTGGCCCATTATATTTTTTTAATATTGAATAATTACTTTAAAGCACTTCCATGCAAAAAAATCATTTTTTGTAATTAGTTAATTATTTTACAAATTAATTTTATTCAATTTATTTGGGTATTTAATAAACAACCTCTTTTATTTCAATTTTAGCCTAAAACACCAACCCAATACCCCTTATTAAATTAGCCCAAACCCTTAGGCCCAATTCCCTACTTGCCCGACCCAAACCCCTTGGCCAATCCTGGCCGTTGATCATTTTTTATCAACGGTCCAGGACTCCCCTACCTTAATTAAACCAAAAGACCCCCTAACCATTTCCCCCCTTTCCCCGCCGTCACTCCTCTCTTCGTCTCTCAAACGCTCTCTAACAAAAACCCTAATTCCCCCCACCCCCTGCCCCGGCCCGCCGTCACTAGCCTACTGTCGTTCTATGGTGGTTCTTCACCATCTCAGGCCTCTAATGGCCTCCTATATGCTATGGCATCTCCATCTCCTAGATCCTTGAGGAGATTCTCTAGGGACCAGCATGTCTAAATTATGAATACTTATGTAATGTTTGTCTAGCATGTCTGTTTAAATTCCTGCCTGCTCTTCTTTACTGATGAGATTATATTTAATCTCTTGGGGCTTCAATTGATGCTAATTATGTGCATGATTCTGTCCAATACCCCCTACTTTCAACATGGTTTTGCTATACCAACCTATTAATTCTATAAAGCTCTTGAGAATTATGTGCATTTTGCTGTTTATGTGTTTCCCTATACGCTCATGTGTATTCTATGTGTCCCCAACCCCTCTATCCCTATGTGGAATCTGTTTTCCAAGTGTTTTGAATCTGGTTGTTCTGTGATTTATGTTCTGATTTTGAAAGTGTTTTAATACTTTTCTCAAACTATTTTACCACCAAACTGGTTCCTATTTCAGAAAACCTTTTCACTCCTGGAGTCATCTCTATACTATTTTTTCTAAAAAACCTTTCAAAACTATGTCAAGCACTCTCACTTTACTCCTAAGTCAGTAGGTTCTGCCCCTCCAGTGTGTGTACTGCCCTGGGATCCTCTTGAGATTCCTTTGAACTCTGGCACACTGGGGCTGGCCATTCCACACTGCACATATTTAGTCCCTATTGTGAAAAGTCTGGGTGTGAGCACTGCCCGTGATCCTTGAAGTTCTTAGGGAACTCTGACACACCCGGACACAAATTTGGCAATGAAATCCTTGACATTTGAGACTACTGAAGGCCTTGTACTCCCTGGTTTGCTTTGGGCTTGCATCAGGCTCCCTATAGTTTAATCTATATTTCATTTATGTAATCTATTCAATTCTAGTATCTAATAATCATTTGTAAATAGATATTGGGGTAACTAGTGAAAATGGAGGATAACTATATGATCCTATGGGTAAAGCTTGGTAGAAATCATATTTCTAGGCTTTAGATTATGCAAATCTGCATTAGAAATTGTGTTCTGGGATTAATGTGTCTATTTGCATTCAAACCATGCCAAACCTGTGCACTAGACATCCTATTTTTAGGGCATTCGCGTTTACAGCTTCAGCATATTGCATGTAATAGATCACTACTCAATTCCTGGCTCTGCATTAGTACTGTCACTCAGAAATCCTGCTGCTAAATAATCCTACTTAATAAAAATAGTCATCCCTGCGTGCATTAGATATCCTGTTCTTAGGACTCTGTTTGCATCTATTTTGGATCCTGTCTATTTCGACTAAATAAATAACTGTTCATGAAAAGGTTTAAGAACGGCCTCACACATAGGTGTCATATTCTGATGTAAACTGGTATAAATCACCTGGTATAATCTGTATCATCTAGATCAGCATGCCTATAGTTTGAATAATTCCAAATTATTTAAACAGCTCTTGTAACTATGATTGAATATAGTTCCACGCCTAGGCAAGCCTTAGGTGATTAATGTCCTTGTATAAAACTGAAAACTGTGTTCTGATTGTTTATAAACTGCTTAAGTCTAACAGATTTTGAAAACCAGTAGGCGAGCTGGATAGGATATTGCCACTTCCATAAAACAAACGCTGCATGTTCTATTCTGTAGTGTTCATCTAGATATCATGTTCCTAGGCTTTCTGAATTTCTTTAATCAGTTGTTTGAGACATGCTGCTTATTTGCCTATGTATATGCGGAGGTAAAACATGAGCCCCTGATTGCTTCCTTATTTAGCAGTCCTACGTGTTCTTTGCTGGCGCTTAGATTTTACCTTTCGAATACCTTAGGAGTGCCTAGAACTGCCTAAGTACATAGGTCCTAAACACCTCCGAGACCACAAGGAAGGGACGGGTAAAGCACGTTTAGAGTTCGTTAATTAAACTCGCTCATATAACCACTAAGGGGAAGGTAATAGGTAGTTAAAGGATATGGTGACATGTGCGCTAATGCCACGGGTAACCCCTCTATTTGAGGAAGGTTTACCGGGTATTGTACAGATGTGATCCTATAGGCTAACCAACTTAGGACTTCCCTTCCTTAATTTATGTATGCTCGGACCGTTCATACTTCTTTAATTTAAGTATGCATTCTTAGACTGTCTAAATTTACATATGTATGCTTGGACCGTCTAAACTTCCTTGATTATATATGTGTGCTTAGACTGTGTAAACTTCCTTTATTTGCATATATGTGCTTAGACTGCTTATTTGTTAAAAGTCTTCATTCCTTTTACATATGTGTGCTTAGACTGCCTATTTGCTAATTGATTAATTCATAATTAAGTTCGGCCGGGACACACCGTTGTGGACCTCGACGGGTGACTAACACCTTCCCATTAAGGTTATTTCGGGCCCTTACCCTAATCTCTGGTAATGCAAACTGGTTACATGAGTTAATCGCTCTAGGTGCCCTAACACACCTTAATGTGTTAGGTGGTGACTCTTCAAACACCGAATTCCCAAACGGAAACGAGTTGTTCCCCCATGAATGTTGAAGTCCGGACTTCCCCGCAAAATGGATAAACGGGGGCGCGACAGTGACTTTTACCCGATTCTGAGACGTGGGCCCGGGGAGGCATTTTAGGGCGATTTTTGAATTTCTTATTAAAGTCTTGATTTCATTAATTAGATTAGTCTATTATAGTTATATTTATGATATTTAATTGCTTTAGGCTAGATTTGGGCCATTCGGAGTCGGATATTCGTGGAAAAGGCATTGTTACCGAATTATTGAGCTTTGTTCGAGGTAAGTGGCTTGCCTAACATTGTGTGGGGGAACTCCCCTTAGGATTTGGTACTGTTGTGATATGTGAGCGCCGTGTACGTGATGTGGCGAGTGCGTACACGGGCTATTTTTTGTAAAGCTCCATTTTTCACCGGGTAATAATCTGTTTCACTTTGATTGAGTTATACTAGCATGTGTAATTATCCTGTTTAGCCAAGAATAGCATGTCTACATGTTTTAAATGCTTATATAAACTCTGTGCAGCATGCGTAGTGGATTTCCTTCTTTCTCCTTGACTCCTACTTAGCCTAAACTATAGGATTTCTTGCTGTAGTTATTTTCTTCCATTGTTTGAGTTGCGTATTTATTTTGGGACTATGGAACGGTATTCCGGGAGATCCCCCTGCATATTAACTTTGGGACTACGGAATGGTATTCCGGGAGATCCCCCTTGCATATTTCATTTGTGACTACGAAACGGTATTCCGGGAGATCCCCCTGCACATTTACGTTTGGGACTATGAGACGGTATCTCGGGAGATCCCCTGTTGTTATTTCGGTGTACTGTAATGTTGTCATTTTGTATTTCCTTCTGGTTAAATTTCAGTCATTTATATTACGCTAGTATTTTTGCTCCGTCTTATTATATATATATACACACCCTGACATGACCTCGTCACTACTCGATCGAGGTTAGCCTTGGCTCTTACTAGGTACCGTTGTGGTGTACTCATGCTACTCTTCTGCACATGTTTTCATGTGTAGATCCAGGTACTTCTTACTGGCCACGTCATCAATGAGCAGCAACAGTTGGATACTTCAAGGTATATCTGCCGCGTTCGCAGACCTTTGAGTCCTCCTCTATTCTCCCCTATGTCCACTATCTTTTGTACTTCTTTTGTTAGACTCTGATGTATAGAGACACTAGTTTTCCTTCTATAGTTTGTGACTCATGATATTTCGCGTTTTGGGAAGACTATGTAGTATTGAGGAGTTGGTTATTGTGCATGCCGAGCGGCATGGATTTCAGTTATGTTATTATTGTTGCAATTAGTTGTGAGTTTTACTTCTGTTACTGTTGTTCCCGTAATTTTTTAGACTTACCTAGTCGTAGAGACTAGGTGCCGTAATGACGTCCTACGGAGGGTAAATTGGGTCGTGACAAAATATCTTTCGAATATAATTCTTTCAAATAAATATCTTTCAACTATAATTCTTTCAAATAATATTTTGAATATAATCCTTTCAAATAAACATCACTCTTATCAATATGTTGCGGCGTGCAACCCGATCTCACAATATAATCTTTTAATCAATTCTGTTGCGGTGTGCAACCCGATCCCACAATATAATCTTTTAATCAATTCCGTTGCGGCGTGCAACCTGATCCCACAATATAAACTTTAATCAATTCTTATACAACACGAGCCCAACACGCTGTCATATTCTCACGATACCTCGTGCCCTTATCTCAATCATAACATATTCCCATCATAAATGCACGGACAACTCACGTGCCAAACAACATAATCCGCCCAGCAATAGCCACGAGCTCACATTTTCATCATGGATCAAATAATTATCAAGTTTATCAAATATCTTATCGAAACAACAAAGCAAGTTGCCCAAGGTATAAAAATAACAACAATAAAAATTATAACATTGCATGAAAATCACCAGCACAATATCCCCACATCATCACATAAAAATTACCAACACAATAACCCTACATCATTATAGATCATCCCTGACAATAGCCACCGTTATCTTCGCTATAGCCACCTGTATCACTCCATATAATAGCCAACCTTTTCCCTCCATCCTGCCAATATTAACAACCACACTTATCCCTCCGCCCTGACAATATCAATTCCACCCTTATCACTCCTATAGCTACCCTTATCGCTTCCTATAGCCACCCTTATCACTCCTATAATAGCCTCCCTTATCGCTCCGTTTAATAGCCTCCCTTATCGCTCCGTATAATAGCCACCATTATCCCTCCGCCCAGACAATATCCCAACATATATAACCACAATGAAATGCCACCCTTATACCCACATAATATCAATACTGGAATGCCACCCTTATACGCTGCATAACATTAACCCAAGTTACACAACCAATTCCAAAGATACAACAAAATCAACTAATTTCACAGCAAATAGCCCAAGTCTCCACACAATGTGTATAAAACCTCAAAACCAACAACAAGGATGGAAAAGTAACTCAGCATAGGACAACGCCTTCTTTAATCAAAATTTTCGATAAATATATTAACACCTCAATTTAAACTTATTTAATTAATTTTTAGCAGATGGAAAAATCCATAATATAATTATTTTCAGGAAACATCAAATCAACAAACACAAGGAATTCACATAAAAATCCAAGTGGCAATCACACCAAGTTATCATATAAAAATAAATTCGACAAACAAGGATTGAGGCTGTCACGACCCAAAACTCTAACCTGTCGTGATGGCGCCTATCGATGGTAGTAGGCAAGCCGACTTTCAAAATTCTTCGTTATTTTTGTAAAAGATAAACCAAAAGCATTTTTATAACAGAGTTTTCAAAAACAAGAGTTAAACACAAAATAAAATGCGGAAAGATAGCCCCAAACATCAGGGTGTCACCAAGTCATGAGCAAGTAGACCTCCAACCTGAGAAAAATGATGTTTACAATAGTCTGTGTCTAAGTGTCAAAACAGAAAAGAAAGATAGTAAAATAGGAGAACAAGGACTGTGAACGCCGGTAGCTACCTCGTAAATCTTCGGTAGTCGACCACGCACGAGCTCACTGTCCTCCGTAACCGGGTGCACCTAGATCTGCACACAAGATGCAGGGAGTAACGTGAGTACTTCGAACTCAGTAAGTTACACAAATAAGGAACTGAGAAGCAGTGACGGGCTATACAAGTACAACTCATTTCAGTAATTTCAATAAAAAATTGACATGCTTTCAAATCCGGCAGTTTAAGTCAAGGCAGTTTTATATAGTTTAAAGTTCAAATAGACTGGATATGAAATCTTCCAGGAATCTCATAACAATGACAGATATCAACTAAGTTCAACAACAATTGAAAGCAAGTACAGCCTCTCAGACAACAGTCACTCAACTCATCTCAACAGCTCAATCACTCGGCTCTAAGCCCTAAGTACTCACACTCAATAGGTACATGCGCTCACTAGGGGTGTACAGACTCAAGAGGGGCTCCTACAGCCCAAGCGCTATAATCCGCACAGATAACTCACGTGTTGCATTGACAACTTACGTGCAATAATTTCAAATCAAGATTCCGCACGGACAACTCAAGAGCCATAATATAAAATCAAGATCCGCACTGACAACTCACGTGCTGCACGAACAACTCTCATGCTATGGTATCAATATCTCACCATTAGGCCCTAGGCCTCACTCAGTCATCAACCCCCTCGTCTCTCGGGCTCTCAGAAATCATATAAATTAGCCCAAACAGAGATAAAGACAGATATCAACAAGGAATAAGCAGAGATGGAAGTATGGTACACAAGAAAAATCATGATTGAGTATAAGACAACAAATAGCAGCTAATTCACAAAGTACACAACCCCAACGGGTCCTAACAATGATATCATATGGCCTAGGCATGATTTCTAGCATGAATTTCAGTAAGATTTCCATCAACAGAGGAAACATGTTGTTAACAATAAGCTATTTCATATTATACTCTCACGGGACGGACCAAGTGACAATCCCTTCGGTGCGCGCCCACACGCCCGTTAGCTAGCAAGTGCGTCACCTCCAAAATAATCACACGATACAAAATTCGGGGATTCATACCCTCAGGACCAGATTTATAACTGTTACTTACCTCAATCCGAGCGAAACTCTACTCCAAAATGCCTTTGCCTCGTGAGTCGGCCTCCGTATGTCCAGAATCTAGCCACAAGCCGTACAATACAATTAATATAGGCTAAATGGATCAATTCCACAAGAAAACTAGTAAATTAGACCCAAAAACCCGAAATTGGCTCAACTCGGCCCTCGGGCCCACGTCTCGAAATCCGACAAAAGTCACAAAACCCGAAAGTCCATTCACTCACGAGTCTAGCCATACTAAATTTATCAAAATCAGACCCCATTTGCTCATTGAAATTCCCAAAATCCACTCTCCAATTCTCAAGCACTAAACTCCCAATTTTCACTTCAAAATCTCATTAATTAGGTGTAAAATCAGTGGGGAAATGCCATTATTCAAGGTAAATAATCACATGGATCTTTCCTCAGTAATCACTTCAAAACCCTCCTCAAAATCCTCCAAAATCTGAGTTCCAAAACGTGAAAATGGTGAAAAATCTCGAAGTCCCGTATTTAGATGTTCTGCCTAGGTTTTTCGCACATTAGGCTCAATTACCGCACCTGCGCAAAAATTTCCGCACCTGCGGAATTCACTTACATCCCCTGGGCTCGCACCTGCGCTCCAGGTCCCGCACCTACGAAGTCACTTCTGCGGCCCTTCGTCCGCTTCTGCGGAAATGACCAAATCCTCATCCATCGCATTTGCGGATCCGTACTCGCACCTACGGGCTCGCAGATGCACACACTCCATCGCACCTGCGACTTCCCTAGCCAACTCCACCTCCGCACCTGGGCAAGACCCTCGCAACTGCGACTACACCAGCAGCATGCCATCTTCTGTAACTCTTCAAACATCCAACTTGGTCCGTTAACCACCCGAAACACACCTGAGGACCTCAGGACTCAACCAAACATACAAATAATTCCCGAAACATCATACGAACTTAGTCGAATCCTAAAATAACCTCAAACAACATCAAAACATGAATTACACCCGGATTCAAGCCTAATGAACTTCGAAACTTCCAAATTCTACAAACAACATCAAAACCTATCAAACCACGTCCGATTGACCTCAAATTTTGCACACAAGTCATAAATGACACCACAGAGCTAGTCCAACTTCCGAAAATCCAATCCGACCCCGATATCAAAAATTCCACTCCCAGTCAAACTTTTCAAAATTCCAACTTTTGGCAATTCAAGCCTAATTCTACTACGGGCCTCCAAATCATAATCCGGATGCGCTCCTAAGTTGAAAATCACCTAAAGTAGCTAACGGAACCATCAAAATTCAATCCGAAGTCCTTTGTACATAAGTCAACATCCGGTCAACTTTCCCAACTTAAGCTTCTATATAAAAGACTAAGTGTCTCAATTCACTCCGAAATCACTCCGAACCCGAACCAAATAGCGCGGTAAGTCATAATTCGGTTGTACAACACAAAAGAAGCAGAAAATGTGGGAACGGGGCTCCAACTCTCGAAACGATCGGCCAGGTCGTTACATCCTCCCCCTCTTAAACAAACGTTCGTCCTCGAACGGGTCTAGAACATACATATAGCCATAAATAGGTGTGGATATCTTCTCCGCATCTCCCTCTTGGTCTCCCAAGTAGCCTCCTCCAAGGACTGAACTCTCTACTGCACTTTCGCTGAAGCTATATCCTTTGACCTCAACTTTCGAACCTGCCACTCTAAAATAGCCATTGGCTCTACATCTTAAGTCAAATCACCATCTAACTGAACCGTGCTGAAATCAAAAACATGGGACAGATCGCCGATATTCTTCTGGAGCATAGAAACATGAAATACTGGATTCACACTCGACAAGCTAGGTGGCAAGGCAAGCTTGTAATCCACCTCCCCAATCCTCTGAAGTACCTCAAAAGGCCCAATGAATCGAGGGCTCAACTTGCCCCTCTTCCCGAACCTCATAACACCCTTCATGAGTGATACATTCAGTAGAACCTTCTCCCAACCATGTAAGACAGAACACGGACCTTCCTGTCAGCACAACTCTTCTGTTTCGATTGTGCCGTGCGAAGCTACTCTTGGATCAATTTCACCTTATCTAATGCATCCTGAACCAAGTATGTACCCAAAAGCCTAGACTCACCCGACTCAAACCAACCTACCAGAGATCTACACCGCCTCCCATACAAAGCCTCATACGGAGCCATCTGAATACTCGACTGATAACTATTGTTGTAAGCAAACTCCGCGAGCGGCAGAAACTGGTCCCATGAACCACCAAAATTAATGACACGAGCACATAACATCCTCCAATATCTTAATAATGCGCTCGGGCTGTCCGTCCGTCTGAGGGTGAAATGCTATGCTCAACTCAACCTGAGTGCCCAACTCTCTTGCACGGCTCTCCAAAACTGCAATGTAAACTGCTTGCCTCTATCTGAAATGATGGAAACTGGCACTCCATGAAGGCGAACAATCTCTCTAATGTAAATCTCAGCCAACCAATCTGAAGAATAAGTAGTGCTCACAGGAATAAAGTGCGTGGATCCACAATCACCCAAATAGCATCGGACTAGCTCGAAGTCCGTGGGAGCCCAACTACGAAGTCCATGGTGATCCGCTCCCACTTCCACTCTGGAATCTCTATCTTTTGAAGCAATCCACCCGGTCTCTGATGCTCATATTTAACCTGCTGACCGTTGAGACACTGAGCTACAAACCCAATGATATCCTTCTTCATTCTACTCCACCAGTAGTGCTGTCTCAAATCCTAGTACATCTTTGCGGCACCCGGATGAATGGAATACCGCGAGCTGCGGGCCTCCTCAAGAATCAACTCCTGTAGCCCATCTACATTGGGCATACCTATCCGGCCCTGCATCCTCAACACCCCATCATCTCCAATTGTCACATCTCTAGCATCACCGCATTCAACTCTTTCCTTGAGGACAAGAAAATGAGGATCATCATATTGGCGCTCTCTGATGCAATCAAATAAGGAAGACCGAGAAACCACACAAGCTAGAACCCGACTGGGATCCGAAATATTCAATCTCAAGAGCTGCCTGACCAAAGCTTGAACATCAACTACAAGAGGTCTCTCCCCAACAGGAATAAATGCAAGACTGCCTATACTGACTGCCTTCCTACTCAAGGCATTGGCCACCACATTGGCCTTTCTCAGATGATACAAAATAGTAATATCATAGTCCTTTAGCAGCTCTAACCATCTCCGCTGCCTCAAATTGAGATCCTTCTGTTTGGCCAAATGCTGGAGGCTACGATGATCAGCAAATACCTCACAAGACACACCATAGAGATAGTGCCTCCAAATCTTCAACGCGTGAACAAATGGCAGCCAACTCCAAATCATGAACGGGGTAGTTGTTCTCATGGGGCTTCAACTAACATGAAGCATAAAACAATCACTCTACCCCCAACATAAGAACACACCCATTAGCGATCCGAGAAGCATCACAATATACTGTATAAGAACCAGAAGTTGATGGTAGAACTAGTACTAGAGCTGTGGTCAAGGCAGTCTTGAGCTTCTGAAAGCTCGCGTCACACTCATCCGACCACCTGAAAGGAGCATCCTTTTGGGTCAATTTGGTTAAGGGAGATGCAATAGATGAGAAACCCTGCACGAACCAATGGTAATTACCTGCCAAACCAAGAATGCTCTGAATCTCTGTAGCTGAGGATGATCTGGGCCAACTCTGAACCGCCTCTATCTTTTTCGGATCTACCTGAATACCCTCGTTGGATACCACGTTCCCTAAGAACGCCACTGAATTGAGCCAAAACTCACAGTTGGAGAACTTAGCATAAAGTTTTTCTTCCCTCAATCGCTGCAATACAACCCTCAAATGCTGAGTGTGCTCCTCCTGGATACGAGAGTACACCAAGACGTCGTTAGTGAATACAATGACGAACGAGTCGAGATAAGGCCGAAACATACTGTTCATCAAATGCAAGAACGCTGCTGGGGCGTTGGTCAGCCCAAAAGACATCACGAGGAACTCATAATGACCATAGCGGGTCCTGAAAGCTGTCTTAAGAATGTTCGAGTCCCTAATCTTCAATTTGTGATACCTTGACCTCAAATCAATCTAAGTGAACACCCTCGCTCCCTGAAGCTGGTCAAATAGATCATCAATACGAGGCAAAGGATACTTGTTCTTGATTGTGACTTTGTTCAACTACCTGTTATCAATGCACATTCTTATAGTCCATCCTTCTTCTTCACAAATAGAACTGGTGCACCCCAAGGTGACACACTAGGCCGAATAAACCTCTTATCAAGGAGTTCCTGAAGCTGCTTCTTCAATTCTTTCAACTCTATGTTGATACCCAATTTTTCCCTATATATTTTAAATATGCATAAATACCTTCAAAATAGCATATACATGCATATATAAGCATGCACAAGGATTTCATTATCTTTCCCATAATTTTTTAAGGGTTTAAATTGATTTATTTTCTCCCCTTTTATCCATAAAATCCCCTATAACTATTTCCAAAATTATTATTTTGATAATTCATTTATTTGATTTCTATAATTACGCCGAAATATGCTAATGTAATTTTTATGTATTTTTACAATTACATTTTTAGTATATTTTAAGCTAAATTGCATATAATTGCAATGTTAGCCCATTTTAAAATATAATTATATTTTATATGCATAAAATTGGCCCCTGTATTTTTAAAATGTTAATTAGGTATTTTAAATCATATTGGCACCTTAAATTATTTTCCAGATATTACTTATTATTTATAAAAATAAAAATAGGGAAAAACTGGCTATTTAAATAACAGCCAAATTTGGCTTTCAATTATAGCCAAATCGGACCCCCAATCCCAGCTCAATTTTATACTTAATACCCCAACCCAGATCTAATTACCCACTACCCGACCCAAGCTATTTTAAAACCTGGCCGTTGATCTTTTAGATCAACGGCCCTCATTTCTCCTTTCCTTTTAATTTCCAAACGACCCCTAACCCTACTCACTTTACAAATCCCCCCCACCCTCAGATGCTCTCATTTTCTCTCCTCTCTCAAACCTAACCCTAGACTCCGTCAAACGCCTCCTTCTCCGGTCATCTCCGGCGACCATCCTTTCAACCCAAGCCTCCAATGAGTCTCTCATCGCCTTGCTCATCATCTCTAAGACCTTCAAGGGTCCTGGACCATGCCGATTTAGACCTAGGATTTCTGTTTCTGTTATTTATGGCCTCTCCAGTGTGATTTTGGGCAAAATCACACCTTATATGTTACGATCGCTGAAGTCTGCAACAGGTTCTTTCGATTTCTATTTGGGTTTCCCTTTGAAACCCTAACTCTCTTCTGAATCTCTCAGAGCTGTGTTATTTTTTCACTTTAAGCCTGTTTCCTTCTATGATTTGCTTATTCTCGAGCTTCTTCTGAAAGATTCTCCACTTTAAATCGTCTTTACTTTCTTTGAAAAAATTAGGGTTTCTCGGAGATCCTTCTACGCTTGTTTTAATCGATTTCCTTATGATTAAACCTTTTTCCTTGCTTATTTTTTGACCAATTTTATGCTCCTACTTTTTTTTAACTCGACTCTGTTAAAGCCCTAATTTTTAAGATTTTCTTTGCTTTGGTTCTATGTGTTAGCATGATTTTTCTTCGCCTTGGTTCTGTGTGTCAGCATGATTCTCTTTGCCTTGGTTCTGTGTGTTAGCCTGTTTATTTGATTCTTGTTGACCTCTCGTGGTCACCAGGCTTCAAATGTGTTTACTGAATTCCTAGCCTACTTATGTCACTTCTGTGTGACCATGCTCACTTTGTTTGTTTATCTTGCTTCTTGCTGTCAATATGGCTAACCTTGCCCTTTGCTACGTCTGTTGAGCTCCTTTATTTATATGTTGAACATACAGAATCATGACTCCCTCTTGATTGATTCTGATTTCCTTAATTGATGGAGAGTGAAAGATTTTCTTTTAAAGCCTTACAAGCTTTACCCCGTCTATTTAAGCTGACTGATTTCCTTTCCATATTTGCTATGATACTTATTTCTACTGAGTTGTGTCCTTAATTAAGGCTTTATGAATTTGGTCCTAATCGGCTAATCTTTGCTTATTGAACTTTGACTCCTTCCTTATTTAGTCACGCACTGATTTTTCTTCTTGCCTTATATGATATTGAATCTCCCCGTTTGATTTGATTCCCTTAACTTAAGGGAGTACTTCCTTGATTCTCTAATTGATTGATTATGAGTTCTTAAATTAGTATACTACTATGATTTTTACCTTATTTCACTACCTACTTTCAACTATAAATACCCTAAGTCTTTCATTAACAAAACACTGGGTTTTTTCAAAAACTACCTCTCTTACTAGAAAATCTCTGCTCTCCCTCTCTCTTGTGCTACTTGCTACTGTTACCCGGCTGAAAGCCAAGGCTAATCATCTGTGCTCTTTGATTCTTTCATTCTGCTTACTTCTACCTTCACTGGTATGTCCTAGTTTTGATTTAAAGCTCCAACAATAATATGCTTCTCTTATTGTTTCAGTTTCTTTTATTCCTAGTTTGCTTCTACTTGTGCTTCTGTTGTGGAACATGTACTTAAGTTGCCTTATTAGCATACTATTATGTCTCCCTTTCCCTTTGGATTAATGTATCCCCTTGTATGTGTTTCAAAGCATGCTTTGTCAATTGTCTTTTACTTCTTGTGAATCCCCAAATCCTTATCACCCTTTCTATGTGTTTGTATCTCTCCTGACTGGTGTGTGATTATGCCAGAGTCAACTATCTCTGAGCATGTCCAAACCAGTCTCAAGATCTTTACTGGGTTGTGTAGCCAAATGTCTATGTATCCCCAACCCCCTGACCCCTGCATGACTACCGAATTCTGCAAACTAGCATGTGTATGATCTTTTTCTTGAGGGGTTTAAGCTTGTTTACTACTCCAACCTCTTTCAAAACAATCTTTGTTGCTTTACCAATTGCTTTCAAAATAGACTTTCCAATATAGTCTTTAATAACCCCTTTTCAACTTGTGTCCTGCACTTCCACTTTACTCTTAGTCAATAAGTTCTGCCCTCTCTAGTATGTGTACTGCCTTGGGATCCTCTTGAGAGCCCTCTAAACTCTGGATACTTAGGCTGGCCTATCCACACTGCACTGGTTTAATTCTTGGTTGCTATGTCTAGGTGTAAGCATTGCCCGGGGTTCTTCAGGCCCTTAGGGAACTTTGATACACCTAGACTCTGATTTGTCTATGGAATTGAGGCTCGTGAGACCATTGGAGGCTTTGGGAAACTTGGGCCTAATTGTAGGCTCCCTATTGAATAGCTTCTTGGTTTTCTATTTCATTTATGTAATTCATTCATCAGCTTGTAATAATTTGTAAACAGACACTTGGGGATATTTAGTAAAAGGGTGGGTAGATGTATACTTTATGGGATAATATGGGTAGAAATCCTGCTCTTAGGATTTTACTTTTTTCAAATCTGCTTGTTTTACTCAATAGAAAGCATGTTCATAGGGTTTTGGATTGAATCTGATCGCTTTTGCATAATAGAGATCATGCCTATAGGATCTCCTTTCTAATTTCGTTTGCATCAAATAGAAATCATGCCTATAAGGTTTTCACTTCCAATGTCGTTTGCATCAGATAGAAACCATGTCCATAAGACTCTGCATTTGTCATGTTAGAGACCATGTTTCTAGGTTCCAAACCATTATGTCTTAAATCAATCCGAGTATAGATATCATGCCTATAAGACTTAATTACGAGTCAGTTCTAATGAGTCTTTCCTCATGTTACTGCAAATTGACCAAAACCACTAATACGCCTAGGTACCATGCCTATAGGGATTTCTATTCGCAACTATGTCTGGTAATCTAATTATCCTAATAAGTCAATTTCATCTCGCCTAGTTTATTTCTTAAAACTGGTCTTATTAAGCGATGACATTTCCTGAAAAATAGTTTTTTTCAAAATTGCTTTAATCTCATTAGATACCCTGCCTACAAGTATTAAAAGGGTCTATTCCGAAAACTTGTTTGTTTCTTCATTAATGTAGACACAGTACTACATATAGGCAAGCCTTAGGGTATTTTCAAAACCTACATTTCCTTGAAGTTGTTTCCGTCGTTCAACGTTTCTGATTCTAATAAGCTGTTAAAAGGAGTCCTTAGGCAACTACTAGGTTATAACTTCTGGATCTAAAAGTGGTCTATTTCTGCATAATCACTTGGAAATCCTGCTCTAGGAATTTGATTAATGAAGACCTTAATTGTGCTTGAGACGTGTTGTTTGTATGTATGTTTGAGGAGGGAACTGTGAGCCTCTTAATTGCTCCCATTATGTGAAAGTCCTAAATGCTTTTCGACTGTCACCTTAGATTTTTGCCTTTAAAACCTTAGGGGTACGTCTAGAACCACCTATAGGTAAAGGTCCTAACTCCCTCCGGGACAGTTAAGAAAGGACGAGTAGTAGCACGCAATAGGTATCAGTGACCAAACACTCGCTTTGCATGACCTATAAGGGGATGGGAAGGGTAGACATGGGATATGATGACTACGCGTTAACATCACGTGTAGCTCCTAATTGAGGAGTGTCTACCGAACATTGCGTGGGGTGATCCTATAGGATAAACAACCTAGGACCCCTCCTTACCCAAAACCCTCTCCCCGTTTTAAAACTTTGTTTTTTCTTATAATTTGTTCAAACTTCTATTTCACTACTTGAATTGGTCAACGTGCTTTACAAGCAACTTATCTGATTCCACTATTTGTATGGACTAATTTGTGAATATAAGTTCGGCCGGGACCCACATTTGTGGACCAAGAGGGGTGCCTAACACCTTCCCCTCGAGGTTACTTCGAGCCCTTACCCTAATCTTCGGTAATGCAAACCAACCCAAGAGTTAATTACTCTAGGTGCCCTAACGCATCTTAAATCGTTAGTTGGCGACTCTTCAAATACCCGATTCCCAAAAGGAAATGAGTCATCACACCCTGTGAATGTCGAAATCCGGACTTCTCCCGGCGGAGGAAAAAGGGGGCGCGACACTCTGCCGATGCCATATGATACGGTGGAATAGAAATGGGCTGTGTGCCCGGCGCCAGATCAATACCGAAGCCAATATCCCTGTCCAGTGGCATGCCCGGCAGGTCTGTAGGAAACACATCTAAAAAATCTCGCACTACCGGAACAGAATCAATAGTAAGGGTTTCTGCACTGACATCCCTCACAAAGGCCAAATAACAAAGACAACCTTTCCCAACATTATGCTGGGCCTTCAAGTATTAAATAACTCTACTGGGAACATAGTCTAAAGAACCTTGCCACTCAATCAGTGGCAAACCAAGAATCTCCAACGTCACAGTCTTAACGTGACGGTCTAGAATAGCATGATATGGAGATAGCCAATCCATACCCAATATCGCATCAAAGATCAATCATACAAAGCAGCAACAGATTAACCCTAGTCTCTAATCCCCCGATACGCACTACACACGACCGGTATACGCGGTGCACCACAATAGAATCGCCCACCAGCGTAGATGCATGAACAGATGAAACTAGTGACTCACAGGGCATGTCCCAATAATGAGCAAAATACAATGACACATATGAATAGGTGGAACCAGGGTCAAATAATACAGAAGCATCTTGATGACATACTGAGATAATACCCGTGATCATTGTGTCTGAAGCAATGGCATCCGGTCTGGCAGGGAGTGCATAGAAACGGGCATGACCTCCACTTGATCGACCTCCCCCTCTAGGGCGACCTCTTGCTGACTGGGCCCCACCCCGAGCTGTCTGAGCGGGTGGTTTAGCTGCTAGTGCTTGTGCCATCGACCAAGAACTCTACTGTGGAGTTCCACTCAGCAATATAGGGCAATATCTCTTGATATGACCAAGATCCCCGCACTTGAAACAACCCCTCCTCTGACAGAATTGCTGCTCCTGATACCTTGAGGAACTACCCGTAGAAACCTGAGAGGACGCGGCATGGTGAGAACTCTACACTGGTAGTGCACTGAATGAAGGTTGGCCTGAGCGAGTAGTGTGAGAACTGTGGTTGACTAACGCATCACGATGAACTAGTCGGGTCGTCTGAGCATGTACATAGGGACGACCCTTACCATGCTGGAACAGACCTCCAGAAGGAATACCACCAAAACAACCTGATTCGTGAGGTTTGTTGGCCTCCCTCTCGACCCGCTCCTGGCGGCAGACAAACTCTATCACCCGAGAAATGTCAACCACCTCCTCAAAAGTAGCACCAGTCACCCTCTGTCTAGTCATAAGCACTCGCAGCTGAAATGTGAGGCCATCAACGAACCTCCTGATCATCTTCCTGTCTGTGGGAACCAACCAAACAGCATGATGGGCTAACTCAAAGAATCTCATCTCATAGTGTGTCAGTTAAATCATCCTGATGCAACTGCTCAAACTGTCTGCGCAGCTCCTCTCTGCGAGACTGCGGCACATACATCTCCAAGAAGAGAACGGAGAACTCCTGACATGTAAGTGGCACTGCGCCAATCGGCCTACGCCACTCATAAGCCTCTCACCAAGTGAAGGCAGCTCTAGTGAACTGAAAAGTAATGAACGAGACCTCACTGGTCTCCAGAATACCTACTATACGCAGGATCCTCTAATATCTGTCCAAGAAACCCTAGGCATCCTCTCCCACTACAGCGCTAAAAGATGGAGGCTGGAGCCTTCCAAACCTCTCCAATCTACACTACTCATCATCAGTCATGACAGGAACCACATAGTCCTGAGCAACTGCAATTGGCTGGGCTGGTGGTACCCCTAGTGTCTGGAGTCCCTGCATCACCTGCTCGGGTGTGCAGGCGGCGGGAGTCTGAGTACCTTCCCCGGCCTGAGAAGTGGCTACTGCAGCCGAAATAGAGAGCGCCTGAGCAAGACTGGTGCATATAGTCAAAATCTGAGCCAAGGCCTCCTGAAGGCCTGTAATAACAATGGGCACAAATGGTGCCTGAGCTGGTCCCGCTAGCGCATCCACAACAGGGACCTGATCCTGAACTGGGGCAACTGGTGGATCTGCAGGTGTCGCCCTAGCTGTTGTGCGAGCTGCACCTCTGCCACGGCCTCTACCGCGACCTCAGCCTCTTGCGGCCCCGACTGGTGGTACTAGTGGCTATACGTGTCCTCACAATCTGTGAGAGAATAGAATAACAAAAGTTTAGTTACCAGAATCAACAGATTCACACGATAAGAATTCAAGAATGTGAAGTTTCCTAAGGGTTATGCAGCCTCTCGAAGATAAGTACATACGTCTCCGTAGCGATCCACCAGGACTCTACTAAACTTGCTCATGACTCGTGACACCAATGTAACCTAGGCTCTGATACCAGCTTGTCACGGCCCAAAACTCTAACCTGTCGTGATGGCGCCTATCGACGGTACTAGGCAAGCCGACTTTCAAAATTCTTTGATATTTCATTAATAGATAAACCAAAAGCCTTTTTATAACAGAGTTTTCATAAAAACATGAGTTAAACTCAAATTAAAATGCGGAAAGATAGCCCAAAACATCGGGGTGTCACCAAGTCATGAGCAACCAGACCTCAAATCTAAGAAAAGCAGTGTTTACAATCATTTGTGTCTAAGTGTCAATACTGAATCGAAAGATAGTAATATGGAGAACAAGGACTGCGAATGCCGGCAGCTACCTCATAAATATCCGATAATCGACCACGCACGAGCTCACTGTCCTCCGTAACCGGGCACACTTGGATCTGCACACAAGGTGCAGGGATTAGTAATGTGAGTACTTCCAACTCAGTAAGCAACAGAAACAAATAAGGAACTGAGAAGCAGTGACGAGCTATACAAGTACAATTCATTTAAGTAATTTCAATAAATAATTGACATGCTTTCAAATCCAGCAGTTTAAGTCAAGGCAGTTTTATACATTTTCAAGTTCAAATAGACAGGGTATAAAATCGTCCAGGAATTTCACAACAATGAAAAATATCAACTAAGTTGAACAACAATTGAAAGCAAGTACAACCTCTCAGGCAACACTCACTCAACTCATCTCAACAGCTCAATCGCTCGGCTACTCAACCCTCAGTACTCACACTTAATAGGTATCTACGTTCACTGGGGGTGTACGGACTCTGGAGGGGCTCCTACAGCCCAAGCGCTATAATCTGCATGAACAACTCACGTTCTGCACGGATAACTCACGTGCTATATCATCAAATCAAGATCCGCACGGACAACTCACGTGCTATAATATAAAATCAAGATCCGCACAGACAACTCCTGTGGTATGGTATCAATATCTCACCATTAGGCCCTAGGCCTCACTCAGTCATCAAACTCCCTAGTCTCTCGGGCTCTCAAATATCATATAAATCAGTCCAAACAGTGATAATAACATGTATCAACAAGGAATAAGCAGAGATGGAGGTATGGTACACAAGAAAAATCATGACCGAGTACAATGCAGCCAATAGCAAGTAATTCAACAAGTACACGACCCCAACGGGTCCCAACAGTGATATCATATGGCCTAGGCATGATTTCTAACATGACTTTCAGTAAAATATCCATAAACAGAGGAAACACGTTGTTAACATTAAGCTATTCCATAGTACAGTCTCACGGGACTAACCAAGTCACAATCCCTTCGGTGCGCGCCCAGACGCCCGTCACCTAGCATGTGCGTCACCTCAAAAATAATCACACGATACAAAATCCAGGGTTTCATACCCTCAGGACCAGATTTGTAACTGTTACTTACCTCAATCCGAGCAAAACTCTACTCCAAAAGGCCCTTACCTCGTGAGTCGGCCTCCGAATGTCTCGAATCTACCCACAAGCAGTACAATGCAATTAATATAGGCTAAAGGGATCAATTCCACAAGAAAACTACTAAACTAGACCCAAAAATCCGAAATTGACTCAACCCGGCCCCCAAACCCACGTCTCGAAATCCAACAAAAGACATGAAACCCGAAAGCTCATTCACTCACGAGTCTAGTCATACTAAATTTATCAAAATCCGACACCATTTGGTCATCCAAATCCCCAAATCCACTCCCAAATTCTCAAGCCCTAGACTCCCAAATTTCACCTCAGAAACTCACTAATTGGGTGTAAAATTAGTCGAAACACCATTATTGAAGGTGAATAAGCACAAGGATCTTACCTCAGTAATCACTTCAAAACCCTCCTCAAAATCCTCCAAAGTCCGCGTTCCAAAATGTGAAACGGGTGAAAAATCTCGAAGTCCCGTATTTATATGTTCTGGACAGGTTTTTTCGCACCTGCGCTCCAATTACCGCACCTGCGCAATAATTTCCGTACTTGCAGATTTCTCTTACATCCCTTGGGCTCGCACCTACGCTCCAGGTCCCGCACCTGCGATGTCTCTTCTGCGGCCCTTCGTCCGCTTCTGCGGAAATGACCGAATCCTAATTCATCGCATCTGCGGAGCCGCTCTGTCACCTACGGGCTTGCAGATGCGCACACTCCTTCGCATCTGCGATTTCCCAAGCCAACTCCACCTCCGCATCTGCGTCAACCTCACCGCACCTGCGGCAATACCCTCGTAGGTGCGATTACACCAGCAACAGGCCATCTTCAGCAACTCTTCAAACATCCAACTAGGTCCATTAACCACCGAAACACATCCGTGGCCCTGGGGACCTCAACCAAACATACCAACAAGTCCCAAAATATCATACGAACTTAGTCGAATCCTCAAATCACCTCAAACAACATCAAAAACACAAATTACATCCGGATTTAGGCCTAATGAACTTCGAACCAACCAAATTCTATAAACGACGTCAAAACATATCAAACCACGTCCGATTGACTTCAAATTTTGCACACAAGTCATAAATGACACTACTGACCTAGTCCAACTTCCAGAAATCCAATCCGACCCAGACATCAAAAAGTCCACTCTCGGTCAAACTTTTCAAAATTCCAACTTTCGGCAATTCAAGCCTAATTCTACTACGGGCCTCCAAATCACAATCCGGACACACTCCTAAGTCCAAAATTACCCAACGGAGCTAACGGAACCATCAAAATTCAAATCCAACGTCATTTACACATAAGTCAATATCCGGTCAACTTTTCCAACTTAAGCTTCCTAATAAGAGACTAAGTGTCTCAATTCACTCCGAAATAACTCCGGGTCCGAACCAACTAACCCGGTAAGTCATAATACAGCTGTAGAACACAAAGAAAGCAGAAATGGGGGAACGGGGCTACAACTCTCCAAACGACCGGCCGGGTCATTACAGAGGCATGTCAAATAGAGGATTTAATAAGTTCCAACAATTTTTCCAATATAACACATAAGGGTGTCTACGAATTTTATTCGATATAATTTGCACATATATACCAAGTACGTACTGTTTACCTCGCGTAATGGTTTCCAATCACACAATTTCCATATAAGACTCAATGCCTAAGGGGAATTTCCGCCACATAAGGTTGGGCAAGATACTTATCTTTTTGAAGTTAGGCCGATATTCCAAAATAGCTTGCTTGCTTGAATTGACCTCTGGAAAGCTCAAATCTATCAAAATTAATTGTATAACTTCATTAAAATTCATCGAAAACAATTTTGGATAATAAAATGTCGACTAAAAATTTTACATTAACCAAAAGCCAACGCGGGGCCCCGCCTCTCGGAACCCAACATAATTTTCACGAAATCTGGACACCCATTTCGATACGAGTTACCATAGCAATTTTATCAAATTCCAATAAGAACTCGATCTCCAAATCTTAATTTTTTGTTCTTGAAAGGTTTTGCAAGAATCTTGATTTTTTCCATTTAAATCCGAAATAAATTATGAATATAGCCATGTATTAATGAAATATAATCACTTTTGGATATAGGACACTTAACCAAGTCAAAGTCGTGAAGAATTCATCCTAAATCGCCCCAAAATCGACCTCCAAAATCCCAATCAAAAATGGCAAAATGACTGATTTTTGGTCCTTAAATGTTTTTGTCCAGTTCGCTTCTGCGGACAGATTTTTGCGCATTTGCGAGCTAGCTTTTGTGAGACAAACCTCGCAGTTGCGATCCTCACTGGCAGTCCAATTTTCGCACTTGCGGACAGAAGCATCGCATCTGCGATGTCGCTTATGCGACGATGGATCGCTTCTGCGAAAATCATGCCAGCTTCTGCCTTAGTCCGCTTCTGCGTCTTCAAGACATAACACCTGCGATTACGCACGTGCACAAGAATGTCAGCATCTGCAAACTTCCTCTAGCTCTGCCCAGGTCGCTTCTGCAACAATTTTCTCGCTTTTGCGACCAGGACATTGCAGAAGCGATGCACCAGCAGTACAGAAACAACAAAAATTGCAGCAGCATTCTTCAAGTTCAAATTGTTCCGTTAACCACCCGAAATACACCCGAGGCCCTCGGGACCTTAACAAATTATACCAACATGTCCCAAAATGCAGTACGAACTTAGTCAAGGCTTCAAACTATGTCAAACAACGCCGAAATTACGAATCGCGCATCCAATCGAATTATCTGTATTCAAGTCTTCCAACTTCTATATTTTGAGTCGAAATGTATCAAATCAATCCGGAATAACTTTAAATTTTGCACACGAGTCATAAATGACATAATGGTGTTGTTTCAATTTCCGGAATCTGTGACGACCCAAAGGGTCATCACATGTTTTTTTATTCATTCCGTGCTTCCGAGGCCTTGAAAACCTCATTTGGGGTTGCCTCTATTTGCGTGCGCAGTCCGGGCACGTAGCCGGAAAACTTAAATATGAATTCTGTGAGAAAAATGCTAAATTTTGATATTAAATTGAATAAATTTGACTTCGGTCAATATTTTGGGTAAACGGACCCGGACCCGTGATTTGACGGTCCCGGAGGGTCCGTAGGTAAATATGGGACTTGGGCGTATGCCCGGAATCGAATTCCGAGGTCCCAAGCCCTAGAAATGGATTTTTGTGTGAAATTGTTTTCTGGAAATGATTAAGGAAAATGAAAATGAAATTTGATTAAAAGACTGTGGTATCGGGCCCGTATTTTGGTTCTGGCACCCGGTACAAGTCATATATGTGGTTTAAGCCCTTTCGGTAAAGTTTGGTTGAAATCGGACGTCGTTTGACGTGTTTTGGACTTAAAATGGAAAATTTATGTTTTATGAAAATTTGGAAGAAATCATGAGGTTTGAAGCTTGATCTGTTGTTTTTTATGTTATTTTGGCGATTTGATCGCACGAGTAAGTCCGTAGGATGTTAATGAGGTTGTGTGCATATTGGGTTTGGAGCCCCGAGGGCTCGGGTGAGTTTTGGATAGGTGTCAGATTGCATTTTTGCATTTTTGAAAAATCTGGTATCTTCAGTTCTGGTATCTTCGCATATGCGAAGAAGTTCTCGCAAATGCGAGCCTTTGATCGCAAATGCGAGAAGGGGGAATCCTGCCATGGGTCGCAAATGCGACCGTTTGGTTCGCAAATGCGAAAGTGGGCCATGTCGCAAATGCGACTTTTTGCTCGCAAATGCGAAATCTGGGTTTTTCATGAGGGTTCGCAAATGCGTACCCTGGTTCGCATTTCCCATATTTGGTCGGGGTTCGCAATTGCGAACCCCAGTTCGCAATTCCCATATCTGCAACCTGCATTTTTCTATACTTAGTCGAATTTTGAATCATTTTTCACCCCATTTTCAAAATACAACTCCTTAGGCGATTTTTCAAGAGCAAGACATCTTCCAAATCATTTGTAAGTTGATTTTTACTCATTTTCTTCAATCATTAACATCATTTAACATGTTTTCCACTTAAAATCAAGGATTTCCATGGGTGAAATTGGGGGTTTTGGGTAGAACCTAAGTTTTTCAAAAATTGGGGGTTTGGACCTCAATTTGAGGTCCAATTTCAAAACAAATTACATATTTGAGTTCGTGGGGGAATGGGTAACCGGGTTTTGGTTCAAGCCTCGGGTTTGGACCACGTGGGCCCGGGGGCAATTTTTGAATTTTTGGGAAAAACTTTGAGAAATTCATTTTTATGCATTCAAATTGATTCATTTAGTATTTATTAATGCAATTAAGTAATTTGTGGCTAGATTCGAGCGGATTGGAGGTGGAATTACGGGGTAAAGCCATAGTTGAGGCTTTAGTTGAGTTCAAGGCATCGAGGTAAGTGTTTGGTTTAACCCTAGCTTGAGGGAATAGGAGTTGAGTCTTGCTTGCTACTTTCTAATCGATCGAGTACGATGTATAGGCATGGTGACGAGTTTCTAAACATTGGTGTCTAGCATGACCGTGAGTCCTTATATTGCGGATATTTTTGGTTTGGTTATAACTTCCATGTTGATTGATGACTTCTATATGTTGCAATAGTATGAGAAAGGAAATTTTGATCTTTAAGTTTCGTGGAGCGTTGGGTCGAGCTGAAATACAGTTTGTGAGATTTTATGAGATAAGTAAATCTTTGGAGCATTGGCTCAAGTGATGATGTAAATTATGAGGTGAAAGCGAAAGAAGAGAATGAGTTATTGAGTTGCTCCCTTGCTGGGATTTATTGTGTAAATTGTGTTCCCTTGCTGGGATTTATTGTGTAAAATGTGTTCCCTTGCCGGGATTTATTGTTCAACTGTGCTCCCTTGCCGGAATTTCTAGTATAAACTATTAATCCCCTTGCCCCTTTTGTCTGTGATTGTTGTTTGGGTGAGGATGAGTGTAAAGCACGAAGGGTGATGTCGTGCATTATTTGTTTATGGTAAGGAAAGAGTGTAAAGCACGAAGGTTGATGTCGTGCATTGTTTGCTTATTATGAGAAAGAGTGTTAAAGCACGAAGGGTGATGCCGTGCAGCACGATGTACCATTCTGTGCCGATTCTATTGATATATGTGAGGAATGAGAGTAAAAGCACGAAGGGTGATGCCGTGCACATGCTATTGCTTGGTGAGTATGAGAGTAAAAGCACGAAGGGTGATGCCGTGCATTGGTTGAATTTTGTTTCATTACATACTATTGAGTTGTGCTGTTTTCCTTTATTACTGGACGACTCTTATTTGGAAATTATTATACTCCCCACAGCATGCTTCCCCTCCCATATTGTTTATCTGTTTTGTATTTCGATTCCGCTGTATATATAAATATGAAATTGCACAGGTTTATGTGGTAGTCTGGTCTAGCCTCGTCACTACTTCGCTGGGGTTAGGCTAGACACTTACCAGCACATGGGGTCGGTTGTGCTTATACTACACTCTGTGCTATTTTGCACAGATCCAGATTTCGAGCAGCAATAGCAGCAGCACTAGGGTGGGAGCAGGCCTTCAGTCCGGTGAGACCCGAGGTAGCCTTGCAAGCGTCCGCAGGCCCGGCGTCTCCCTTGTTCTCTCTTTTTAGCCTGTTGCCTCATTGTATTCGAGACAAACAGCTTATGTTTTCTTTCAGACGTTTGTATTTAGTATTTCTTAGCAGTTCGTGAGTATTGTCACACCAGTCCTGGGTAGAGGCTTATATTGACTATTCCGCATTTTGATTCAGTTCTATAATTAAGACTTCCGCTGCTATTTAATTTCGTTGTTTTTATATTGTTACCATGAATTGTTAAAAGGGATTATGTCGTAAATGGAAAGTAATTAAATTTGGCTTGCGTAGCTCTCATTAGTAGGCGCCATCACGACTCCCGAGGGTGGGAAATCCGGGTCGTGACAGAATCGAAATCCGACCACGTTATCAACAATTCGACATTCGATCGAACTTTCCAAAAAATCTTCTATTTTCCAACTTTCGCCAAAATGCGTCGAATTGTCCTACGGACTTCCAAATCCAAATACGGACATGCACCTAAGTCCAAAATCACCATACAAAGCTATTGGCATCATCTAATCTCCATTCCGGAGCCGTTTGCTCAATAGTCAAACTCCGGTCAACTCTTTTCATTTAAGCTTCAAAATGAGAATTGTTCTTTCTTTATTTCTGAATCTTCCGAAAATTAAAATCGACCGCACACACAAGCCATAATACGTATTACGAAATTGCTCGGGACCCTAAGTCACTGAATAGTAGTTTTTAAAATGATAAGTCGGGTCACTACAATAATCATACCAGTAGCGTCTTTAAGTTGCAGCGTTTATTGAATTAAACTTACCATACAGTAAAGATGATGTGCATCCAAGGTTACGTAATATACACCAGTTTTCATTACAACAAGTTTTAGCTGAAAACTTTGCTCTCCGATCCTTATTAACACTAAAACAGCCACTTCTCACAAGTACCGAATTATAGCTTATGAAAAATAAGTGGAGCACCATGCTGAGATTTTGTAGTTAAAATAGAATGAGGTGCACGTGCATAAGATGGAGAGCATGCTAAGGGGTGTCAATTGACACTCCTTCGCCGGAAAATTACATTATATTGTTTAGCTAAGATCAACATATATATATATATATATATATTGAATACTCTTATTTTCTTAATATTTTTACTGTGCTCGAAAAAGAAGAAGACAACTTTCATTCATGTGTAAAAAATCGAAATGTACATTGTGTTCTGTGTCAGACCTTTTCGGTCTAATTATATGTGACCCGTCCCAACTATACAAATGTGAAGAGTAGTTTTCAGAAACTACTATTATTTAGTGGTTATTAACTTTCTATAGCTGCCATCATAATTACTTCCTATAGCTACTATTCAGTTGTTACGGTAGTAGATTCACATTCGTGCTACTGTATTCATGAATACAGTAGCAAAAATCACCTACAAAATAGGGAAGTCCAGGCGTACGTGCTATATTCGCTGTATTCACGTCATGTATTCATGAATACGGTAACGACAATCACCTTAAAAATAGGCCTGTCCACCTGTCTATGTCACGACCCGGAATCCCAACCTCAGGGGCCATGATGGAGCCCAACATCTACTTGCTAGGCAAGCCAACGTGAACGGAAAATTTACCGATTTTAACAATTACCAGCAAGATAATAACAATGGAAACGATATAAGCCTAAAGCATCGTATGATAATACTGAATAGCGAGTCTAAACATAACCCAGAAACAGGTGTCACGAGTACATGAACATTTAGAGTGCTACAAATATGGTCTGAATAAAATACACTATTTTGAAACTCAAAAAAACAGTAAAGATAGGTAGGAAGGGGACTTCAGGGCTACGAACGAAGTGCAGCTGTACCTTAAGTCTCCGTTAACAACTGGATCCGAGCAAAAGCTACTGAACGCTGCTAGGACCCACTCCTATATCTGCACAAGAAGTGCAGAGTATAGCATGAGTACAACAGACCCCATGTACTCTGTAAGTGCCGAGCCTAACCTCGACGAAATAGTGACGAGGCTAAAGCTTACACTAACGTGTACGCAACAATAATAATAATAACAGGGAAAGAAAACGGGAAATGAAAGTATGGCAGTTAATTTATGATAATGAACTCAAACCTCGCTATCAGAAAGCCAAGAATAACAAACCTCGTAATCTCATATAATAATGGCGAAATTAACACAATAACATCAACAAGTACAACACACACACAATCCGTTACGGCGTGTAACCCGATCCCACCCTAACATCTTTTACAAATATCAAGAATAACGTAAATAATTCATTGCGGCGTACAACCGGATCCCACCGTATCACCAGTAATCAATATCATAATCCTCGCTTATGCCACCATATCATCATTAATCAATATCATATTTCTTCTTTATTCCATCATATCATCATTTATCAATATCAATTATTACATACACAAATCGTTGCAACGCGTAGCCTGATCCCACCATATCATCATTTATCAATATCGTAATCCTCCCTTATTATACCATTTCTCAAACCAATGCAGCATGCAATCTGATCCACAAACAATTTCAATAAACGCAAACAATCCAGTACCTCAATTTACAAGAATTCCTACCATCAAAGGGTATGAGTGCATGGCAATAAAGGAACCACGTAATAATCAAGGAATGCATCAATTATCACAAAAATAATGAGACAAGTAAAACATGTAACAATCAAGGTGTGCAAGTAATTTAATAAAAGGCAAGTAGCATATAGGCATGGAATCATGGAAGGGACGAACAATTGAATACAAGAATAATTAAATGACAAATAGCAAATTATGGCATAGAAAGGAATTAAAGCATGTAACAATTAATGCTTGGAAGAAGATAAATCACGACATAACAAGAAACATGGAAGCAAATATCTTAACAGCGTATATACACTCGTCACCTCACATATACGTTGTTTCCTCAAGTAATCCACATAAAACATAGTTTACGTTTTCCTAATTCCCTCAAGTCAAGGATAGATCAAGCATTTACCTCGCTCTGCAATCAGCTCAATCAGGGCATTTCCTCTAAAATTTACCTCCCAACCAACCGAATCTTACCAAAATCGACCCAATGTCATCAAAAAATGCTAGGAGAATCAATTACAATATATATAGCTAAGATCTTTACACTTTTCCCAAACGTCAACAAAAGTCAACTCGAGGCTTGCCCGGTCAAAATTCGAGTCCAATGATAGATTCCAACTACCCATGACCCACGAGTTCATATGTGTGACGAGTTTCAAAATCTGAGTCCAAATCGACTCTCATAACTCAATTTCTTATTTTTCAAAAACTTGACAAGGTTTTACAGTTTTTCTCTTTGATTCACATGATTTTGATGTTAAAATCTAAGATAAATTGATGGAATATTCTTAGAAATGGATTAGAATCATTTATCAGAACTTTGTAGATGCAATTCCCTCTTCAAAATTGCCTACTACTGAGTCAAGGGTTCCAAAATATGAAAGTGAGGCTAAAAATCCCGTCCGTCAAATTTTTGTCCAGTCGTAGGTGTGGCAAATGCGACCTGGGACTCGCAAATGCGAGCCCCGCAAATGCGAAGAAGTCATCGGAAAAGCAAACTCATCATATCCCTGCTGTCATCGCAATTGCGACGACAGGTTTGCAAATGCGAACATTGGATCTTCCAAAAGCGATCAAATGATTGCAAATGCGATCACTGCTGATCCCAGGCCACTTTTGCAATTGCAACCAATGGGTTTGCACATGCGACCCTAACGGACTAGGCCATACATCGCAAATTTGACTTCCAACCTCGCATTTGCGAAGAATACCAGTTCACACAAGCAACACCAAAACTCTCCTAAATACTCCGTAATGCGTCCGAAACTCACCGGAGCATCTTGGGCTCCAAACCAAACATGCGCACAAGTGTAATAACATCATATGAGCTCTCTCGCGCGATCAAAACACCAAAATAACACACATAGCCATGAATCAGACATCAAAATATATATAATTTTCAATGAAACTTAAGAACCTTCAAATTTACAACTGGTCGTGTGAATCACGTCAAATCAACTCCGTTTTGCACCAAATTTTGCAGACAAGTCATAAATAGTAAACTAAACATATACCAAGTTTTGGTACGAAAATCCAAGCCCAGTAGCAACAAAGTTAAATTACAGTTAAACTTAGGAATTCTTTAAACCTTCGAATTACTAGTTTAAAACAAATCACGTTAAACCAAGTTAGGGACTTCCGAATTCAATTTCGGGCATACGCCCAAGTCACGAATCACGACATGGACCCACCGTGACCATCAAAACACTGATCCGGGTGCGTTTACACAAAATATTGACCGTAGTCAGCTCAAATAATTTTAAGACAAATATTCATATTTTCTTCAATTTTTCAGATAAAGACTTTCCGGAACAAGACATGGACTGCACACGCCAATGGAGAATCTCTAAAAGGAGCTAATTGACGCCTTAGAACACTTAGATAAAGGCTAAAACTCAAAATGAACTATTGGGTCATCACATTCTCCACCTCTAAAACAAACGTTCGTCATCGAATGGACATTGAAAGGTACTTGGACTGGTGAAAAGTTATAGGTATCTACACCGTGTGTCAGACTTAGACTCCCACGTGGCTGCCTCGATCAGCTGACTTATCCACTACACTCAAACTGAAGGATAACTTTTTGACCTCAACTTTCGGACCTGCCGGGCTAGAATGGCCACCGGCTCCTCCTCATAAGTCAAATCCTTGTCCAATTGGACTGAGCTGAAATCTAACACGTTGGAAGAATCACTGTGATATTTTCGGAGCATGAAGACATGGAACATCGGGTGGACTACTAATATAGTAGGTGGCAATGCAAGCTTATAGGCCACCTTACCCACTCTCGAAAGAATCTCAAAGGGTCTGATATACCCATGGCTCAACTTGCCGTTCTTTTCGAACCTCATCACACCCTTCATGGGTGAAACCCAAAGTATACCCTCTCTCCAACCATCAATGCAACATCACAACCTCTCCGATCGGCATAACTCTTGTACCTAGACTAAGCTGTGCGAAATCGATCCTGAATCATCTCGACTTTTTCCAAGGCATCCTAAACCAAATCGGTACCCAACAACTGAGCCTCTCCCGACTCAAAGCAACCAACTGGTGAACAACACTGTCTCCCAGATAGTGCCTCATTGGGAGCCATCTGAATAGTCGATTGCTAGCTGTTGTAGGCAAACTCTGCAAGTGACAAGAACAGATCCTATGAACCCCTGAAATCCATAACGCAGGCGCGAAGCATATCCTCCAATATCTGAACGGTGTGCTCAGACTGTCCGTCCGTCTGTGGTGAAATGCTGTACTCAACTCAACCAGTGTGCCAAACTCATGTTGTACGAACCTCCAGAGTGCGAGGTGAACTGCGTACCCTGATCAGAAATGATAGACACCGACACACCGTGAAGATGAACGATCTCATGGATATAGATCTCAACCAGCAACTCTGAAGAATAGGTACCTGCTACTGGTATGAAATGTGCCGACTTGGTCAACTTGTCCACAATGACCTATACTACGTCGAATTTCTTCGAAGTCCATGGGAGGCTAACAAAAAATTCAATGGCAATACGCTCCCACTTCCACTTGCGTATATCAAGCTTCTGAAGCAAACCGCCAAGACTCTGATGCTCGTACTTTGCTTTCTGGAAATTCAGACACCGAGCCACATGTGTAACTATATCGTTCATTTTTCTCCATCAATAATGCTGCCTCAAGTCCTGATACATCTTGGCGGCACCCGGATGAATGGAATACCGCAAACTTTGGGACTCTTCAAGAATATACTCACAAAGCCCATCCACATGGGGCATACAAATCTGACCCTACATCTGCAACACCCAATCATCTCAAATAGTAACCTGCTTCGCACCACCGTGCCGCACCATGTCCTTAAGTACAATCAAATGGGGGTAATCATATTGACACCCTCTGATGAGCTCAAACAAAGAAGTCCAAGAGACTTTGCAAGCTAGAACACGACTAGGCTTCGAAAGTTCAAACCTCACAAACTGATTAGCCAAAGCCTGAACATCTAATGCTAGCAGTCTCTTACCAACTGGAATATATGCAAGGCTACCTATACTTGCAGCCTTTCTACCTAAGTCACCGGCCACCATATTGGCTTTCCCGGGATGATGCAAAATGGTGATATCATAGTCTTTCAATAGCTCCCACCACCTCTGATGCCTCAAGTTGAGATACTTTTGCTTGAACAAATACTGTAGACTCCGATGATCCATGAACACCTCACACAACACGCCATAGAGGTAATGCCTTCAAATCTTTAGTGCATGAACAATAGCTTCCAACTCTAAGTCATGAATGGGGTAATTATTCTCATGTACCTTCAACTGCCGTGACGCGTATGCAATCACCCTAAAATCGTGTATCAATACTACACCGAGCCCAATACGCGATGCATCAAAATACACCGTTTAGGATCCTCAACCTTTGGGAAACACCTACACTGGCGTTGTAGTCAAGGCAGTCTTGAGTTTTTGAAAGGTCAACGCACACTCATCTGACCACCTGAATGAAGCATCTGGGTCAATTTAGTCAATGGGGCTGCTATGGGTAAAAACCCCTCTACGAACTGGCGATAATATCCCGCCAAGCCTAGGAAACTTCGAATCTATGTAGCTGAAGTAGGTCTAGGGCAGTTCTGAACCGCCTCAATCTTATTAGGATCCACTCTTATGCCCTCGGCCGATACAACATTCCCCAAAAAACCGATCAAGTCCCTAAAACTCACACTTTGAAAACCTGGCATATAACTGACTATCGCTAAGAGTCTGAAGTACAATCCGAAGATGCTACATGCTACTCTCGACTGCGGAAGTAGATCAAGATATCACCAATGAATACGATCACAAAAGAGTACAAATAGGGGTTAAATACTCGGTTCATCATTATTACATCCCATACTTTTGTATGTTGATTTGTCGTAAGATAATTGACATAAGTTCAAGGAAAGGAATATTTTTGAGGTTATAAATATTTATACTATTTATAACAAGTGATAAGTAAGTATCGTAAAGGTCTGAAGGTAAACAAATCAAAGAAAATGAGTTTCGTCAATGTTTGACGTTTTGGGATAAAATACGGTCCAAGCTATAATACCCTGTATTTATGGACTAGTTCTATACCACATGAACATTATAGTATGGTATATGAAATATGTTAAACATGATTAGTATTTAAGTGAAATGAGATCCATAAATTATGCGTGTAATTAGTTAAGTCCCCAGACCCCACCTGTTGGGATCATATTGGGTTTTTTGTTGTTGTTGTGTAATTAGTTAAGTGGGAAAGTGTAGTAGATGTACTTAAATTGTTCGGAATTATTGGATGACTATTATTGCACATGGACCATATATATGAATGAGCAGAAAGTGACACTTATATACAAGCATACGAGAGTGAGGTCTAAATTTTGATGATGATTCATTAGGTGTGCACCTAGAGGATTACACGTATAGAATGAAAAGGTGCTCTCCAATGCTAGCAGCGTAACATCCCGTACTTTAGTGTTAGGATGAGTCGTAGTAATCCATATGAGTTAGCGATGATTAAGGTCGTACATAAAGTTATATATGCAAGACCACGTATATTTGATGTATTTCGAAAACGTTATATATTGCCTTGATGTGGTACTTTCTTTTTGTAAATGTTGGGTAAATATGATTTTCAAAAGTAGTTAGTATGCTATTTCTTGATAAGTTTAGTTAAACATATGATACGAGGAAGTTTATAAATGAGATTTTCTTTATTATAAGAATAGAAATTATCATTTAGTAAGAAAACTATCTTTTTACCGTTTTGACAACAAATAGTACAAAAATAGGCACCCTATATATTAGGTTGGAAAAAATAGAATTTGATAAAATATAATTTTTGAAGTATTAGTATATGTCCTAATTTTATAAAATACCCATGATTTATTAATAGCAGTGAGTAAAAGACCATATATTTGTCCAATTTTTGTACAACAATTGGTTACAATAGTAGAGTAATGTAATTAGAGGTGAGAGCTACGTGTCATGTGTTTAGGAATTGGGAACAAATGTTCATAGTAATTACCACTATGCATGCCTTACTTCCACGTGTTTTTGGTCTTATCATGTGAGCTATTATCTTTAATCTGGTCCAATATAAGAGAATAACTCTTGGTTATTATATGACCTTTTCTATCATTTTGTATTGGAAGAATAACAAGAAGCTTCTCACGATGCTCTTAGCCTTGAACAAATTTTATGATACCAAAAAAATTACTACGAGAATATTCAAAGTGAGGTTGATTCAGGAATCAATCATGATTGTTTCTATGACAATTTCACGACTATAACATCGGTTTTCTCCGGACCTTAGAAAGTCGGAGATTACTTCGTAGTGAAGAAAGGTGTAGGGAAGCATTAACGAAGGCGACCCATATTCGACTCATCATGTATGACCTTCTACGAGCTCGTAATAGCAATTAAGGTATGTTAAGGCTAATCCTTCCATCTTTGGCATGACCAAAGTAACAAAATATAAACGTAATATTATTCCATAAATGGTTCTACTCTTAGTAGTTAAGGATGTCTATGTTATTCATTATTGTAAAATGATATTCAAGCATGTCTAAGTATGTTCCTAAGTCTATATAGAGGCATACGATAACGATGTAATGTTTATCATATAGTGTTATATGTATCTTCATTTACCACCGAGTTAGGGCCGATCGGGCAGTCATGCATTTACCACCGAGTTACGGCCGGTTGGGCAGTCATGCATCTTTATTTACCACTGAGCTACGGCCGGTCGGGCAGTCATGCATTTACCACCAAGCTACGGCCAGTCGGGCAGTGAAGTATCTTCAATTACCACATAGTTAAGGCCGATCAGGCAGTCATGCATTTACTACCGAGCTATGGCCGGTTGGGCAGTGATGCATCTTGATTTACTATCGAGCTACAGCCGGTCGAGCAGTCATGCATTTACCATCGAGCTACGATCGGTTGGGAAGTCATGCATCTTCGTTTACCATCGAGCTACGGCCGGTCGGGCAGTCATGCATTTACCACTGAGCTACAACCGGTTGGGCAGTCATGCATCTTCATTTACCACCGAACTACGTCCGGTCAGGCAGTCATGCATTTACCACCAAGCTACGACATGTTGGAGAGTCATACATCTTTATTTACCATTGAGCTACGACCGGTCGGACAATCATGCATTTACCACCGCACTACGGCCAGTCGGGTAGTTACCACTGATCAGTTGGGCAATCATGTTACGATATGGATAATAGTCCCAATAAGAGGCATTATATATATATATATATATATATATATATATATATATATATATATATATATATATATATATATATATATATATATATATA
>NC_031995.1:89288142-89295740 GCF_001879085.1 Nicotiana attenuata | reverse complement strand
TATATATATATATATATCTTATACGGTGGCACTTAAGAGGTTCAAGTTGATTATTATATCTCTCTCATTAATATTGACTTATTGTTCTGTTTCAGGTTTTTCTTACATACTCGGTACATTATTCGTACTGAAGTCTTTTTGTTGTGGATGTTGCATTCATGCTTGCAGGTGTAGGTAATCAGTTTGACGAGCCCTAACAGTAGATGAGGTTAGCATTCAGCGAAGTATCGGTAAGACTCCACTTCATTTCGGAGTGCAGTCGACTCTATAAGTCATCGTGTTAGAGTTTTGCTATAGACGTATGGGTAGGAAGGGGCCGTGTCCCGACCATTTTTAGATGTCAAATACTCTTAGAGGCTTTGTATACACAGGGTCATTATGTATAGTATATTAGAGGCCTTGACGACCATTGTGTATTCATGTTTTAAGTACAATGGTTCACTGATACAGCGTTTTCCCACTTACAGTTATACATTATGAGTTGTTGGCATGTTGGACCGTGATAGTTACCAAAAGAATGACTTTGGCCGACTCAACCTATGTATGTTCTAGTTTTCGTCGAGCGATCATGAGTTATAGAGTGGTTCGCTCGGGCCAGTACAGCATCGGGGTTCCAGCTACACAATAAGAAACTTGATCTTTAGCGACCACTTCTTAACGAAGAGACATGAATGCGGCCGTTATAAGTGTACTAATCATGACTAATTTTTTCTCCGGTCGTTAGAGCCAATTTTTAGTTCAGCATTAACGAAGAGAAAATATTTGCTCCTTTAAAAGTATAATATCAGGCCATAAAACTAAATTAATCAACAAACATTAAGACGCTACTTTTTCCCTCTTTTTTTTCCCCAACTCCATACTCCACCACCCCCGCTCCAAAATAAAGGGGAAAAAAAGAACCCTAAGCCATTCTCTCTGTTTTCAAAGAGTAAATTATACGGTTGAAACTAATTTGCTCATCACCTGCGACTGATAAAAAATCGATCTACTTCTCTTTCTATTCAAGGTCAGTCTCCGCCAAATCACTAAACCTGCAGTAGAAATTATGGAGTGTGAAACTGAGTATTTTTTTACTGTTCCAATTATCTCTTTGTTGATCGTATTTATTATCTTTTACAGAAACTGTGATGGTTTAGTAATCTACTTTTGAGTATTATAATGGAAGTTCATGCGATGGTTTGGCAATCTAACAGTTCTAGCGATGTTGTTTTGCTTTTCTGTTGTTGATTATTTGTTTTCACTATCCATCTTGAGTTTTTTACCCCCGATTACATATTCTGGAAAGTTAGGCATGTAGGGTATATTATTATAAAGTATCTGTAACATAATCCATGTCAAATAACCTGCAAGATGTCCAACTTGAAGCTTGTTGAATTATGTGAATCCACTAAATTAAAAGCTTAAGCTATCTGAGAGTTGATACGTTTATTTAGTTATTTGAAATTTGCAAGACAACCCCTGATGTGAGGGCTTGATCCAAGCGTGTAGAAGTATTTTGTTGATGAGTGAAAGTTAGATTCAAATCTAGTACTTTTGCATACTTTGGACCATTTAAATTGTATGAATTGTCTGCATCTGTTATTACATGTTGCTTTCGTTCGGTTTTTTGATTGCATTACTTAGTGTTAGCCTTGTATTTTCGCTCCGGCTTTTTGATTTGTTTGCTTATTGTTGCCCCTTCCATTTATCTTTCCTGAGCCGAGGGTCTATCGGAAACAACCTCTCCGCCTTCTTAAAGGTAGGGGTAAGGTATGCATACACAGTACCCTCTCTAGACCGCACTTGTGGGATTATACTGGATTTATTGATGTTGTTGTTATTGTTTCTACATTGGATCACACATTATTTAGAAACTATATTAGGGGGAGCAAGATAAATATTTGAAAAAAAAGAGTTAAAGAGAAAATGGAAACTTTGAGTGTTACTAGGGAAGGACACCAATGTCAAAGTTCAGTTGATGGTTGCAAAATCAAGTTAAATTAGATGACTTGAAAGAAGTTTGAGAAAAAGAAAAGAAGAAGAAAAGAAGACTTAAATCCATGAATCTCATACATATTCGTATTTCACAATGACTTAATCCAACTCGTTGAAATAGTAGAGATGTTTATCATGCTTGATATTGAAACGACCCGGCCGGTCGTTTTGAGAATTAACGCCCTGATCCCCTATTAACTGCTTTCTCCGTGTTTATTTCTGCTATTGTGATTTGTCGGGAAGATTCGTTTTGAGTTTCAGAATGTTTTGGGACACTTAGTCCCTAAATGAGAGCTTAAGCTTTAGAATTTGGACCGTAGTCAGAACAGTGTGAAGACGGCCTCGGAATGGGTGATTTCGGGCTTAGGGGCGTGTTCGGATTGTGTTTTGGAGGTCCGTAGCTTATTTAGGCATGAAATGCCGAAAGTTAAATTTTTCAAGTTTCCGGATCGATAGTAAAATTTTGATATTGGGGTCGGAATCCGATTCCAAAAGATGGAATAGCTCCGTAGTGTTCAATGTGACTTGTGTGCAAAAATTGGGGTCAATCGGACATGGTTTGGTGGGTTTCGGCATCGGTTATAGGATTCTTGAGATTTCAAGTTCATTAGGCTTGGAATGGAGGGTGATTCGTGATTTTTGCGTTGTTCGATGTGATTTGAGGGTGGGACGAAGTTCGTATGATGTTTTAGGATTGGTTGGCATGTTTGGTTGAGGTCCCGGGGGTCTCAGATGAGTTTCGGATGCTTAACAGGAGTTGATTTGGACTTAGGCATTTGCTGATATTGCTGAACCTGCTATAACCGCACGTGCGTATGTTGGACCGCAGGTGCGGCTCCGCAAAAGCGGCTTGGTAGCCACAAAAGCGAGTTTGGCCTTGTGCTCCAGGGATCGCAAATATGGCTGGGAAACTGCAGATGTGGGACCGCAAATGCGGCCCCAGCCCGGATAAGTGGATTTCGCACCTGCGATGCTTTTCCCGCAGGTGCGGGATCGCAGATGCGGCCCCATGACCGCCGAAGCGGAAATCGCTGGGCAGAAATATGAAATTTCGAGGGTCAAATTCGATTTTGAGCTTGGGGCAAGGTGATTTTGTGAGGATTTTGAAGAGAAAATCAGTGGGTAATGATTCCTAACTCCTTTTTGATTATATCCCATTAATCTAAACTTAATTTCGTCATTGAATTTCGGATTTGGGTGAAAAAATTGGGTAATTCTTAGGCCGAATTTTGGGATTTTGATCGAGATTTTGGTATCGGATTTGAGTGATTTTGGTATGGTTAGACTCATGAGTGAATGGGTGTTCATAATTCGTAATTTTTACCCGATTCCAAGACGTGGGCCCGGCGAGGATTTTTGGCGTTTTTCTATTTTGTTGCCTTAGCTTTGATTCCTTTAGCTAAACTCGTTGTTTGTAGTTATATTTACTGAAATTGATTTGGATAGATTTGGGCCACTCGGAGTTGGATACTCGTGGCAAAAGCGGATTTCAGATTGATTGAGCTTGGTTCGAGCTAAGTGGGTTGCCTAACCTTGTGTGGGGCAACTCCCCTTAGGATTTTGGTGCTGTTGTTATATGAATGCCGTGTACGTGAGGTGACGAGTGCGTACACGTGCTGATTGTTAAGAAACCCCATTTTCATTAAGTAAATATCCGTGTTTCCTTTTGATTGAGCAATACTTGTACTTGAAGTTTCCTATTTAGCTTAGGAAAGCATGATTATGTGACTTAACTGCCTTACCTGCTTTAACTGCTTCATGGATTCTGTGTAGCATGTTTAGAGTAGAAATTCCTGTTTATCTTGATACGAACTTTAATAGAACTGTAGATTTCTTTCTTGAGACTATTGTGTGTTTATTTTGGGACTACGGGACGGTATCCCGGGAGATCCCCCTTGCTTGTTTTCTTTGGGATTACGGATTGATATTCCGGGAGATCCCCCTGTACCTTTATATTTGGGACTACAGGACAATATCCCGGTAGATCCCCCTGTACTGGCTATTTTCTTTTGGACTACGGGACGGCATCCCGGGAGATCCTCTGCACATTTATGTTTGGGACTACAGGACATTATCCCGGGAGATCTCCCTATTGTTATCACTGCTTAATGAGTTATTCCTTTCTGAGATTTCACCTTTATTTTACTGTTAGCATCTTTAATTATACTGTCACATTCTATACTGTTTTACCTTATTATATATTTATATAACTAGTAGGGCCCTGACCTTCCTCGTCACTACTCGATCGAGGTTAGGCTTGGCACTTACCGGGTACCATTGTGGTGTACTCGTGCCCTTTCCTGCACATGTTTTTTCGTGTGGAGATCCAGGTTCTTCTGCTCAGCCGTACAATCTGTGAGGCAAGGCGATTTCAGAGACTTCGAGGTATATCTGCCTCGTCCGCAGACCTAGAACTCCCTTTCTACTCTTCCTACAGCTATAGACTTTTCCCTCTATATCCTTTGTTATTAAATTTTTTTAGTTAGTAACCTTATGTAATTTTCTTCAGCTTGTGATTCATGAGATTCTGGGTTTTGGGAGTATTTTTGTCCAGTTTGAGAGAGTGTTATTGTATATGCCGAGCGACATTATAACCTTCTTTATTATATTACTCGTAATTTGCTAGTTTTTTACCTTTTTATTCTTTTTCCGCTAAATGTTAGGCTTACCTAGTTGTAAGGACTAGGTGCCGTCACGACAGTTCATGGACGGAGAACTTGGGTCGTGACAAGTTGGTATCAGAGCTCTAGGTTCATAGGAGTCATGAATCACAAGCCGGTTTATTAGAGTCTCGCGGATCGGTACGGAGACGTCTGTACTAATCCATGAGAGGCTATGTAACTGTTAGGAAAATTCCAATTCATTTGATTTCCTTGTCGTGCGAGATTTTAGATATCAAAATTCTAGACCTCTATCTTCTATTCTCTCACAGATGATGAGGACACGTGCCACCAGAGATGATCAGACACCCATGCTCCCTTCTAGAGCCGCCAGAGGTCGGGGTCGGGGTAGAGGCCGAGGACGCGCACGTGGTGCAGCTAGAGCACCCACGCGAGCTGCTACAGAGGAGCCACCAGCAGCTCCAGTCGGAGCCCAGGCGCCTGACACGCCTACTGCTACTACTACTCCAACTCTCCAGGAGACCCTTGCACAGTTCATGAGCATGTACACCACTCTAGCTCAGGCAGGGTTACTTCCCCTTGTTGCATCCACATCTCAGGCCGGGGGAGGAGCACAGACTCCCGCCGCCCGCACTCCTGAGCAGCGAGTGCATGTTGATCAGGTCCCAGAGATTATACCAGCACCGCCAGTAGCCCCAGTTTAGCCCGAGGATAGGGCAGTAGCTTTAGAGAAGGAGCAACAGAGGCTTGAGAGGTTCAAGAAGCACCAGCCTCCTACATTCAGTGGTCTAGCATCGGAGGATGCTTAGGGATTTCTGGAGGAGTGCCTCCATATCCTTCGCACTATGGGTATATCAGGATCGAGTGGGGTTTCTTTAACTGCTTCCAGCTTCGAGGAGCAGCCTATCAGTGGTGGCGTACTTTTGAGTTGGACAGGCCAGTTGAGGCAACTTCCCTTACATGGATTCAGTTTTCAGATATGTTCTTGAGGGAGTATGTCCCTCAGAGCCTCAAGGAAGCATGGCGCGCGGAGTTTGAGCATTTGCATCAGGGTTCTATGACTGTTTCGGAGTATGCTGTCTGTTTCAGTGACTTGGCTAGGCATGCATCGGTCTTGGTTTCTACGGTTCGCGAGAGAGTTCGCCGGTTTATTGAGGCGCTTATCGCTAGCATCAGATCCAGCATTGCCCGGGAGTTGGAGATGGACATTTCTTATCAGCAAGTGGTTAGAATTGCTAGGACAGTAGAGGGCATGCATGCTCGGGATAGAGAGGAGAGAGAGGCCAAGCGGTCTTGAGAGCCATTATTTTGGTGCTTGTGCGCCAGCTGCAGTTCGCATGGTAGGGCTTATATGAGTCGCCCTTTTCATTCAGCTCTTCCAGCAGCCAGTGGTATTCCAGCTCCTCCTAGACCTCAGAAGACTTATTATGCTCCTCCGGTATCTAGTGTGCCTCCTGCACGGAGTGCTTTCAGTGGTCAGTCCAACAGACCTGGCCCGAGCCAGTCACAGCCGCCATGTACACCTAGATCTTGTTTTGAGTGTGGCGACACACGCCTTATGGTGAGAGATTGGCCCAGACATAGGTGGGGTGCACCTCCGCAGACTTCTCAGCCACAGCGTGCTCCTTAGAGTTCCCAGGCTATGATTACAGTGTGAGTATGTGATTTTTGCCCTCTTAGAAATGCTCCTACAAAATTAAAGAAGTAGGTTTTTTCCAAATTGTTTTCAATTTTATAGGGGTTTTGTAGGCTTTTATTAATTGTTTGCATTTTTGTGCACGTTTAATTTTGTTAAAATCATGAAAAATGCCCCCAAAAATGTCAAAAATATCATGCATTGCATATTAGATTTTGTGTTCATATTTTTAGGATTAATTGGTTAATTAATTGATTTATTAAAATGAAAATCACAAAAATATCATTCATTTTTACATTTTTAGCTTTTAATGATAAATTAGTAATTTCCTCTTCATTAATTTAGGTTTAACTAATTCTGTATTATTATAAATAGATGATTAGTTTAATTTTATAATTTAGATTAATTTAGGATCAAAGTTAGAATTTAATTAATTTAGTTAGGATTTTTATTTACAAAAATTAAAGAAAAGAAAAGAAAAAATAAGAAAGAAAACCAAAGTAAAGGGCTGGTTTTTTTTGGGCCACCCAAGAGACCAAAATCAATGGCCCAAATCCCATTTCTTCTCTAAATCCGCCCAAGCCCAATTTCAGTCCGTATACGGCAAAATCGGAGGGTCCAATTTCCCATCTTTTAAGCATCTCGAAAGATCGACTCAAAGCCTCGAGGCTGCAAAGATGCGCTCGAGTCTTCTCGCTCGGGGCCCTTTGGCACCCGGCCTTGGCAGGATATTGATCGGGGCTAAAGCAGAAATAGGAGTTCCCAAGACACAGCTAAATCAGTCACGGCTAAGTCTGGAAAAGCATAGCCAGGCTACTCTGAGCCCTACTCGAGGCGTCATTTCAGTCGTCCCATCTCCACACCTTTACAGCTAATGTGTACCTTACCGTCTAAACTTCTTCCCATCTATATAAAGGGGATTATAATTATTTTGTAGAGGAAGGATGTTGCTCCAAAGGCTCTAAATAAAATATATGATAACTCTCTCTCTTTCTCTCTAAGATACTCTCTCGACACTGTTGATTATTTCTTATTATTTTCGTACTTGTTCCACATTCATTGCTCATTTATTGCTTATCATTGGCTATAAAGAGCCTCCTTTAATATTATTGCATCTGTTAGCCCTTCCCCAATTTCCCCCGATAGCTCGAGCCCAAGCTCGAGACTCGACCTCGAGGCCCCAAATCGACCAGCTTGAGGCCCAGAACGGCTATCTCTCGGTTCAATTACTGCTTCATTTTAGCTCGCATCTCACCTTCAAATTACACACTCACAGCACAACTGCTCCACGACTAGCATAAAAATAGATCACGTATTTTTAGAGTCCCATCAACAAATTTAATTGTTATTACCATTTTCACGGTAAA
>NC_031995.1:89239115-89288117 GCF_001879085.1 Nicotiana attenuata | reverse complement strand
TCCTGGTAAATAGTTTGGTGCCCACCGTGGGGCTAAAAAATAATAGTGATTATTTTCTTGCTAGTTTCATCACACAACGCAAGTTATCTTTCACACTTTCTTCTTGTCCAAGATCTTCGGTTGCAGGTCAAAATGTCTGGCTCAATAAACAGAGTTGAGAACGACAACCTCGAGAAAACCACGGAGAAAATGGTGTAGCAGTTCCGAATAAATCGGCGCGCCACCACTGAACCCCAATGATGCGCCTGGATCGATTCCAGCAGATGCGGGTTCACAAGACGCACAGCAGTCGACGAAACCTCACGCACCGACATAAGCGTACAACAAGATCGACGCAACAGGAAGCCCAAAAAACCCCAGCTTGGGAAGAACAGGAAGTTAGTCTTCATGTTATCTTGAAATGTTGCAGGCACAATAGCAGGTTATCGCTCAGGCTGCAAAGCCATCCAAAAGCTCCCAGCACCGTTGTACCAGGAACAACTCCCCCAGCAAACAGTCCGGAGCAATAATGGTTCGACGACATCCTGCTATCGTTAAAAAATGCTCGAGAGATCTTTCTAGAAGGAATCGAGTGGGCGAGAAGATGATAGCCGCCAACGACAAGAAAGTTGAAACTTATAACTCCAGGGCGACCATATCCCAAGTGCGCGCCCCCGATCCTGAAAGCGATAGACTCGAGGAAGTTTGGTGCAGTGGCCGTTCCCGGAGGAAGCGGCTCCGAAACCCATCCCAAAGAAGTTTAGAATGCGCGGAACTTCCCGAAGTATAACGGGACCTTAGACCCCAACGAGCACGTCACCGCCTATACGTGCGCAGTAAAGCAACGACATAAAAGGACGACGAGATCGAGTCCTCTTTACTGAAGAAGTTCGGAAACACACTCAAACGGGGCAATGATGTGGTACCATATATAGCTTCCCAACTCCATAGACTCAATCTGCCATGCTGGCGGACTCCTTCATAAAGGCATACGCCGGTGCCATCCAGTAGCAACGAGGAGGAGTCCAACGTATTCAAAATCAGGCAAAGGGAGGAACGAAATGTTGTGAGAAGTTTGTTGTCTCGATTTCAAACGGAATGAATGGAACTACCCCCGGTCTCCGCCGATGACTGGGCAGTACAAGGCCTTCACTTAGGGCCTGAACGAGCGGAGTTCTGGGCCTCGTGAAAGCTAAAAGAAATATGATCGAGTATCCGCGTAACCCTGGTCGGATGTCCATAACCGATACCAGTCAAAGATCAGGGTTGAGCATGATCAATTGGGAGCCCCTTCAGTGCTCAGTCATCCCAAACAGGCTCTTAGCAAAAGAGTCGAAGCCGAACAAAGAAAGGTATCAGCCATACTCCGAAGACAGGAGAAACGCCCGAGACGCAACCCGCCTGCAACGACCGACGGTCAACCGAGGGCAGAACCCCCGAGGGTTTCATTCACAGAGCCAGATTCGACGGAAACACAGGACCAACAGGGGCACCACGCCTATCGGAGTGCAACTTCAACGCTGGACAATTTCAGACATCGTGTTCGCCATCCGGCAAAATCATGGATACCAATGGCCCCAGGCCTGTACAATCGGATCCTTCTCAAAAGGAATCAATAACCTGGTACGGCAATTCCGCAACACGCATGGCCACAGACCGAGGTTGTCACTAAGCTAGCGAGAGGAGGTGGCCAGGTTACTCAGCAGAGAGTCATCTCAGAGAAATTCTTAAGTGACTGAGCCAAGAACCAGCTTTGAGAAAGAGAGAGGGGCCAAGAAGAATGAAGCAAACGAGCCACGACATGTGATCAATCATGATATTAGGGGCGTCGATGCTCCCTCAGGAACCGGTGATGAAGAAGGACGAAAATATCCATCACTAGAGAAAAGCGAACCCAGGGACACGTACCCGAAGATGCCTCACATTCAGAAGGAGACACCGAGACCCTGTCCAACCTCATAAACGATGCCACTGGTACATCTCTTTCCTCGTAACATACGTTTTCAAATAAACAGTGTACTCTGGTTCCGGTAGCTCAGCTCAACATTATCAGTCGATCAAGGTAATAGAGCAGCTCGGACTGCTAGACTAAATCGTGCCGCCACTCGAGTCCTCAACGGATTCAAACATGGCAAAGCGAGACAACAAACAGGAGAGATCACTCTCCGTCAGCGTGGCGGCATGACCCCCAAAACGTCATATCCATGTCATCGAAGAACATGAGGTACACGCCTTGTTCGGACGAACCGTAGGAGATACACTGCATGAGACGTACCGTCCACCTTCCACCAGATGATGAGAATTCCCGACAAAGACAGAATAAAACCGTCCACGGGGAGCAGCAACTGTAAGGGAGCAATGTTGTGGTGCACGACGTGACACCAGAGTGTCCGAACGCCCCCCCTTTTCTTCTTAGGAAAATCGGCGTTTACGACATTGGGAGGACAACTTTTCCCTTTGGATTTGGGTTTTGTTCTGGAATTTTGAAAGAGTTCGCCACCATAATTGATTAAGTGCATTAGGACACAAAAAAAAGGTTTTTGAGTTTAGAAAATCAGAGTTTGGGTAAAGGGCTAGAAATTATCTCGAGGGGAAGGTGTTAGGCCCACCCTCAAAGATACACTAGATGTGGTTTCGCTTAGGCCATGTTAACAATTTGTGACTTCACTTAAAAAAAGTAAAGCAAATAAGGGTTCAAATAGAGGGAGTTTTTCAATAATATTAAGTAAAATGAGAAATTTAGGAGAGATAAAGAGGCAGAAGATTTCAAAAAAAAGATTTAAACAATAAATGAAAAAAAAACAAATAAAGGAAAAAAAAAATCTCTCTCTGTGTGGGGGTGCAAAGTTGATTAATTACCTAAAGGTTTGCCTAGGTGAAACCTATAGGCATGATATCTGACAATGCAAAAGTATGTTGATTTTTAAGAGGCTTGCTGGTTATAGAAAAAACAAGTTCTGCAGATTAAACGACATTGCTACTGATTTTAAACTTGTAAACGAGCTAGACGATTCAGATTCATTAGTTATCCCTATAGGCATGCTTTCTAAGCGTGATTGACTTAGGACATTTGTAAGAGTGCAGTAATCCTATAGGCATGGTCTCTGGAGTACATTTGTTATTTTAACCTATGGATTGTTTGCCTAAGGGGAGTATGCAAAAGTGCAGAAACTTATAGGCATGATTTCCAATGCAGGTGAATAGCTTATAGGCAGGATTTCTATATGCAGTAATGAATAACTTATAGGCAGGATTTCTATATGCAGTAATGAATAACTTACAGGCAGGATTTCTATATGCAGTAATGAATGACTTATAATTGCAGAAGTAAACCTAAAGCATGATATCTACCGCATATGCATAACATGAAAGTCCTTCCCCCCATTTTACTATACACCCCATAAGTCATTACAAGGTTATTACAACTTGAATGAACCCAGAAAAGTGAATAAATAAAATACATCAGAAATTAAAATTCCAACCAAGGAGAGCCTAATTCAGACTCCTAGTCTGACGTATGGAATAAACCAACTTCCAAGGACCAGATTCTCCAAAGCCTTTCTCTCATTTGGGATGTGTCAAAGTTCCAAGGAGTTTCCTGAACTCCAGGCAATGCTTACACCCCAAATATCATTGTAGAGATATAGTGCAGTGTGGAAAGGCCAGCCCTCAAATGTCCAAGTTCAGAGGGAACTCAAGATTCTCAAGGCAAGGCTCATAGGAGGGGGGCAGAACTTAGAGTCTAAGAGTAAGTGTAAGTGCAACAGAGGAGGAATCAGGTAAGGCCATGGCAGGCTAGTGGTCATGCCTAGCAATTAGGATGCTGGCACACCCCTGACCAGCCTGTCAGCCAAATCTTAGGAGTTAGGATCTATTGAAGATCAAGTTCAGACCTGAGCAGTAATTTGGGTACTGCCAGGCCAAAACCTTAACTCAGATACATAGAGGGGGATAGGGGTAGGGATTTATAATAGAAACAGTTGTAAAGAAAGAAACACACATAGCTAATCACTGAACATGAACGGCAAAGTAAACAATAATGCTGAAACTATAAACACATAGGGGTAATGGGGTAGGGAGCAATTATTCATAAGGAAGAGAAGCAGGCAATAACATATAGGCATTTTAAATCAGATGTTACGCTTTACAAAGAGTAGAAAGTAGACATGCATACAAGACTGTAAATAAACACATTGGGGTGATACTGGAATTAATTTAGGACATACCAGTTTCAAAGAAGCAAGTAAAGAGAAGCAGTAGTCTTGTAAAAGCCAAAGTGCAGACAAGAAGCAAGAATGCTCTAAGTATAAGTTCAGAAGAGAATCGTGATTGTGATTTTTTTTAAGAGTCTCCCCCTTTTCACTTAAGGAGTCATGTATTTATAGTGTAGAAAGCATGCAGAAACAAGGCAAGAAATAATTTTGAAAGCTGATTGCTAATCAATTACACGAAAATCTCCCTTAATTAAGGGGTTCAGATTCAAACGGGCATAACTAATTAAGGAAATAAATTAATCAAACTCTTTTCAAAGTAGTACAAGAGGGGTAAATACATAATAGTTATTTAAGGGCAGGGTTTTGACAGTACACGGTTGTATAATTAAGGAAAGAGAGTCAATTAATAGCCACGAAATCAGAAGTCCAAATACTTGGTGTGAGTGAACCCAGTCAGAAAAAGGGGGAAGAAAGGTTTTACTTAAGGAAAATTAGTAACAATCAATCAAACCTTAAAAATAAGATTCTAATCAATCATAAGTTGGAAAACTTTTTTAGAAGAAAGAATTCATCACACATATAAAAACATACAGTCATGCTTAAACACGAAGAACCATCATGTTAATTAGTAGAAGAGTCTAGCATAGAAAAAGTTCAGAGTCGTAAACAAAGGAGTTCAAACTCAGCTCATAGACTCAGAATGAGTCTAAAAGAGTTAAGGGTTCCAAAATAGAACCCCAGTTCAAACACTTGCTCAAACCTTGGTAAAAACCCCAAATTCTAGGGTTTCCAACTCGAATCAGAGATAAGGAGGCAACAGGCTCAGAGATTTCTTTCAGAAACTCATGAGAAAGATAACAGATACAATAGCAAATTCGAAACAACAGAGTGAAGAAACTGATTTGAAGCATAGTGAGAGTAAAAGGAACATGTTCAAGAAAAACCTGGGACTTAAACAAACTCAGGAGAGAAAAGAGATAGTATAACACGTAAGAAAAACAGTAGAGGAAACATGTTTAAAGGGAACTCAAACAAGGTCCAGTTAAAGGCAAACAAAGAACTAAGAAACTTAGTAGAAAATACAGTAGAGGAACACAAGGATATCAGAAAACATAGCCAAAGAACACATAGGGAAACATAGCAAGATAAACATGTGAGAGCATGGTATAGAAACACAATAGGAAGATGAAACATAGAAAGCACAGAAGAACACGTATAGTAGTAAGAAAGCATAAGAAAGCAGTAGAAACACATGCGTGGTAAAAGGACATAAACACATAAGCACAGTGAGGACAAATACACATAGAAAAGAAAAGTCGGAGAAACACTTTGAACTTTCAGAAACCCTAAATTGGAAATAAGTAAGTTTTGAAAGAAAAAATTGGGGAAAATGTTTGAAAACTCAAGTAGAGCACAGATATAGAACAGATCTAAGAAAACAATCAGAGAAAACCTCGAATAGCTAGGGTTTCAGAGGAACCCTAAAACGAGAAAGGCTTGGAAAAGGTCTGATCTTGGTCGGAAAGGTCAGAGATGGGCTCATAGAACCAGGATACGCCGGAGCAAGGCCGGCGATGGCCGTGAAAACTCGAGCAGGCATAGGTCTGGATGAAGGCCTTCGAGGTTTGGCCTTGATTCTTCAAATATCGAGCACACAGGAGTAATGGGAAGTGAGTATAAGGTTACCATGGCCGGAGGAGCCATGATTTTCGGTGGGTCTTGAGGTCGGAGATGGTGATAGAGGCTAGGGTTTCGAGAGAGTTCGAGAGAGGGAAGGAATTCAGGGGTGGCTGATAGAGTGAAATGAGTTAGGGTTAGGGGTTTGGGTGAATTAAAATGGTAAGGGGAAATCGTGGCCGTTGATCAGATTGATCAACGGCCTGGATTAAAAGGGATTTGGGTCGGGTGGTTCTAAATGGGTTAAGGGTTGGGTTAAATGGAATTGGGCTGGTCCGAAATTGGTTTGAAATTTGGGTCAATTAGGGGGGGTTAATTTGGCTATAATTGAAATGCAAATGAGGCCATATTTTAAATAGCCAGTTTTTCCCTTTTAATTTATAAAAATAGTAAAAAATGATTTCGAAAACAAATTAAAAGTACTGGATCAGTTAATTAATACAAATATTAATTTAAAAATTTTGGAACCAGTTTCATAATTATAAAATGCTGTTAATTCTGAAAACAGGCTAAAATTGCAATTGTATGCAATTTGGCTTTTAAAATACCAAATAAATTTGTAATAATGTATAAAAAATACCCTAGCTACATTTTGGTATAAATATGAGAATAAAATAAGTTATTCACCAAAAAAATAATTTTGGGAATAATTATTGGTTTTTGTACTGCTAAAATGGGCAATAAATTGATTTAAAAAATCCTTTAAAAATTAGGAAAAATACTAAAATACTTGGGCATACTTGTATATGCATACATATGCTATTTTGAAAGTATTTTGCATATAAAAAATATACGGGAAAAATTGGGTATCAACAACTGCCCTCTTTACCCGGGAAGGATGAAAGAGTTGTCGGGTAAAGATATGATGGCCAATTTTGACCGAACGAAATGGTTTTGAAGAGATTGACCGTGCTCTGGTTCCTGAGCTACCTACATATCCCTGGTCTTACAGGAATCAGGTCATATGTAGTTCGGGATCCATTGGCGGACTATTGCCGATGGAGATCTTTCAAGAACGGACGCGATATTTAGGTTGGGATGGATGGTTAAGATTAAATAGGGCTGCGGGAACTGGAGCGGGATCGCTCCTGTTGAGATGACCGTTGCTAGCCGGTTTACCTGCAGATAAGCAATACACGCATATATTGGGCATAAATTTAAACATGATGCAAGTTCCCGTTGGACCATGAATGTTGTCTTCGGACGGGTAGGATGACGTCCTCAAACCATGACATCCTGGGCCATGAAGCGTATAATAGAGGATTCGCACGCTATGAAATGATGTTCTCGGGCTATGAGAATGGTGCCTCCGAACCATGATGCCTTTGAATAATGATATGCAAAAGATAAAGAAGGGGTCCTCAGGCCATGGCATGGCGTTCTTGGGCTATGAAAATGGTGCCTCTGAACAATGACGCCTTTGGACAATTTGACGATCTTTCAGCCCATGAAATGCAGGATTTGGCGATCTTTCAGCCGATGCAAGACTTAAATGAAGTGGCGATATTTCAGCCGGTACAGGATTTAAATAAAGGTTGGTGATCTTTCAGCCATGCAAGATTTAAATAAAGGTTGGCGATCTTTCAGCCATGCAAGATTTAAATAAAGGTTGGCGATCTTTCAGCCATGCAAGATTTAAATGAAGGTTGGCGATCTTTCAGCCATGCAAGATTTAAATAAAGGTTGGAGATCTTTCAGCCATGCAAGATATAAATAAAGGTTGGCGATCTTTCAGCCATGCAAGATTTAAATGAAGGTTGGCGATCTTCCAGCCGTGCAAGATTTAAATAAAGGTTGGCGATCTTTCAGCCATGCAAGATTTAAATAAGGGTTGGCGATCTTTCAGCCATGTAAGATTTAAATAAAGGTGGCGATATTTCAGCCAGCGGATGTAAATAAAAGTGGCGATATTTCAGCCGATGCAGGATTTAAATAAAAATGGCGATATTTCAGCCATGCAGGATTTAAATAAAAGTGGCGATATTTCAGCCGATGCAGGATTTAAATAAAAGTGGCGATATTTCAGCCGATGCAGGGTGTAGATGAAGGTGGTGATATTTTAGCCATGCGGATGGAGGTAGAGCTTAACCTCGGAAGGCAGAATGGTAGCCTTATGCAATGCAGAAGAATGCAGATAGAGACAATGCTTAGTCTCGGAAGGCAGAATAGTAGCCTTATGCAATGCAAAAAATGCAGATGGAGACAGAGCTTAGTCTCGGAAGGCGGAAAGGTAGCCTTATGCAATGTAGAGGTAAAAGGTGAATAGTAACGAAAGCTCTTAGCTGATAGATGATAGCTGATAGCTGATTGCGCCGTTGTGGCTGCTGGGGATGTCATGTGCGGATAGGGCTTGTAAGTAAGTGATGATTCTGAGAGTTATATTCTTGCAAAAGTATGAGTATGTAATCGTATCTGATGATTTTATGTCTTGGCGTGCCTGCATTCAAAGAAAAATCGTGAGTTTTGTCAAGGGGGAAGGTTAGTTCGTCCTCCCGTGGACTTCGCTTGTCCTATTCGGCTCTTGCTTTCATTGGGGGTAGCATCGCTAAACAAAGAAATTCTGATAGTAGCTATGCATGAATTAGTAAAGGATATGATGTAACTACACAATTTTAAAATGATTTTCTTTTAGATGAACCGACGACTGCGACGCGGTTCAAGACATTGCAACCTCCCTTTCCGAAATTTTGAGGGTCCTCCTCAAAATTCTGCTTCAATTTACTGGTCTGGTGCTTCCGACGGCTGCGCGCGATGATCGGCTGAAAATCAACTTCGGAATTTTGAGGGTCCTCCTCAAAATTCTGCCCCAATTTCCAATATTGGGGAAAATGAAGATTTTAGTGAATTGTGACCGAACCCATAAGGCTGCCTACGTATCCCCTCTTAAACGGGAATCAGGTCTGACTTAGTTCAAATTACATCATAAAGAAAATCATAAGTGCTACACATAGTACCGCTTGACTGCATCGGAATTGATCGGCTTTGGCCAAACTTCCCCATCCATTTCTGCAAGTATGAGGGCTCCTCCTGTTAGAACCCGGTGAACCATGTATGGACCCTGCCAGTTGAGAGAGAATTTTCCTTTGGCTTCATCCTGGTGCGGAAAGATTTTCTTCAATACCAGTTGTCTTGACGTGAACTGTCTCGGCTTGACTCTTTTGTTGAAGGCTCTGGACATTCTGTTCTAATACAATTGACCATGGCAAACTGCATTCATTCTCTTCCCATCTATTAGAGCTAGTTGCTCGTAGCGGCTTTTTACCCATTCTGCGTCATCAAGTTCTGCTTCTTGTATAATTCTTAAGGAGGGAATCTCTACTTCGGCGGGAATGACTGCCTCTGTACCATAAACCAACATGTAGGGAGTTGCCCCGGTTGATGTGCGAACTGTGGTGCGGTATCCCAATAAGGTGAATGATAACTTCTCATGCCACTGCTTATGCTTTTCTATCATCTTCCTTAGTATCTTCTTGATGTTCTTGTTGGCCGCTTCTACGGCTCCATTCATCTGAGGTCTGTAGGCTATAGAATTCTTGTGTTTGATTTTGAATGTTTCACGCATGGCTTTCATCAACTCACTGTTGAGATTGGAACCATTATCAGTGATGATCGACTCTAGGATGCCGAATCGACAAACGATGCGGTCGCGGACAAAATCTGCCACAACCTTCTTGGTTACTGCTTTATATGACGCTGCTTACACCCATTTGGTGAAGTAATCAATGGCCACTAAAATGAACCTGTGCCCGTTTGATGCGGCAGGCTCAACAGGTCCGATGACATCCATTCCCCAAGCGGCGAACGGCCATGGCGAGCTTGTTGCATTAAGCTCATTTGGAGGCACTTTTATCATGTCTGCATGTATCTGACAGCGATGGCATTTTCGGACATACTGGATGCAGTCTGTTTCTATAGTCATCCAAAAATATCCTGCTCGGAGTATTTTCTTTTCTAAGACAAAACCATTCATATGTGGACCACAGGTCCCTGCATGAACTTCTTCTAATAACCTGGATGCTTCCTTTGTGTCAACACACCTTAGCAATCCCAAATCAGGAGTCCTCCGGTACAGGATTCCTCCGCTGTGGAAGAAATTGTTGGATAATCTTCGCAGAGTGCGCTTCTGAATAGCATTTTCAAGCTCTGGATATTTTCCTTCGACCAAGAACTCCTTGATGTCGTGAAACCAGGGCTTTCCGTCTGCTTCTTCCTCGACATGAGCACAATAGGCTGGCTGATCATGAATCTTTACTGGAATAGGGTCTATGAAGTTCTTATCTGGATGTTGAATCATGGATGATAGAGTGGCCAATGCATCGGGAAACTCATTCTGGATCCTGGAAACATGCCGGAACTCTGTCTTTACGAACCTTTTCCTCAACTCTTGTACATGATGCAAATATGGGATTATCTTGGAGTTCTTGGTCGCCCATTCTTCTCGGACCTGATGTATAAGCAAATCCGAATCTCCAATCACTAGCAACTCTTGGACGTTCATGTCAATGGCCATCTTGAGCCCCAAGATGCAAGCTTCGTACTCGGCCATATTGTTGGTGCATGGGAACCTGAGCTTGGCGGATACCGGATAATGCTGGCCGGTTTCTGATACTAGGATTGCTCCTATGCCAACTCCCTTTAAATTTGCTGCTCCATCGAAAAACATCCTCCAACCGTCATAGGATTCTGCAATGTCCTCTCCTATGAAGGATACCTCCTCATCAAGAAAATACATCTTTGGAGGCTAGTATTCTCCGTCCACGGGATTTTCGGCAAGATGATCTGCTAGTGCTTGTCCTTTGATTGCCTTCCGAGTCACGTAAACAATGTCGAATTCATTCAACAGGATTTGCCACTTGGCTAGTTTGCCAGTGGGCATGGGCTTCTGAAAGATATATTTCAGCGGATCCATTCTTGATATGAGGTAAGTGGTATAGGCACAGAAATAATGCCTCAACTTTTGAGATACCCAAGTCAGAGCACAACAGGTGCGTTCTAATAGAGAGTAACGAGCCTCGTATGGAGTGAACTTTTTGCTGAGGTAGTAGATGGCTTGCTCCTTTCTCCCTGTTTCGTCGTGTTGCCCCAGAACACAACCGGATGCTCCATCCAATAATGCAAGGTAGAGCAACAACGGTCTGCCCGGTTCGGGCAGAACCAGAACTGGCGACGTTGATAGGTATTCCTTGATTCTGTCGAAAGCTTTCTGACAATCATCGGTCCATTTAGTAGTGGCATCTTTCTTCAACATCTTAAAGATGGGCTCACAAATGACAGTGGATTGAGCTATGAACCGGCTGATATAGTTGAGTCTCCCCAAGAAACTCATGACCTCTTTCTTATTCTTTGGCGGCAGCAATTCTTGAATGGACTTAACCTTTGATGGATCCAGCTCTATTCCTCGGCGACTTACGATGAACCTAAGCAACTTTCTAGCAGGAACCCCGAATGCGCACTTGGCGGGATTCAGTTTCAGATTGTACCTCCTCAGCCTGTTGAAACATTTCCTCAAATCTTCCATGTGATCAGTGGCCTTCTTAGACTTGATGATAACATCATCTATGTACACCTCGATCTCCTTATGTATCCTTTCATGAAAAATAGTAGTCATGGCCCTCATGTAGGTGGCCCCGACATTCTTTAACCCGAATGGCATTATCTTGTAACAATACATCCCCTATCCATCGACAAATGACTGCAACTCGTGCTTGGCGCAGTTGTCAATAAGAATATGTATGTTTGACAAGGGGAAGTCGTCTTTCGGACTGGCCCGGTTGAGGTCCCGGTAGTCGACACAGACTCTGACCTTCCCGTCCTTCGGCACCGGCACAATGTTGGCTAACCATGTTGGATACTCTACTACCTTGAGGACCTTGGCTTTGACCTGCTTGGTGACTTTTTCCTTGATTTTTAAACTCATGTCAGGCTTGAACTTCCTAAGCTTCTGTTTTACCGGTGGACATGCTGGATCCGTTGGCAGTTTGTGGGCTACAATAGATGTGCTGAGACCAGTCATATCATCATACGACCAGGCGAATATGTCCTCATATTCCCTTAGAAACTCTATGTATTTTTCGTTTTCTGATGGTGACAGATGAACACTGATGCGCGTTTCCTTGACATTCTCTGTATCCCCCAAGTTGATAACCTTAGTTTCGTCCAAGTTATACTTAGGCCTATTCTCAAAGTTCTCAACTTCTTTAACAACCTCTTCTGGTATATCATCCTCTTCTGAGTCTATATCCGTTTGTTGTGTTGTCTCGTTGCAAGTCACAATCGTCAGTTCATCAAGATAACTAATAGTAATGCTGTGTAAATAAAGTAAACGATAGAAAAATAAAAAGCGCTTTGATATAAGAAACTGAAATGCTTTGATAAACTTCATAATTTTTTTGAACATTGGAGCTCTTATTTTTGAAAATAAAATGCGGAAAGAAAATCAACTAGCGAAAAATAAAGATGATGCATGGTACTTTGTTCAGCCTTGCTACTCCGAAGCTCTCCGGGCCGTGGTGGTTCTGATGGACCAATTATTGAGGCGCGCTCCTCGGCTCACAGCTTGTATGGAAGGGCCTTCCTCTCCTTCCTCCTCAAAAATGACACAGCAGTCCATATTGTCGTCTTCCAAAAATAGATTCCTCATTGCTTCCAATGCTTCCTCTTCTTCTGACCCATATATGACATCTGCTGGTTGGAAAGTCTGCTCCAGGCGAGGTATCAGATGCTCCAGTGGGTAGTGGGGACTGCGCCATGGTGGCGACCAGTGGTTGAACTCCTACCAAGTGTATTCATACCCCAAACCGAAAGTGGTACCATGTTTCTTCAGCTTGATGGGTTTGGCGATTCCCTGGAGGTTCTTGCCGAGCCCCTTGCCAGGTTCATATCCGCTCCAATTCAGTATACTTTCGATCTTGTCATCCCACCACTTATCCTTGTCTACGGCGTTGACTCGCTCAATGTGATGGTAGGTTTNTCGAACCAAGTCGGTCCCATTTGCAGACACAAACTGATTTCCCCAATAGTGGACCTTTGGGAGCCATCAAAAGCTTTGACGTTGATGGCCCCATCCTTGATCTCATGCAGGCTCTTTCCCAATGTTCTGAGAGTAACCAATGGACAAATGTTGAGGCTGGACCCTCCGTCAATCAGAATCCTGGTGATGAAATAGTCTTCACATTGCACAGTGATGTGCAATGCTTTGTTGTGGCTTAGCCCTTCCGGTGGCAGCTCGTCTTCGTGGAAAGTGATTATGTGGCTCTCCAATACTTGCCCTACCATGTTTGCCATTTCTCCTCCAGTTATGTTGCTGGGCACATATGCTTCGCTTAGCACTTTCAATAAGACATTTTTATGTGTGTCAGAGCTTTGTAGCAGGGCCAAGATGGAGATCTGGGCTGGCGTCTTGTTCAACTGATCGATGACTGAGTACTCCTTTGCTTGTATCTTCCTCCAGAGGTCATCAGGAGGAGTTTCGGTGGATCGTCTAGAGGCCTGCTTACTTGATTCAACCAATTGTTCCGGAGTATAAACCCTGCCAGTTCGGGTCATACCCTGTGCTGCAATTGCTTCTCCAGATTTGGTTTTCCCTTTCCTTCTCGCCTCGGCGGTGTAGTCCTAGGGGACGGTCTTTGTATGGAATGGTGCTATGGCTGACATTGCCACCGGGATGGGTACCATCGCTTTGGGAGGTAACACAACAACTTCAAATGGTACAGGTGCTTTTGGGGACCCAAACTCAACCTCAATCGGTTCTGGCGTCTTTGTAGAAGACGGTGTTTCAAACTTGAGTGGTACGGACATGTTTACTTCAGCATCCCCAGAGGGCTGGATCTGGACTACAATCGGATTAAGTGTGACTGTTGGTTTCTTCGGCTCGTCACCTTTAGTGATCAATCCGATCGATCCTTTGGGGTCCCAGTCGTCTTCTATCTCTATCATATGAACACCTCCCCCTTTGTGGTCAGGTAGAGGGTTTTTGCGGACGTTCGGAGCATGCTCCTTTGCCACAATGATTTTGTTTGTCAATCAAGGCCTGAATCTTGTCCTTCAGGTAGCGGCACTCATCAATGGTATGACCCATCATGCCAGAATGGTATGCATAGGTTTTGCTCGGGTTGACCCATTGGGAAGGATTTTCTGGAGTTATGGCGGGGATAGGGGCAACGTAACCAGCAGCTTTGAGTCTTTCATACAGCTGGTCGATTGGTTCGGCGATGGCGGTGTATTGCTTGGGAGGTCTACGGTCGAAGTTAGGGCGCGGTCTAGGGAACTTTTGGCGGGTGGGAGGTGACTGATAGTGAGAGGGCTGAGCATTATAGGCTTGGTAGACGGGTGCGGGTTGGGAATATCTTGGTGAGGTAGGTTGATATGTGGGAGGTGGAGATGATTGGTAAGTAGGTGGTGGAGCTTGGTAGGAAGGGCAGGGGGTGCTTGGGTAATTAGGGGGTAGGTTGATATGTGAGAGGAGATACTGGGTAGGTTTGGTATTTTATTGGGGATTTTGTTCTCTGTGCAACCATCACGGCACTCACATCCTTTTTCTTGGACGTGCCACCAGACTGTAGAGCCTTGTTGGTAGCCTGCAATGCCTCAAAATTAGTGACCAGACCACTTTTAATGCCTTCCTCGATCCTTTCCCCTAGCTTGATGATGTCGGAGAATTTCTGGCCTTCAATCAGCATCAACCTCTCATAATATTGTGGGTCCTGAGCTCGGACGAAAAACCTGTTCATCTGTTCTTCTTCTAAGGTCGGCCTGACCTTAGCCGCTTCTGATCTCCAACGAGTAGCATACTCGCGGAATGTCTCTGTAGGTTTCTTCTTCAAATTCTGGATGTAGAATACATCTGGCGCATTCTCCATATTGAATCTGAACCTGTCCATGAAATCGGACGCCATACCTACCCAACTTGTCCACTTCTTGGTGTCTTGGCTAATGTACCAAGATAGAGCATCCCCTTTCAAACTTCTCATGAAGAGCTTCATGCGAACCTTTTCATCTCTTCCGACTCCGACCAGCTTATCGCAGTATGTCCTCAAATGGATTCTGGGATCCCCTCTGCCATCAAACATCTCAAACTTGGGAGGTTTGTACCCCTCCTGAAGTTCGACATCTGGCTGAATGCAAAGGTCCTCATAATTCAGCCCCTCGATACCTTTGTTTCCTTCAACACCCCGGACTCGGCTAGTCAGCTTCTTGAGTTCTGCGGCCAGGTTCCGGATGAGAGAGTCTTTGTCATCAGACTCCGGTGTGCTTGAAATAGGTTGAGTATATTATGGTATGGTTTCCACATAGATGGGGGTGTGGTGGGGATGATCATTTGTGGAGTTTAGTGGTTCGGGAATGAGTAGTGGGGTGTTGTTCGAAATGTGGCATGTGTTGCAGTGGTGATGGGGAGCGGATTGGTTTTGTGGTTTTGGGATGTTTTGTGGAGGTGTAGGATTTGGAGCATTGACATCCGGGGTAGTGAGGGAAAATGATAAGTTTGCCAAGTTCCGAACTTGGTCTAGTTCTTCCTGAAATTTCAATAACTTTTGTTCAAGCTGGGAGGCACTTTCCTTGGAAACCTGAATACCCTAAGAAGTCTCTACCCTTTCAACCGAGCTCTCCTTCCTGATGTTGCTCAAGGCTTCCATTTTTACCTTGTTCTTGTTTTTGATAGGACTCGGAGGAGGAGGAGGTGGAGGGCCCTTAGATCTTGTGGAGTAGGATAATGATGCTAGAGTGCACGAACTAACCTTTTGGGGAGGGGAATAAAACAAAAGTAAAAACAAAAAGGTAACAAGTCAGTAAGGATTATGAGAAGAAAACGTTGCAATATTTAGACACATAGTGCAAGAATATAAATTGTGTCCTAATTTGGGTGCCTCGTTGTGCCCGAGGTAGGCCTAACAGCAAGTTGATTTTGAGAACTTATAATGCCAAATGCCTCATTTTATTGATAACAAATAAGACGAATCCCAAAACTACACCAAAATAGCAGAAACAAAATGTCACTAATGGCCGTGGGCCTTATTACATTAAAGCAAAAGAAAGACTCCTAACTACTTGGTCCCAGAAGGACCTTCCCCAGACTCGGCATCTTTAGCTCCATCGAACTTCACCAGCTCACGCAGTCCCAGCAGCAAGTATGCTCTAGCCAAGTGTCCTCTTTCGCTTCCCTCAGCATTCTGGCAGTTTTCGATCCTTTGGATGAACTTCCTTTCCAATTCTACCAAACCTCGCTCGAAATACCCTAGTCGTTTGTTGGCGCTGACAGCCATATCCTTCCATTCCTCGATCAACTTTTGATGAGCTTCTTGAATTTCCCGGTGTTCATTCTCGTGCTCCCGAATCCTCCTACGCAATTGGTTGTACTTAAACCGCTCCTCAGCCTTTTCATCGACAACCCTGTGACATCGAGCAAACCCTGGTTGTCCCAAGCCTTCATGATCATCTTCCAGCCAACGTGAGTAGTATGGCGAATAACCGACGTGGTATCTATCCGGATCAATAGAGTCTCTTCCCAGTATGATTTTGCAGTGCCACATGTGCTGAGCTTGGCACTTATAAGGGCTATCGTCATCCTGAAAATCGGCCCTGAAATGACCCATTTTGTCGACCCTTGGTATAACCTGCTTCCTTCCTGCCTGCCTCATGGCTCGGAGAGGGACATAAGGGTAAGTTCCTCTCAGGCCGATGAGAATAAGAAACGGTGCATCCCGAGATCGGACAATGAACTCTTCAGTAGGGAACCATTCGAACATCCACTGCACTTGGTCTTCTTTCAGATTTTCAAACAACTCTACCCATCCTTTAGCGTCTTCTGGTTGAGCGAACATGTTAGGCATATAGTTCATTCGCCTTGGCTGATGGAAGGCGATATGATCATCCCAGTCCCTGCGTAGGATCTCTTGCCGATATTCACCCCTTTGGAGGTGCTCCATGAGCCAGAGTTGGAGTAGTAAGTTACAGCCCTCAAAGTGATTGGCCCCTTGCTGACATTTTTCTAGGGCTCGGTATATCTCTGCGACAATCATTGGTACTATGCTGAAAGGCTGCCCGCCAATCCCTTCCATTAGAGTCTTGGTAACCATGGCCAATCTGGTATGGATCCTAGCCTTCTTCATGGGAAATACTATCATCCCCAAAAAGCAGAATATGAAGATGAAGACTCTCCTGTGGATATGCCCCAATGAGGTGAGGGCAAATTCATCTGGGTAGGTGCGGTAGGACTTGCTATGGCCGTACCTCTCGTATAATATTCGAAAGGAATGTAAGAATCCTTCAAACAAGTCAAGTCTGGGTTTTTCTTCAGTCCCACCATCTTGAGGAAACCTCTACCCTTGCGATTTTCTGGCATAAGCAAACCCGTAGTCTCCCAAGGAATACCAGTTAAACCTCCTATTTCTTCGAGGAAAGGGGTCATTTCAAGGTCCCCGAAGCGAAACACTGATCTATCACTGTCCTAGAATAAGGTTGCAGCCTCTATGATTTTGTTGTCGAGCTGGATTTCCAAAAGGGAAGGCAAATTTCCCAAGTATTTGCGGACGAGAGTCTGATCGCTGGAGTGAAGGTCTTCCAACCAGCTTAGCAACCTTGGGTGAATGTTGGTTACCATGCCGAATCTGGGGACTTCGTGCCTCATTTCTGCAAAACAAAGTGTAAGGCCCTTACCCCGCCGGACTCGACTATTTAAACCAATAATTAGCATAAACGACATTTAGTTCTCCAAATAAATGCACAGAATATGGTGGCGTCCGTTTGGGTTCCAAGGAAACCCAGTGGACTTTGGACAAGGCTATCTTAAAGAGTCATTATGTGGACAGCATAACCGACTAGACTAGGTTTGACAGTGATGCATGCACAGTTAAAACAGAGTAAGGTATCTATGGGATATTAGACCGGTACCCTTGAGCGGACAACTCAAGAGGGAAAGGCACGGAACCGTCGATTGCACCGCTGATCGACTGGTTTTACCGCAAATACGCCTTTACCAAATTTAGGGGGTGATATATTGGAAGGGCGCAACCACTCATTATAAGCGTTGCTATGATATTTGTTTGGCACGAGTGGAATATGATGTTGAAGATGCAATTACAAGAATGGATCAAATTGTCACGTATTTGCACGTTCATAAAATAATAATTACAATAATTGCTCATGATTACAACAGTATTGAAGGAAAGCGGTAAAAGCAAGAAAAGAAAACAAAAGCCAAGTCAGTTTCGAAGTAGAAGGGAAATAAAGACATTAAATAAAAGTAATAAAGAAGCAATAAAGTCACAAATAACATGTAATGGTAAAAGCCTAAGAGAAATTCCCCAGCAGAGTCGCCATGCTGTCGACGCCCCATTTTTCTTCTTAAAGGCGAAATCGGGTTTACGACCTTTGGGAGGACAACTCTTTTCCCTTTTGGGATTTGTGTTTTGTTTTGTAATTTGAAGAGTCGCCACCTAATGATTAAGTGCATTAGGAAACAAAAAAAAGGTTTTTGAGTTTGAAAACCAGAGTTTGGGTAAGCTAGAAATTATCTCGAGGGGAAGGTGTTAGGCACCCCCCAAGATCCACTAGTGTGGTTCCCGGCCATGTTACAATTGTGACTTCACTTAACAAGTAAGCAAATAAGGGTTCAAATAGAGGGAGTTTCACATAATATTGCAAGTAAAATGGAAATTTGAGGAGAGATAAAGAGGGCAGAAATTTCAAGAAAAGATTTAAACAATAAATGAAAAAAAAACAAATAAAGGGAAAGGGGGGTCCTAGGTTTATAATCAATATGGATCACCCCACACAACACCCGGTAACCATTTATACACGTGGTGTTATCGCGTGGTCATCATATCCATATTCTACCCTTCCCACCCCATAAAGGTTATTAATCGCGTGAGTTGGTCACGAATACTTATTGCGTGCTATTACCCATCCCATCCTTTAAGTCCTGGAGGGTATTTAGGACCACTATTCGTACGTGGTTGGGACTAGGCTGAACCCTTAAGTTTAAAGGCAAAAATTCTAAGCGACATACATAACAAATAGGACTGCACATAAGGGGAACATACAAAGGCACAGAGAGGCTCACAGATCCCTCCACAAGTGAGCTCATAATTAGCACGTCTCAAACATATTTAAGGTCTCAAAGACAAGAGTTTTAAAAGCCGTAATGTTGAAATAAAACAGTGAGTTTCAGTGAAAGCAGAAGCTTAATTAAGACTAAGTGATTTGAAAAAAATGCTCGGTTTTTAGAAATACGATTTAGGACAGTAGTAGGATTTAGAAGTATACAGCAGTTTAGGAGTTAGTGAAAATATAGATAAACTCGTTAAAACATTATTTGTAAATAGAGTAATGGCATGGAGATACATTAACTTGACGAGACGTAGGATAAATATTTTGAAAATAATAGCACGATTCTGGGTAGAAAGGGTAACCTAGTAGAAAACATAGTAGAACAGATACACAATTTCGAGATCATTTCAAAGTAGGGCGAGAGTTTAGTAAAACAGAGTGAAATTTAGAGAATCAAAAATAAGAATGGGAGCAGCAGAGTTCAAAATTAAAAGAGGCTAATTAGTCTTAAACTGGTAACCACATGATTAATCAATTCTTATTAGGCCTAAAGTTTGCCTAGGCGTCATATACATTGTCTGATTGTCTTAAGAGTGGACATGCATATTTGATTCTGATTTAAAAAGAAAGGATACGCATAGTACCGCATTTGCAGAAACGTTTCAAACACTTAGCCATATTTTAGCAAAGTTATTAGACTAACATGTTAATTAACCATTGTAATTCGGACGAATAAGAAGTCCTAAGGGCAGGATATCTAATGCACATAGGAGTACCTAAAATATGATTTCGAGCATGCCGATGCAGTAATGACAGTTTACTAATAATTAAGATTACGAAGTGAGTACAATAATATGCTGATAATAAAAAACCTAAAACAGGATTTCTAACATATGAAATGCATGTCCTAAGCAGGTTATCTATTGCGCAAATAGGTAAATAAAAAAAACCTATAAACATGTTTTTTACCCATAGAAATAAACATGCATACCCCTCCCCCATATTCACTATTCAGCCCCCAATCATTCATTTACAAATTATTACAAACTAGTAGTATCTGAATTACAGTAATGAAATAAAAAAAATAAGAAGTTATTTTATAGGGAGCCTTCAGTAGGCCCAAATCCTCCAAACCTTACTGCCAAAATAACCTCTCATAGCTTGGGATGTGCCAAAGTTCCCTAAGGACCTCAAGGGCTCTTGGGCCAGGCTCACGCCCAGACTTAGTAACCAAGAGTTAAACATGTGAAATGTGGAAATACCAACCTCAGTGTGTCAGAGTTCAGAGGGTACTCAGGAGGTCCCCAAACCAGTGCTCACACTGAGGGGGTGGAACTTAAGTATCTAGGAATAAAGTGAAGTGCAAGAGAGTTCGAAAACGTTTTGACAGAAATAGTGTTGAAAGGAATTTCACTAATACTGGTTTAAAGGGAATAAACACACATTAGACGAAAATCAGAAACCCTGGTATATAACATTAGGAGTCATGTGAGTCAGGGATGCGAGATGAACCCAAAGACAAACAGCATAGGGTAAAGATTAGTGAAACATGAACGCAAATGCAAGCACACAGGAAAAAAGAGCAGCTTTCAGGGTTCTAAGTCTAAAAATTAGGGTTTCACACAGATACTAGTACAAATCATTAGGGTAGACATGATACATGCAAATGAGACGAAGAGCCATAAACCCTAATGGAAAAATAGAGTAGAATCACTAGAATTTCAAGCCATTCGTGATAATCAAACACATATACTGACCCAATCACAAGGAAAAGACTTCAACAATGGTAAATATGAAGGAAAATCATGAGATAGTGTTAAAAATCGATAAAGAAAACCATTTGGGAACCCTAGTTAAAAGTGAAGGTCCGTTTAGAAAAATAGAAAGTTTTTTAAAGGAAACATCATAATAACTCGTAATATGGGTAGATCTACTGTAAATTTAAAAGAATCAGAGGTTCCAAACATCAGAGTTTCAAAGAAAACCTCAGAGAAGATAAGAAGAACCTCAAACGTTACTGATTCGAGGGCCTTAGGATGACATTTACCAGCATGAGAGAACCATACGAGGCAGAGGGTGAGGAATCCATGGTCTCCGGTGGAGAAGGTCGCCGGAGAAGATGAAGGGATTCGTCGGAGAAGGGGGAGAGACAGAAGTCTCTAGAAGAGACTAGAGATAGAGAGAGAGAGTAGAGAGATGAGAGACGATGAAGAATGAGGGGTTAGGGGGGTAGTTAGAATTTTAATTAAGGAAAGGTAATTTGGGCCGTTGATCTTATTTAATCAACGGCTCAGATTAAATCGGGGTTGGGCCGGGTTATATTAGGGATTGGGCTTACTGGGCCAATTAAATCTGATGGGGGATGTGGTTAAATTGGCTAGGATTGAAATAATAAAGGGCTGTTTGTTAAATAGCCAATTTTCCCTCTTTTATTTTTTATAAAATAGTTAAAAAAAGATTTTAAAACAAATTAAAGGTACTGGACTAATTAATTACGTATAAATATTAATCTAAAAATACTGGAAATGATTTTAAAATTGTAAAATGCTGCTAATCGTAAAAATAGGCTATAATTGCAACTATATGCAACTTAGCTTTAAAAATACCAAACAAATGCGTAAACAATATGCAAAAATTATCTTATTATATCCTGGTGTAAATATGAGAATAAAAATAGGTTAATCACAAAAAGGATAATTTTTCGGGACAATTATTGGTTTTGTACTGCTAAAATGGACAATAAATTGCTTTTAAAAACTTTAAAAATAAGGGAAAATACTAAAATTCTTGGGCATGCTTATATATGCATGTACATGCTATTTTGAGACTATTTTGAGTATATAAAAATACATGGGAAAAATTGGGTATCAACACAGAGCCAATATCTCCACTCTCCAGAAAGCCTAAGGATAATCAAACTACATCTTCGGCTAAGCCCGATTGAACACAGCGGAGGACCGTACCGAGTCCTCACCACAAAAACAACAGAGGCGTACCAGACCTCGGAACATCGCCAAATGCGTCCCGCGATAAGGTTTAACCATCTCCCTTTTCGATTTATATTTTATACTAATCCTCTATACATGCACTCGATCAAAGCGGTCATAAGCGCATACCCAGCCCGAAGACCCCCTTAAGGTTTCAAAAGCATCCGTTGCACTCTTTTCCTTGGACCGAGCTTTTGTCCCAAAGAGGGTTTTTCCGGCAAGGTTTTTAACGAGGCAACACCTATATATTGCCTAAGGGGAATCCAACAAGTCTTCAAGGCTTCTTTTTGCTATCAATCACGTACGCCGAAGGACATCCTTTCGGAAGATCATCCGCTCATAAGAACAAAGAAATGCCAAACAAGGTCCCAATGAGGAAATGATGTACCGGACCAAACGGTCGAATGAACCGAGTCCGCACAACCGCGCCCCGTGTACTAGTGTCAAATAATCAAAGAATGCTTTTTGCCAACATGACTCATGCTCCAAGAAAAACCCAGCATTTTCGCCAGAACGATTCCTCCATCAGAAAACGTCCCGAATACTCAAAGACTGGCGTCAATAATTCGGCACCCGCATGACCTCAAGGTCGAAACTCCAGTCTAAATATGCCCTCAACGAGGCAGCACGAAGACCATTAACTATCTCCAAAAAGAAAGCGTCTCGAATACTCGGAGACTGGCGCCAAATAGCTCTGCGTACGCACGACCCCAGGGCCGGAATCTCCAAAGTCGTAAGCCCTCAATAAGGCAATCCCGGGCTCACGAGTAATGGCTCTCAAGCCAAAATGAACTCGATGACTCGGAGACTATCGCCAATCGCCATTCAGCAAAAAACCCGAGGCCGTAAGACCTCGAGCGGGCAGACTCGGTCTTGTAAAGCTCCCGCGAAATAACAACGCAAACTGTAAGACCTTCAAGCAAGGCATGAATCATACTTGCACTAAGTATCAGCAAAAACTGTAAGATCTCGAAAGGCATGAAAGTTTTGTAAGACCTTATTACATGCGTAACATCAATCTCGAAGTTCAGGCTATATATCGAATTTGTAAGACCCCTAAAAAGGCATACCCTCGATATAGACGCCTAAACTACTATACTCGGGACCAACAAAATGGCTCCGGCCAAACATAAACGACTACGGTCATACGGCTGCACCAGCCGAACTAACGCGACTAGGGGACACCTGACCGTTGCTACAAAATCATAGGCCATTACTTTAAATCTACTTCGCAAAGAACCGGTTAAACAAGCTACCCTCAACAGGCAAAAGAGCTTCGACCATGTCAGCTCCAAATCATAAGGCTTCGAGCTACTCAGCCTACGAGCCAAACCTTATGAGGTGCTCGAACATTGCCGCTAACGACTGGCAATGTCAGGAAAAATCATTGCAAAAGTCCTTAACAAGAGGAAAATAAACCCTAGATATGCCTAAGGGCAAAGCGTAAAAGCCATTGTCGCCAGCCTAACGAGCCTCAAGGCCACACATATGCCTAAGGGCAAAGCGTAAGAGTCATTGTCTCCAGCCTAACGAGCCTCAAGGCCACACACACGCCTAGGGGCGAAGCGTAAGAGCCATTGTCGCCAGCCTAACGAGCCTCAGGGCAACACACACGCCTAAGGGCGAAGCGTTAGAGCAATTGTCCCCAGCTTACATAAAAGATCACTTCGATCGAAGGCATAAGAGCCATTGTCGCCCCCCAAATACAAATGCAAAACATGAGGGTCGACTGGGCTCGAGTCGTAACCCGACTCGGAGACTGGATCCAAGAGAGTTAAAATGTAAAGGCCACCGGCCCATGCAAACATAAAAAGCTGGAAGGATATATGAGCTCGAGTCGAAACCCGACTCGGAGACTCTACCCAAAATAATTGAACAAAAGCATAAGTGCTCAAGTGCCTGCTTACTCCAAAGGTCGCATCGACCAGGCGCGTAAGAGCCCCCGGGACTGGCTAATGAGCCCCAGGACCGTATCACGGATCCGATAATTCTCACCGACTCTGAAACCAGTCAACCAGTCCACCTGGCCATAAGCGAAACAAAAGGGGGAACAGAAGAACAAAAAGCCGCAAAAGGTTTTTCTTTTCAGGTACATACGTGGTAAAATACATTCTCCATTTACAAACATACTCTAAAAGGGTAATACATATGGGATGGCGAGATCTACGCCCCACCCCCGAGAGCTACGGCCTATCGGCCTCATCTTCACTCTCCTCGGCATCCGACAGGATTAACCGAGCATCGCGCTCGTTTGCCCTCGCACGCGCCAACTCTTCCGAGAGAATAAAACTTAAGACACTAATTTCCTCGAGAACCTTTCTCCGAGACTTGCGACGCACATATTCTTCGATCTTCTCTCCACGACCAAGGACCCTCTTCAACTCGGCTTGGGCATCAGTGGAATCCTTCAAATGAATCGCCGTCTCCTGATCGGCCTTAGTACGATTCAGTACTGCTTCGATATGAGCATCAGTGATCTCAGCCCTAACCCTAGAGAGTTTGGATTCAAGCTTCGTGATCATATTCGCTTGAACTGAAGCGCTGCCACGAGCTAAGCGGAGTTGAACCTCGAGTTCCGATAATCTAGCCGATGCATCTTTCTCCTCTAAGGCTTGGACCTACGCCCGAACTCTCAGCTCGCTACAGTCATTCCTGATTTGATCGGCCTCGCCCTTAAGACGCTCCAAGTCCTCCATCTTTTTCTGCAGCTGAGGTAGGCGGAGAGTTAACCTTAGAAGTTAAAAAGACAAATGCATACTCAACCAGGACGGGAAGTTACATGCTCCATCACATAGCTCACGTAATTCAAGCTCCGATACACCTCGCATCACCAGTACGCCAACTCGACTTCCTTATCCTCGCAAAGGAGCCTAAGGGATCTACCCTCATCCAGAGCTTTCCGGATCCTAGCTCCATGGCAGAGCAGCTCGGACCTAAGCCCGTCAAAGGCCTGTAAAATGAAAAACCCGGTAAGAAAGGGAAGATGCGGATTTAGGGGGCTTATGACGAAGATCACCTCAAAGTGAAGACGGAAGACTTCCTCGAAGGCCGAGCACACATCTGTCGATCTAGCTCCCTCTGCCCCGGAAGAATCGACCCCTGTCGAAACATGACCGCTCGGAGGAGCTATCTTTCCAGAACCGGAAACCTCGGGAGCGACAGACCCGGGCGATATTTCCGTCTCGGAGGCCCAGCCCCGTTCTGCCTTGCCACAAGCGCCATCTCCCTGCAAGTACATTTCCAGCTTACTATTGACATCCTTCGGTTCGAAAGCCGACGACCCCTCCTCCTCTCCGGAGGGGCACAACCTCTCCTTCGGAGGCCCCCCGATACCTGCAACAGCAAGATTAAAACATAAAAAGGGGAGAATGTCTCTCCAAATAAACAAGGGACAAGGGACAAGCAATATACACACGCACCATCACGTTTTGTTTCCCACCTGCCCCGAGATGCAGCTCGCCACCTGCGCTCGTCGCAAGTTGAGTGGGTCGCCAGCTTCTGGACCCAACCAGGTAGATCAGGAACTTTGCCTGGCGCCCATGAAATTGCTGCAGAAAGGAAGGGAACGCGATTACGGAATTAGCTTTCAACATGAACGAATCTGGGAAAGCACAAGACGCTCAACTCACGCATATAGTTCCATTCTTTAGAGAATGGCATAAGCTCCACAGGGATAACGTCGGCCGTCTGGACTCGGACAAACTGACTGGCCCACTCTCAATCTCCGCCTTCATCGTCATCAACAACAAAAGGCGTGGAGGAACGGCACCGCAAGGTTAGCAACCTCGATTGTGAAAAGGCCGGTACAGCCTGACGAGATGGCTAAGCGTGAATTCAAGCCCCGCCTTCTTCGCGAAAAGCCACATCATCAACACAATTCGCCAAAACGACGGGTGTACCTGCACCAAGGTAACCCGATACTTCACACAAAAGTCGAGCACGAACCTGTAAGGAGGTACCAGTGTGAAGGGATACGTATATACATTAAGGAATCCATCGGCAGGGTCAGCGATACCCTGATTCGAAGAAAGCACCTACAGTGCTACCTCCTCCCCCCATCCGCAGTCTCTTCTCACCAACTCAAGGTGCTCTTCCCTTATCAAAGACGTAGTCTTCAAGTTAAACTCCCGTGGATCCTGAGCACTGGGAGCGGAGCTCTCCCTTCTCTGACAAGTGGACCTCGAAGCAGCAGTCGTAGCCATGGCAAGACTAGAGGCGCCAAAGCAGAAACCTGCACAAAATATCTGGTACTAAGGTAACGAAGGGCTCGACGCCAAAACAAGAGGAAATATCTAAAAAGTGGATCTCCCAAGAAGCGGAAGCAACCCCATATACACGTGGAAACAACAACGGCCGGCCTGCCCGAGATATGCCCCGGGAGGCCAATGACTTCGAATGCCAGTCCCGAGGCAGTACTCAACCTCGAGGACCTCCATCGAAGAGAAGTTAGGCTTTAAGAAGCCAACAACGCCATCTCCAGTCTCGAGGTAATTCCCGACCTCGAGGACCTCTGTCAACATGAAGCTAGGCTCCTTAAAAACTTCCAACACCATTATGGGGCCCGAGATAGTAGCTGAACTCGAAGGAACCCCCAAAGAGGCTCGGACTCAGAGCACCGCCAAAATTCGGGTAATCCATCATCTAGGACCTATCTACAGCGTCTTAGAAGGGTTACCTTCGACAAGTTCAAGGCAAATCTCCAGGCGTCCTAAGCCAACTTCACTCAGACACCGCCCTCAAGAACTTCAAGTCTCAAAGTATTATCTCTATGAGACTTGAGGGTCCCGATGGCCAGGGTCTATCAGACGATTTCAAGCTCGATCTGAGAAACAACGGTGGGCTCGAAAGGGAGCCATTTATATCAAACAAAGCCGAGAAAAACACTCGCGTTCGAGCTGAATGTTGATGATCGGCAGCAGAAGCATACATTCAGGTTCATCGCGAAAATCAAAGGAAATATAGCAAACATCAAAGGCAGAAGTTAAAAAATATTTGCTTACAACGGCGCTCGAGGTGTCCTTACACATGATTACAAAAGCTTAAAAAGGGTCCCTACACTGAAGCAAAAAGGCAAAAAAGGGATACATAGCGAAAAATCGAAAACCTAGCCTGTCCTCGAAGATATACCCACGGCGGCAGCATCTTTCGACGCTATGTCCTTGAATGGACGACCTCAGCGAACTCGTCCCAGTCCCTCAAAGTAGCACTGCAAAGAAGAACTTTAGAGGAGAAGACGAAGAAGAAAGTTGGAGGAGCAGGAAGGGATGCTAAAATGCCATAGCCCGCCGAAGGTCGAGGACCCTCATCGACCTAGAGAGCCTCGGAGCAACAACGGACTTGGCGGGCGTTGATCCCACTTACACGGCTACTTCGAACCCGCTTCTTGGGGCATTAAGCCGTGCAAGCTACCAGCCAGGGGCGGAGCGCTACGCCGGGCCAGGAAATAAAGGTGAGCAGCGGTGTATAGTCCGAGCCCCCTCATGAGCAGCGGTGTATAGTCCAAACGACTTTCTAAAAAATGGAGGAAGACGGCCCCCCGTGTGTCATCACCTCGAGTTAATAGCGGCAGCAATAACAACCGTAATGACAACAACAGCGATGTCGAGACAGTGTAATCTTGTTCGGCATAGAGAAGCTCGGGCAAGTCGCCACTACGTAGCTGATAAGAATGCTGCCACACGACCTTAGGGCCGTGAACCCCAAGCATGGCAATTAACAATATTAGAAGATGGTGAAAAGATGATGAAGAAAAACAGACGAGTGAATGGAAAAAGACACTTAGCTGAAGAAATAACATCAAAGTTCGCCCATTTATAGGGACAAATCACACGGTCTTCGATGTCTTCGAAAGACGGATCGGCAGGCGCAATCAATGCGTTCTTGAAAACCGAATCGACGACGATACTGCCACTTAGAGGAACGACAATCGACAATGCATTGGATGATGTCGAAAAGACAAGTCCAAGGGATTTCTCGGTTGTCACAAAGGCTCACGTCATAGGCTGCGTCATCGATATGATATCGGCGCAGGGAACTTAAAGAGTTGGTCATCAAATTCGTTTCCTATCACGTCGATCTAGGAAATGCGGAGACTATCTGTATACGGCAAAATTGGAGGGTCCAATTTCCCATATTTTAAGCATCTCGGAAGATCGACTCAAAGCCTCGAGGCTGCAAAGATGCGCTCGAGTCTTCTCCCTCGGAGCCCATTGGCACCCGGCCTCGGAAGGATATTGATCGGGGCTAAAGCAGAAATAAGAGTTCCCAAGACACAGCTAAATTTGTCACGGCTAAGTCTGGCAAAGCATAGCCAGGCTACTCTGAGCCCTACTCGAGGCGTCATTTCAGCCGTCCCATCTCCACACCTTTACAGCTAATGTGTGCCTTACCGTCTAACTTCTCCCCTTCTATATATAGGGGACTCTAATTATTTTGTAGAGGACGGATGTTGCTCTAGAGGCTCTAAATGAAATATATGATAACTCTCTCTCTTTCCCTCTATGATGCTCTCTCGACACTGTTGATTATATCTTATTATTTTCGTACTTGTTCCACATTCATTGCTCATTTATTGGTTATCATTGGCTATAAAGAGCCTCCTTTAATATTATTGCATCTGCTAGCCCTTCCCCGATTTCCCCCGATAGCTCGAGCCCGAGCTCGAGACTCGACCTCGAGGCCCCAAATCGTCCAGCTTGAGGCCCAGAATGGCTATCTCTCGGTTCGATTACTGCTTTATTTTAGCTCGCGTCTCACCTTCAAATTACACACTCACAGCATCAACTGCTCCACAACTAGCATAAAAAAGATCACGTATTTTTAGAGTCCCATCAACAAATTTAATTGTTATTACCATTTTTATGGTAAACAGAGTCCACCTTGTCCAAAGCCCCACTTATCAAAATGACCCCGTTTCACCCTTCCTAATCCCAGTCATTGATCATCACGAATCCAACAGCCGGTAATTGGTCATTCCTCTTAGATATAACTATCCGAAGACAATGCCCCTGTAATGACCCGGCCAGTCGTTTTAAGAATTTACGCCCAGATCTCCTATTAACTACTTTCCCCGTGTTTGTTTCTGCTATTGTGAGTTGCCGGGAGGATTTATTTGGATTTTCGGAGAGTGTTGGCACACTTAGTCCCTAAATGAGAGTTTAAGCTTTAGAATTTGGACCGTAGTCGGAGTAGTGTAAAGACAGCCTCGGAATGGAATTCCGTCAGTTCCGTTAGCTCCGTTGGGTGATTTTGGGCTTAGGGACGTGTTCGGATTGTGTTTTGGGGGTCCGTATCTTAATTAGGCTTGAAATGCCGAAAGTTGAATTTTTTAAGTTTCCGGTTCGATAGTGAGATTTTGATATCGAGGTCAGAATGGAATTCCAGAAGTTGGAATAGGTCCGTTGTCTCATTTGGGACGTGTGTGTAAAATTTCAGGTGAATCGGGCAAGGTTTGGCAGACTTTTAGATCAAAAGCGGAATTCGGAAGTTCTTAGAGTTCTTAGGCTTGAATCCATGGTTAATTCGATGTTTCGATGTTGTTTTAGGTATTTTGAGGATTGATACAGGTTGGAAGGTGGTTTTTGACTTGCTCATGCCTTTGGATGAGGTCCCGGGGGCCTCGGGGTGATTTTTGTTGGTTAACGGGTGATTTTGAGTTGAGTTTCGCAGCTGAAGGAGTTCTGTTGCTGTCATAACCGCACCTGCAGCTAGGGGACCGCAGGTGCGGAAGGTGAGGCGCAAGTGCGGAGTTTTGGTTTTAAGTGAAAACCGCGGATACGGTGCTTGGGCCGCAGATGCGGTATTGCACGTGCGTTGTAGGAACTGCAGGTGCTAAAAGCCTGGGTCAGAAAATATAAAAGGTTTCCTTCGCGAATCTTTGGTTATTTCACCATTTCTAAGACGACTTTGAAGCTTTTTGGGAGATTTTTAAGAGAGAATTCAAGGGAACTTCATTGAGGTAAGATTTTTCAACATAAAACTCGATTCCTATGGTGTTATTTCACGGATTAGGCTTGTAATTGATGAAAAATTAGTGGTTGAAATTGAAGAGCTAGGGCTTGTAATTAGTTCTTGTTTGTTTACTGTTTGGATATGTTTAGTTGTTCAAACTCAGTCTTGTTAAAGGTTAATTTGCTAATAGGTTTTAAATTTTTTAAATTAAGCCCTAGGTGCCCTTAAAATTAAGACTAATTTCAGAATTAAAATAACAATGAAACAAGCATAGGACCTCTAATGTTGGAATCTTCTAAATTGTTCTAGGAGGTTCCACAAATGGTTTTGAAATCAGATTTTTGGGTAGAATTGGTTAGAACTGAAATATTTAGTAAATGAAAGGGGTAAAACTGGTTTTGCATAAGGTAAAAAATCAGAAGGTTCTAGCATTTTGTACAGCTGTCCCCATTCTTAGCATGAAAATGCTGGAGTTGGGCTGAAAAAGGACATACAACTGTCAAAAGATGTTGTACTATCTGACCCTTAGGAAATTTAGGGTAGAATATGCTCTTTTGATGCTATTTTGAGCCTATCCTATAAAAGGAAAGCTATTCCTTCATTCTACACACACAATCATCAGCATAGACAACCTAAAAGGCAACTTTGAATTCAGAGAAAAACCTGCATTTTTACACTGATTTTCTTTCCTTTTCTGGGTGTCCAAATGGATTTTAGAATCACAAAATAGTTCCTTGTCTTGTTAGTTCATTGTTTCTGCTATTCAAGAGGCTGTTTTGGCTTAATATTCTGGGGTTTCTTCGTTGCTGCTCTATTGCTACTGCTGTTCTGTTTGCTACAGCTTTTCTTCCAGAGATTTATTTTCTCTTCTCTTATCTATTGATGTTTAAGGTACACATCTTGAACTCACATGCTTGACTTGGGTTCACTTCTGTGATTTCTCATGCTTTGTGTGTTTGTTGTGATGTAGTATTCATGTAAAAGGTTGTAAGTGTTTAAGTATTTGGAATGGAAATCTATTTTGACCCTGTTGTTGCATTACTATCCCTCAATTAATTTAAAGCATTTTATCTTTGTTAGGGTCCTATTTCGATATTCTGGGCTATTTTGAGTGTGAGCTCTAATACAAATGTGTTCCTAATGCTATACTAAGTGTTGTTGGTAGTAAACTCATGACAGGAAAAGGCTTATTGTTGCGAATAAATCGGGCTGGACTTTAGAGGTTGCTACTGAACTTGTGAAGCCAAAGCCTGGCCATCAGAAGTTTTGAAACCACTGCAGCTTTTCTGGGCTGATTTTCTTAAATATTTAAGACTGTAATACAAAATTTTGGCATGTATGCTTGGTTTATCAATTTTGTATTTGTGCTTAATCATCTAGATCCAGCATGTTTAGATGCAACGTTTGTTTGATTCTTCATCTCTTTTAATTTCGAAAGCCATTACATGTGTAGAAACTGGATTCCGAGGTTAGATGTTGGTTAATTGATAATTAGTTGTGTTTAAATGTCAACACCTCAATTGAATTCACTTGCCATTTAATTTATGATTTGATTGGTTTATTCTGATTGGATTTCCACAAGCCATAGTAGACAGAATTGGAAATGGAAAATAAATGGGTTCTAAATGATTAGCATCTGTGGTCGTGACTGTTAAGTCATTTTTTTGAAGCAAATGGTATATGTTTGAAATAAGGCTTAAATTTCTTATATGTTATGGTGATTAAGTTTGTAATGTTAGAAATAGTCATTTATCAAAACTCTGAAGGTTGTATTTATTCAGGCTTGCCTTTGTAGTTTTGAGTTTATATTGTCGAAATTGATGATTATAATTGAGCCTATTCGTGCCTAATAAGCATACCTCATACGGAATGGAATTTGATATAGCAATAATAAATTTGAACGCCTAATTATGTAGAAGTAGTCCGCCAATGTTCAGTTATGTGATTAGCTTGTAGTGCTTAAACTATGTACCCATGCTACAACATTCATCCATATGCAAAATTTCGCAGTGATCTCAAACTAGCCTTAGAAAAATCAGTCAAACCATGAACATTCGTAGCCTTAGAAAAATCAGTCAAACCATGCACATTCGTAGATTTGCTTTAGGCGCGATTAATTAACTATCGTGACTACGGGTATGGTTCCCGTGGCGTAGTCGTGATACATAATTCCCAAATTCGGGTGTGTATTTCATGTGACACGATCCTAACAACTTTGAACATAACAAAATAAACATATCGCAAATCGCGGGTTCATTTCATGTAGCGTGATTTGCGGTGTGTTCCAAAACGGCAAGTGTACGACAATCGTAACTTGTTCAAGAAATAAATTCCATAAATCCTAAAAAGCGGGTTAAAATATAAAAGTGGTTATAAAGTAAAAATACACAATAGGTTTTAAACATGCAATAAATCAAATAATAGGCCAATTATTAATAGTTGAGCGACCGTGCTAAAACCACGAAACTCGAGAATGCCTAACACCTTCTCCCGGGTTAACAGAATTCCTTGCCTAGTTTTTCTAATTTCACAGAGTTTTAAATAAAGTCAAAATTCTCCTCGATTTGGGATTTATAATAAACTGCTGACTTGGGACACCATAATAAATATCCCAAGTGGCGACTCTGAAATAAATAAAATAATCCCATTTCGATTTATGTCACTTTAATTGGAAAAACTCCCTTATGTCCCCCCTCGGGTGAAAAAGGAGGTGTGACAGCTCTGGCGACTCTGCTGGGGATAGTGGACCCAGAACTTTCGGTTCAGGGTTGAAGAATTCGAGCTTAGAATAACTATTATACTTGGCTTTATTTTATCGGATTTTTACATGTTTGAGCCTAATGTGCTAAATGCCGCTTTTTACCGCTTTGATATTGTTTGAGCTGTATATAAACTGTTAAGAAACCCTCTTCTCTCTGAGTCTTTTAAATCATCTGGGAAGTGTGCACTTCGTGTGACTTCTTTTCTGTTAGAGTCATATCCCAATTTTAGAACGAGGTTCGGACAAGTTGCAAAGCCGGTGAAGCTTCTGTATTCCCGGTACGCTGCCCTCCCCCCCCTCCCCCCCGGGCTCGAGCTGTCCGCTCGGGTAAGCCAGGTCTAGAACAATATACCCAGGTTTTTTAAACCTAGAATAAAATATCCTCATGCCGGATCCCTAGTAGGAATGCTTGTTTGTATCACGTGCATTTGACTTTGGGGAGTCAACACACGGGTTGGGTCCGTCTATGGCAGGTGCACCCGAAATCAAAAGACCATCCTGATGCATTTTACTTGCTACTTGTACACTTATTTGCTTCGGATTGCATGTTGATCGGCTTCTATGAATTGAGGTATGAGGGAGATAATTACCCGCCTCTGAAAAATCTGGTGTCCAGAATATACAGAAACTCTGCTGAAATTTTGAAAAAAATAAAAAGGAAAAGAAAAGAAGAGAAGGGAAAATTGTTTCAAAATATTTCATGTTTTTCTATTACGTCAAAAACTGCCCGAGCTACGCAGGTTTGATTCTTACCGGATATGGGATACGTAGGCAAGCCTCATCGGGTCCAACCCCATTTTTGAAAAAATAAGCCAAAAAATGTAAAATGTTGTAAATAAAGTTAGGCGATGCCGTTTTTGTCTAAATAGCCAAAAATGCCCCGATAGGGCGTCAGAAGGTTGTTTTTGCAAGAATAGCCACCTATGGTCTTTTTTCAACTTTTTGGCCAATGGACAAACACAGCCTTAAAATCTTCCTTCCTGAAGTGCTGAAGGGCCGTATTTGTAAAGGTGGTCTTTGAGCAAGTTGTTTGAGTCGTAAATTTTGCAAAATAATATTTTTTCCTTTTGGGTCAAAATAAATCATGGGTTTTAACTAGTCACTTTAAATAAATGTGCAGGATGAGCACTATTGAAAATGTACCTTTCAAAGTTCTAGAGGAAATCCCGATATGACTCCATATGTGGTGGAATGACTCGGGGGAGGTCAGCAGAGGTGCCGCAGTAAAAGCTTTAGGCGGGCTCACCGGTCTCATGAAGATTAAACCAAGGGTGGACATAATTGAAGCTTTGATACCGTTTTGGGACCCGACTCAATGTGTTCCATTTTTTTGATTTTGAGTTAACCCCTACACTTGAGGAGATACTATGCTGGCCTTAATGGGAATCTCAGGAGCCGATACCAAGTGGCACCAAGAGCTGTAACCCCTCACAAGTTTCTGGATCTTCTGAGTATTAGTCGAGAAGTCAAAGCTGAAGGATTCTAAACATTCTACTTCCTGTACCGCCGTTATGGGTAACCCCATGGTTTTGAGGCTCCGGATACCGGTTAACGTCATCAAGGGAAAAAAGGCAAATGGGAAGCATGCCGAGGATTGCCCTTCGTAGTGGCATTCTTAGGCACTCTAATCTGCCCGAGGAGTGATGGACATATAGAGTTGGGGCTCGTAGGAATGGCTGACTTCATGATCAAAAAGGCTAATGGCACTATTATACCAATGATCCTGGTAGAAATTTGTCGAGCTGGGGGAAAGTTTTTTGAAGGTTGCAACCTGCTTTTACAAATCTGGATGGAAGAACATCTTTGCCATCGTCCAGGGTACATGAACTATGGTCTAACTGGTCTTAACTGCATTGAGGAACATGAAAACCGAGTGGATGGTCATGAGTTTCCAGAAGGTACAGAGGCATGGTTTGCACATTTGAGTTCTTTAATTGCAAGCAAAATTGAGTTCACATTCGGTTGGCTCCCGGTCAATGAAGTCATTTATATGTCGGCCGGAGTATGCCTTTTTTTGTTAATGGGTCTTCGGAATTCAGCTGTATGCTCCACACAAGGTTCTGCGCCAGCTAGGCAGGTACCAATCTGTCCCACACGATGAAGATTTGAGTCGACAAGTCATTGAACTATGTCCAAAAGCTGCATTCCCGGAAGAAAAGGTTCGCCAGATTTTGTATCAATGTAGGTTTCTGGAGCCACAGACTCGAGTACAGGATTTGTCTAGGGGTGAGGTAGAGCCTAGCTATATATCTTGGTATGGTAAAAGAGCTCGTGTCATTAAAGATCTAGAACGACCCGCCAAAAGCCCCCATGTGCAACAGTTCACTGATGAAGCGCAAGAGCAATGGAACTGGTTAGCTAAGGAGAAGAGCTACAGAACTACCATAAGCAAGTTAGAAGGGCAAATCAGAGATCTTAAATTTGATAGTAGTGTGCAGGCCGCTGCTGATGAAGGAGAAAAGAAGAAATTAGCCCGAGAAAACGAAGCCCTCCGAGCCCAAATTCAAAGATTAAAAATACATGCTGAAAACCAAGTAATATGCAGAGCAGATGAAAGACTCTTAAACGGTCTTAGGAGGAAAGTATGTGAGTATGGTACTGATTTGGAAAAGTCCGAACGTAGATTGGCAAGAGCCCGGGCAAGGTTGGCGAAGAACGCATAAGGACGGGCAGTGTTTGTTGAGCAATTAAAAGAAAGATATGATAGAGAGGTCGCAAATCTAAAGAAAAAGCTAACTACCCTCGAGAATGAAATGGCTCAACAGACGAAGAACTTCAAGATAGAGAGGGAAAATTGTTATGCATTGATGTCCCAACTGGAAGAGGACATGCGACAGTTGCAGGAGCAAAGCCATGCGGACACCCAAGTTCTGGAAGCTAGATCTCAACAGATTGGACGCCTACTCCAAGTGAAAGGCATCATTAGAGAAAGGATTAGAAGAATTGCTGATTATATCGTCATGAAATGCCATGAGTGTGAGGATATGACTAGATCCACTTTCTTCGCCGCAGTGATGACTTTTGTTTGCCAGATAATGGATGACCTGGATCGCCTCCAAGAAGATATTGCACGTAGGCCCGCATCGAGACTGACTGATGTCCCGCAGGCCCCTGGATTACTATTAGAGGCACTTATGTATTCCTGAGTTTTTCTTTTCGAGTCTGTATTTTCAGTTTCTTTAGAGTCTGTCAGTCTACTTTGAGTCTTTTTTGGTTTTTAGTTCTTAAGTCTGTATGACGGAGTCTTTGTAATGGAGCAGGACCAGAAGTTTTATTTAATGAAAATTTTAAAATCCAAAAGTCTTTTCTTTCAATATTTTTTGCATTTATCCCCTGAACTACGTAATGATCTGATTCGCGCGGGGTCGCGATACGTAGGCAATCCCCATCGGATCCGGTCATAGCTGTATATAACTCGAATAAGAGAGAAAATAATGAAAAGAGGGCACAAGAAAAAGAGAGAAAACAATGCAAAATAGAGAGCGCAAAGAAAGGAGAGAAAATAATGAAAAGCGTAAAGAAAAGAAAAAGATTCAAAGATCCGCAAGGTAATAAAAGTCGGGATGAGACACGCAACCATTGCAAAACATGTAGAAAAACGTTTAACTGTCTAGGTGCATTGCATTCCTCCAACGTGCGATTCCCTTTATGTTAAATGTCTCAAACTAATCGGTTTGTTATGTATGCTATTGAGAACAGGTTCTGTTTTTTGGTGGTTGGTTTTGTGGTAACCTGGCTTCGCACCCTTACTTCACGAGATTTAAAGGGAGTGTTGAAATGACATCGGAAGGTCACCTACCCATCGTCAACCCCTCAGAGGACAGCCCGATGACGGTTATCCCGACGTCAGAGTCAGCAACTGCTGAAGAGATCAGGATACTGCACCTCTGCATGTTGGAAATGTGGGACGCTTGGTCTAACAGTAGGGAGCCGCCCAGCGCCATACCCGGTTTTCCCGAGCTGATTCCCAAAACAAGTGGAACCTCCAATGTCCCTATAAACTACCCGGCCACCCCATTCAGATATCCCACTATGTCAACCCATTTCATCGGAACGCCTTCTGAGGTTCGCCCCTAGGCACTGTTTTCGAGAGTATCTTCTAACATATTCACCGCACCACAAACCTCTGCTACGGCACAGCCAACAGTACCCAGGCCAGGTTTCGAGCCGTCCTCCTTTAGTTTCCAAATAACACCATTTTAACTGGATACGGCTCATGTCACCCCAAACTCCTACCCTCAACACCCTTGGTATGAATCTGCCATGAAACAGGATAAAACTGTGAAAAACCCCGAGCGAGAAGAGATGACTCGAAAAATGAAGAGCATCGAACAGAGTCTCAAGAACATACATTGTCTGAGTGGCCAGAAGAGTGTTTCCTATGCCGACCTGTGCATGTTTCCTCATGTTCATCTGCCCATCGGTTTAAAAACACCAAAATTCGAGAAGTATGACGGGCATGGAGACTCGATTTCCCATTTGAAAAGATACTGTAATCAGTTAAGAGGAGCGGGTGGAAAGGAAGAACTGTTGATGGCTTACTTCGCAGAGAGCTTAACTGGAATCGCATCAGAATGGTATATGGACCAGGACATCGCCCACTGGAACATATGGGATGACCCGGCCCGAGACTTTGTCAGACTATTCCAGTACAATGTGGACATAGCTCCAGATAGAAACTCTTTGTCCAATCTCAAAAAGAAGTCTTCTGAAAGCTTCCGAGAATACGCTATCAAATGGCGCGAGCAAGCGGCCACGGTAAAACCCTCAATGCATGAGACCGAAATGGTCAGTGTCTTCTTGCAAGCCCAAGAGGCTGATTACTTCCAGAACATGATGTCCGCTATTATCACGACCCAAGTTCGCCCTCCGTGAGCTGTCGTGACGGCACCTAGTCTTTACGACTAGGTAAGCCTAACAATTTGCGGAAAAAGGAACAAAATGCGGAAAACTAATAAAAACTGAAGATAAACAAATATATAAGTGTTTAAGATGCCTCTCGGCATGTACCAATACAAGATCTCAAAAACTGAACAATTCCCAAAACCCGGAATCCCATGAATCACAAGCTAAGAGATACATAAAAAGCTCTAACTCCAGAAATGTCTACCACTAAGGGAAATACAGAAGGGCTAAACTAGTACAGAGAATAGAAAGGGACTCCTCGGTCTGCGGACGCGACAGATATACCTCGAAGTCTCTACAAAAGCGCCTCGCCTCAAGGGTGATAAGACTGAGTGAGAGTACCTGGATCTGCACATGAAAATCATGTGCAGAAAGGGCATGAGTACACCACAGCGGTACTCAGTAAGTGCCAAGCCTAACCTCGGTCGGGTAGTGACGAGGAAAGTCAGGGCCCTACCAAGGTTAAATGAAATACAAGGTATAACGGAATAGAATAAGACAGTATAGTTAAGTGCAACTTTAAGGAGTAACACGGGATAGAAAGAACAACAACAACTATAACAGAGACAATATAATCACGGAAAGGAATACAACTCACACAGAGATAACAACCGGGGATCTCCCAGAATACCGTCCTGTAGTCCCCAAATATAAATATCCAGTGGATCTCCCGGGTGCAGTCCCGTAGTCCAACTCATAATGCGCGGGGATCTACCAGAATCCCGATCTGTAGACCCAAAATGTAAATATCCAGTACTGGGGGAATCTACTGGGTGCACTCCCGTAGTTCCAATATAAAAGTGCAGGGGGATCTCCCAGAATACAATTCCGTAGTCCCAAAGTAAACATACAGGGGGATCTCCCGGGATACCGTCCCGTAGTCTCAAAGTAAACACACAGCAGCAACACGAAGAATACTCAATTTAATTCAAATTCCCACACCAAAGTAAAACAGGTATTTCTACCTAGCATGCTGTACATAATCAACATAAGGCAATTTGAGCAAGTAAATCAATTAATTCATTTCAACATGCTTCCCTAGGCTAATAGCAGGTTTAAATTACACGCAGTATGAACAGGGAAAAAGGAAATCACATTTATAGTTACTTAAGGAAAATGGATTTTCAACAAATTAGCACAAGTACGCACTCGTCACCTCACGCACAAGGCATTTCAATTATCAACAAAACCAAATCCTAAGGGGACTTTCCCCCACATAAGGTTAGGCAAGCCACTTACCTCGAACCGGCTCAAAATCAACTCGAAACCACGCTCTTGCCACGAGTGCTCGACTCCAAATGGCCCAAATCTATTCAATTTAATTGCATAATGTAAATAACATTTCAAGTAACTGATTCTACAAATAAATTCTAATCTAATACGCGAAATTAGGTAAAATGACCAAAATGCCCCTTGGGCCCCACATCTCGGAATCGGGTAAAATTTATAATTACAGAATCCTCATACTCTCACGAGTCTAACGATACCAAAATTATCCAAATCTGATGTCCAATTCCCAATCAAAACTTGAAGTTTAGGTCCAAGAACTTTCTCCAAATTTTCCCCCAATTTTCATCCCAAATCCGAAATTAAATGACAAAACTAAGATTAGATTATAGGAATACAACTAGAAAGGGATTAGGAATCGTTACCCACTGATTTCCTCTTCAAAATCCTCCCAAAATCACCCTCTCCCGAGCTCCAAATCAATTTTCTAATTTTTGATTTCAAACCATCGAAATTCTTATTTTCTACCCAGCAAATCCGCTTCTGCGGTCAAGGGACCGCACCTGCGGTCCCGCTTTTGCAAATAAAACAACCGCACTTGCAAAAATTCATTAATTCCCCAAATCCGCACCTACGACCTATTTACCGCATCTGCGGTCACGCAGGTGCGTGGACACTTCCGCACCTGCGACTCCTAGCCTTTCCTCATCTGGCCGCTTCTGCGGCTTGATTCCACATCTGTGGGAGTCGCACCTGCGGCCTCTCAACCGCAGATGCGGTTATGATAGCAGCCATAAACTTTAGCTGCAACTCCAAATTCCTAACTTTTCGTTAACCATCGGAAATCATCCCGAGGCCCCTGGGACCTCAACCAAAAGCACGAACAAGTCATATACCACTATCTAAACTTATACCAATCCTTAAAAAACCTAAAACAACATCGAAACATAGAATTAACATCGGATTCAAGCCTAAGAACTTCAAAAACTCTTGAATTACGCTTTCGATCAAAAAGTCTATCAAACCTCGTTCGAATGACCTGGAATTTTTCACACACGTCACATTCAACACTACGGAGCTACTCCAACTTCCGGATTTCCATTCCGACCCCGATATTAAAATCTCACTATCGAATCGGAAACTTCAAAAATTCAACTTTTGGCATTTCAAACCTAAATAAGCTACAGATCTCCAAAACACAATCCGAACACGCTCCTAAACCCGTAATCACCAACGGAGCTAATGGACCAACATAATTGCATTCTGAGGCAGTCTTCACACTATTTCGACTACGGTCCAAATTCTAAAACTTAAACTCTCATTTAGGGACTAAGTGTCCCAAAACTCTCCGAAACTCCAATTAAATCTTCCCGGCAACTCACAATAGCAGAACAAACACGAGGAATGCAGTTAATAGGGGATCGGGGCGTAAATTCTTAGAACGACCGGCCAGGTCGTTACATCCTCCCACACATAAACACTCGTTCGTCCTCCAACGAGCATAGAAACATACCTGAAGTAGTGAAAAGATGAGGGTAACAGCTGCGCATATCACATATGCAATGTTCTTTGACCTCAGCTTTCGAATCTGCCAGTCTAATAGCGCCACTGGCTCCTCAATATAAGATAGATCCTTGTCCAACGGGACTGAACTAAAATCCAACACGTGCGACGGATCACCGTGATACCTCCGGAGCATCGAATTATGAAATACCGGATGAACTCCTGCCAAGCTAGGAGGTAAGGCGAGCTCATAAGCAACCTCCCCAACACGCCTCAATATCTCAAAACGGCCAATAAACCTCGGACTCAACTTCCCTTTCTTCCCAAACCTCATAACGCCCTTCATAGGCGAAGCCGAAGCAGAACCCGCTCTCCAACCATGTAGGAAATATCACGAACCTTCCGGTCCGTGTAACTCTTCTGTCTGGACTGGCCTGTACGGAGTCTATCCTGAATTACCTTGACTTTCTCCAAAGCATCTTGTACTAAGTCTGTGCCCAATAACCTAGCCTCACCCGGCTCGAACCAACCCACCGGGGATCTACACCGCCTACCATACAAGGCCTCATATGGTGCCATCTGAATGCTAGACTGATAGCTGTTGTTGTAAGCAAACACCGCCAGTGGCAAGAACTGATCCCAGGACCCTCCAAACTCAATCACACACGCACAGAGCATATCCTCAAGAATCTGAATAGTGCGCTCGGACAGTCCGCCCGTCTGAGGGTGAAATGCTATACTCAACTCCACCCGAGTACCTAACTCATGCTGTACGGCCCTCCAGAACTGTGATGTGAACTGAGTACCTCTATCTGAAATAATAGAAACTGGAATACCATGCAGTCGGACAATCTCCCGGATATAAATCTCCGCCAACAGCTCCGAAGAATAGGTGGTACAAACTGGAATGAAGTGCGCGGACTTGGTCAGCCGATCCACAATAACCCAAATGGGATCGAACTTCCTCAAGGTCCGTGGGAGCCCAGTTACGAAGTCCACGGTGATCCGCTCCCACTTCCACTCCGGAATCTCTATCTGCTGAAGCAATCGACCCGGTCTCTGGTGCTCATACTTCACTTGCTGACAATTAAGGCACCAAGCTACAAACCCAACTATATCTTTCTTCATTCACCTCCACCAATAGTGATGTCTCAAATCCTGGTACATCTTCGCGGCACCCGAATGGATGGAGTACCGCAAACTGTAGGCCTCCTCTAGAATCAACTCTCGAAGCCCATCAACATTGGGTACACAAACTCGACCCCGCATCCTCAATGCCCCATCATCACCAATGGTCACATATCCGGCATCACCATGCAAAACCTTGTCCTTGAGGACAAGCAAATGAGGGTCATCAAACTGACGCTCCCGAATACGATTAAACAAGGAAGACCGAGAGACCACGTAAGCTAGAACCCGACTGGGCTCTGAAGGATCCAATCTCACAAACTTGCTGGCTAACGCCTGAACATCCATTGCCATGGGCCTCTCTGCTGCTGGTAAATAAGCTAAACTCCCCAAAATCTTTGCCCGGCGGCTCAAAGCATCGGCCACCACATTAGCCTTGCCCGGGTGATAAAAAATAGTGATATCATAGTCCTTCAGCAGCTCTAACCACCTCCTCTAACGCAAATTAAGGTCCTTCTGCTTGAACAAATACTGCAAACTCCGGTGATCAGTATAAATCTCATAAGGCACACCGTACAAATAATGACGCAAGATCTTCAAGGCCTGAACAATAGCAGCTAACTCGAGATCATGTACAGGATAATTCTTCTCATGTATCTTCAATTGTCTGGACGCGTAGGCAATCACCCTACAGTCCTGCATCAATACCGCTCCAAGGCCAACCCTTGAGGCATCACAATAGACAGTATAAGACCCCGAACTGGTAGGCAATATCAAAATTGGGGTTGTAGTCAAAGCTGTCTTAAGCTTTTGAAAGCTCTCCTCACACTTTTCCGTCCACTGGAACGGAGCACCCTTCTAGGTCAGCCTGGTCATAGGTGCTGCAATAGATGAAAACCCCTGAACAAATCGACGGTAATAACCTGCCAAGCCCAGAAAACTGCGGATCTCCGTAGCTGAGGATGGTTTGGGCCAACTCTGCACTGCTTCCACTTTCTTCGGATCCACCTGAATACCCTCACTCGAAACCACGTGACCCAAGAATGCCACAGAATCTAACCAAAACTCACATTTCGAGAACTTAGCATATAGTTTCTTCTCTTTCAAAGTCTAAAGCACTGTCCTCAGGTGTTGCTCATGATCTTCCCGACTCGAGGAATGTACAAGAATGTCATCAATAAAGACAATGACGAATGAATCAAGATATGTCCGGAATACACTATGCATCAAATGCATGAAGGCTGCTGGGGCATTGGTCAACCCAAATGACATAACAAGGAACTCGTAATGTCCATACCGATTCCTGAAGGCAGTATTCGGGATATCTGGCTCCCGAATCTTCAACCAATGATAGCCTGAACGCAAGTCAATCTTAGAAAACACACAAGCACGCTGTAACTGATCAAACAGGTCATCAATATGGGGCAAAGGATAACGGTTCATCACTGTAACCTTGTTCAACTGACGATAATCAATACACATACGCATAGAACCATCCTTCTTCTTCACAAATAAGACAGGAGCACCCCAAGGTGATACACTAGGCCGAATGAAACCCTTATCAAGCAATTCCTGTAACTGCTCCTTCAACTCCTTCAACTGAGGAGGAGCCATACGGTACAGAGGAATAGAAATGGGCTGAGTGCCCAGCAACATATCAGTGCCAAAATCAATATCTTTATCGGGCAGCATGCCCGGAAGGTCAACTGGAAACACATCATGTTACACCCCATGTTTTCGTACGTAAGAGTACATCATAAGTCAATTAATGTAAGCTCAGTAAGGGAATCATCTTTTAAAAGTATACAAAGTTAGTTCATCATGTTAACGTGGAGGTTATAAATATTTAAGATCATTAGTACCAAGAGCAAGAGGGTTTGAAGGCTTAGAAGCTAAACGAATTGAAGAAAATAAGTTTCGTCGAAAGTCGACAAGTTGGAATGTTTTACCATGTACTTTTGGGGTGATACTAGGGGTATTAACATTATAAGGAGATTATATTATGAGTTATTTTAGTCGTACGATAGTTGGTGTTATGTTTTGAAGTCAAGCGAGTTGTGGAACAAAAGCTGGAAAAAGGTCATCACAAGTCCATTCATAAATATGCTAAAAATTAGGTCAAATGTAACTGAGTTTTTATCCCGATATACTTGGAATTAGGGGATGATCCACCTACCAAATTAAAGATCAATGAGTCTAGTTTCCAACGCAATAAACCGTTTGTTAATACGATATTGGAGTAGAGAGATATTTTCATTTTTGCGAGACTGCGCGGGTTGGTAGGTGACAAGTAGGTGCATCACCTACTTGCCAAAATGAGAGGACTTAATTAAAAGCCCAAAAGTCGGCCAAGAGGGGTCTTTTAAGGGAATATAAACTGAGTTATTTCACCTGTATTACATACCAAGAAAACCTAATTGAACCCCTGCAACTCCTCCCCCAAAATCCCACACAAACCCTAGGGTATTCCGGGTGTTACGGCGCGATTCTAGTGCTGAAAAGTCCGGACAGCATGCTAGTTTCTCTTTCTCCTTCTTGTATCCGTGTTGAGGAACTTATTTTTGATGAAAAAGGACCAGGTTTCGTGGGTGATACTCAGTAAAAGGTAAGTTTATGCTTCTCCTTCCATTATCTATGCGTTTGCGAGTTCTAACTCGATCGTAAAGAATAGACCTAGCTAGTTTCGGAAGAATGGTATGTTGTTTGATCTTGTGCAATGGTTGGCTGGTTGTGAACTTATTTTTAAGTTAAATTCATGGCTGGTTTATTGGATAAGAGGTGTAATGATGTACTTTTGGTTGTATTTCTCAATTTGAAAGAAAAGACAAGTCGAAACGTGTTTAAGTAAACCGAAAAATTATGTTTGAGTTGATGAACTTGTGGGACTGTTTTTGGGCTGTTTCGTGTTGGTATTGGGTTGTCTCTTTTACTACTGTTTTTATGGAGTTGAGAGGAGGAAGGGTGTGGAGAAACACCACATAATGGCAAGGTTGTTTGTTGGTCGTTCGTCATAACATTTTCGGATTGTTTGACACTATTATGGTTGTCGTGTTGTGTATGAAGTGATAGGGGTATGTTGGGCTGTTTGTGATTGTTTTGACTAGTGTGAAGTCATATATATAGGGGAGGTGCTGTCCGTTTTATTGTAAAATAGGTTGTGGTCGATACATAATAGTTACGACGCTTAAACGATAACGAGAGTGTCATTTCTCTTATTGTAGACTAAGGAGCCGTGAAATTGCATAGCTTGAGGTTGGGAAGAATATACAAGGTATGTTAAGGCTCTTACTTCTTTCTTTTGGCATGATCTAAAGTGACATGAACATAAACGGTGCGCTAATTCATAACGGATCTACTCCTAGAAACTAAGGTTGTCCATGTTGTTCTTTCCTTATAAAGTTATTCTAAACAAGTGGTATGATCCTTAAATCCTACTAAGGTTCATATTGATGGTAGGGATGTGCATAATGTTCTTAAGTCACTCCAAAAGATTTAGAACTTGATTCCATGAGTCGAGCATGCATTATATATGTATCTATTTTACTCTACCGAGCCGCGCTATAGTCGGCCGGGTATGGCACCTATTGTGCAACCACTGATCAGTTGGGTTTACCGAGCTCCACGTGGCCGGGTATTCTGAGCCTTATGATGGCGGGTACCGAGTCCTCTTTGAGGCCGGGTATGATATGATGATGATGATGCCCACAGAGGCGTATGTTTTTAAAAGTTTATGTATATATATGTATTATGCATTTCATGTCAGTAGCCCCCAGAGGCACTCAGATGTTCCAGGTTGTATCTCCTCTATCTCTCTTTATATTACTGTTCTTATTTATGCTTTCCTGCCTTACATACTCAGTACTTTATTCGTACTGACGTCCCTTTTGCATGGGGACGCTGCGTTTCATGCCCGCAGGTCCCGATAGACAGGTTGACATTCCTCCAAGTAGGCTATCAGTTCAGCGGAAGGTGTTAGTGAACTCCACTTGCTTCGGAGTTGCCTATTTGGTCAGTATGCTTTGGATATGTATTGATTGGTATGGCGGGGCCCTGTCCGGACCTTTATGATATTAGGTACTCTTAGAGGCTTGTAGACAGATGTCAGGTGTATGGATGCTTGTATGGCCTTTTCGGCTTATGTTTTGAGTTTACAAATGATCATGTCGGCCTTATAGGCCCGTATGTCCCATGTATAAGTTTGCATATCATGGTGGGTCCTCATATGTTGAGTATTCCCCTATGTTTCATTCTTGTTATCTCATGAAGAGTTTTCTAGCTCATTTACCATGATAGTATGATAAGAAAGATATGTTATGTTGGTACTCGGTTGAGTAAGGCACCGGGTGCCCGTCGCGGCCCTTCGGTTTGGGTCGTGACAAAAGTTGTATCAGAGCAGTTCTGTCCTAGGGAGTCTACAAGCCGTGTCTAGTAGAGTCTTGTTTATGGGTGTGTCGTGCACCACACTTATAAGCAGGAGGCTACAGGGCATTTAGGACTGTCACTCTTTCTTCTTACTCTAGATCGTGTGGTAGAGCTCAGTTGTAAGAATTCAAACTTCTAAATTCTATTTTATCCGTAATACAATGATACCTACATCGAGAAAGATAGTTGGTTAAAGATTGAATGTGGCTCTGGAAGAGCTAAGTTAGAGGAACTCGATTTTGCATCACACTGATGATGAGTAAATGTAAGGTCTTCAGTAGATCATGTGTGTACTAAGATGTGTAAGCTTCTTGATAAAGAGCCCTAAGGCATGAATATCTATCCACCCATATGGTTTAAAAACCAACAAGAGAATCAGAAGGCAGATACAAGTTTCAACAAATAAAAGAAGCAAGGTGGCGAAGGTTACGAGGTACCAGTTAGTGAAGGTTTTGAGTTTTTACAATTCAGGCAGAGAAATACATGCATTCTGAGTTACCTTGAACAGTAACAGAGTTATATACAATTGACCACACCCATCTCAATTATGCCCTATGGGAGCTGACAAATATAATTTAAGAGAATGATGTAATATGAGGATCAAGCTGGGATTAGTGTAACCAAAAATTATGGATGGATTGTTATCATTAGCTAACATTTCCGAAGGGTAGTGCAGATGTGGTAATAGATCTCCTTGTGAGACACCCAGATGATGAACTCTAGAATAGTGCAATCAGATATGAATACTAGAATATTCAGAAATTTCAGAAGATAGGCAGTGGAATCAAAAAAGGGATAAATATTTACCTTAGTATGACTCCCGCCCCTAGAGAGAGAGAGAGGGGAGAGCGAGAGAGAGAGAGAGAGAATTTTAGGCATCCCGAAGAGCCAGTGAGATGAAGCAAGGGGAGCTAAAAGTGAAAGGACGTTTCGTTGAAGTTTTCAGAATAAAGTGATAGACATAAAAAAAAAATTGATGAAAATGACAGAATTATAGAGTCTATAGTTAACTGAAGGAAAAAGATCAGAGGTGACAGGCCTTGAAACAACAAAGGAGTATTGGCCATAAAGTCATATCTTCTTTTCGAGAAATAAGTACGCAACTCTAACGCGATTACCAGGAGGAAAAGATATACCCCCAGAGTAGTAGAAATCAGTATGGGCTGGTAACAAGATAAACTAAATATGAACTAGGGACTAAATGATATGATAATAGTCGGCATCATGAGAATTTCAGAGGTTGCGTTCCGGCGATAATAGAATGGATGATAAAAGAATACCCTTGAATGGTCATTGAGGAAGTCAGCAAAGTTAAGCTTAAGGGACTATGTGCGCCAGTTACACTAAGTGTCATCCTCGCGAGCAAGGAATTTTGTTACCCTTGGGACAAAAAGCATTACCACAAGGCGAGTAAGGGTAATCGATGATGTAAAAAGACGTCAAAGATATAGAGGTAAAACATCTATAGGTAGATCATCGTAGCTCCAGCTCTTAGTACTCCCTTAAAGGGGGGAATATGGTGTGATATGGCATGAAGTCAGAATTTAGTGGTTCTAGTAATCATGGGGTAGTAGAAGAAGAATGCGGTAATGTGAAAAAGGGATGAGATTGCACTTATTCAAGGCCTACAGATATGCTACGATACTAGTGCATTATGCAAACATGACGTCAAGGAAAGGAAGTAAGGGTTCTTGTCCGAATTGTCATTGATAGATGAGGAGCCAATGCAAGAGGTAAGTTAAAACAAGGGAAATAACCCAAGAAACAAGGCAACAAGGAAGACAACTTCTATCTAAGCATAGGAGAAGAAGTATAACAAGTAGGAGGTAGAACAAGTGCTAACAATGTTAAATAAAGAATGTAAGAGTAGATTAACACATGTAAGAGTAGATTAACAATGAAAGATATAACATGTTATGACAATTCAATTAAAAGCATGAAAAGAGTCTAAGTAACCTAAATCGGTCAAATACTACATATAGCACGTGTACACACTCGTCACCTCATGTACACGTCTTCCACATAACACAAATAGCACAATCAACCCAAATCCTAAGGGGTAGCTTGTTACACCCCAAGTTTTCATACGTGAGAGTACGTCGTAAGTCATTGATGTAAGCTCGAAAATGAGATTATATTTGGAAGCAAATAAAGTAAGTTAATCATGTTAATGTGGAGGTTACAAATATTTAAGATCATTAGTACCAAGTAGCAAGAGGGTTTGAAGGCTTAGAAGCTAAACGAATTGAAGAAAATAAGTTTCGTCGAAAGTCGACAAGTTGGAATATTTTACCATGTACTTTTGGGGTGATACTAGGGTTATTAACATTATAACGAGATTATATTATGAGTTATTTTAGTCGTACGATAGTTGGTGTTATGTTTTGAAGTCAAGCGAATTGTGGAACAAAAGTTGGAAAAGGTCATCACAAGTTCCATTTATAATTTGCTGACATTTAGGTCAAATGTAGATGCACTTTTCTCCCAATATACTTGGAATCAATGGATGATCTACATATCAAATTGAAGATCTACGAGTCTAGTTTCCAATGCATTAAACCGTTCTTCGATACGACATCGGGGTAGAGAGATATTTGCAGTTTTGCAAGACTGCACAGACTGTATAGTTGGCAAGTAGGTGTGTCACTAAAGCTTTTTGAGCAATACATTTCGTGTGTTATATGAGGTATTTTTGGGACATATTATATATCAAATTGAAGGTCTTGGAATCTAGTTTCCAACACTCTTAACCGTTCGTTCATACGATATCCGGATAAAAAGATATAGGTATTTGAAAAAGGGCCAATGAGATGGTGCCAAGTAGCACCTTTTGACTTTTCAACCAAAATGGATATTTATCTTCCTATGTCGTCTCTTTCTTCATAATTCCAAGAGCTCGACCAAATAAGACCCCTAACCTCACCCTTAAGCTGTCCACAAGGTTATCCAACAAGATTATCATCTGAGGCACAAAATCACGAAGCAATAACACTAGAACGATCCCCACGACGTGAGTATCGCTATATTGCCTCTCTTTTTCTTTGTAGTTGGAGTTTTGGAAGGTATTTAATAGTTAAGAAAATTTCTTATTTCTGTATTTAAGCTTTTAAATATGAAGGAATGTTGATAAATTCATTTCCTAATAGCTAGAACTCACGGGACGGTGATTGGAAGCCGTGAGTTCGAATTATTCGACTTGTTGTGC
>NC_031995.1:89235441-89235657 GCF_001879085.1 Nicotiana attenuata | reverse complement strand
GGAGGCCCTATGTCTAAAAACTCAACTCAGGGATTGGAGCCCTAATGTTGGTAAAAGGCGACTAGGGAATGGAGGCCCTATGTCTAACAACTCAACTCAGGGATTGGAGACCTAATGTTTGAAAAAAGGCGACTAGGGCATGGAGGCCCTATGTCTAAAATCTCAACTCAGGGATTGGAGCCCTAATGTTGGTAAAAAGGCGACTAGGGAAAGGAG